>NC_138758.1:36253813-36557981 GCF_965113315.1 Podarcis vaucheri | reverse complement strand
TGGGCTGATCCTGGCCTGCGGACAGTCCAGGAATCACCGCATGGATCGCCAGCACGCACGCTCTTTCCCTCTCCCTCACACAGCGGCACCAACAGCGCCTCCTCCTGGCTTCTCCCCGCCCTGCCTAGAGGAGGAAGGGGGCTGGGCTTTGTTGGTGCCAGCAGCAGCGCTCGAGTGGTTGCCATTTTAAGCAGCCCCTCTCCGGAGCCCTTTTGCGCAACGCTCATCGTCCCGCCAGCCCCTGCCGCTCGCAGACACAGGTGAGCAGCCACCGGAGCTCGTGGTGCTCTTGCATCCTTCCCTCCACCCCAAATATAGTCCAGCCCCCCACAAGGTCTGAGGGACAGTGGACCAGCCCTCTGCTGAAAAAAATTGCTGAACCCTGAGCTAGTCCAACCCCCGCAATGTAGGAATCACAGGTAACAAATCCAAGAACAACCCTAGGGCAGTTTGTTTGGAATTTCCTCTAAGGTTAAAATTATAAGCCAGTGGTTATACAGAATCAGACTAGAACCTGGGAAATATCATGGTTCAAATGCCCCCACTCAGCCATGACACTCCTGGGTGTGACCTTGGACCAGTCACTGCCTCTCAGCATAACCTACCGCACAGAGTTGTTGTGGGGATTAAATGAGGAGGGAGAGAACCAGGTACACCACCTTGAACTCCTTGGAGAAAAAGGTGGGCTATAATGCAATAAATAAATCAACATGCAAATAAATGCAAAGCTATGCTTAGACATTATTTATCATCAGAAAGCTTGTAACTATTTTAAGATGTAGGGTAGTATCCAATTAAATTGTACTTAGGAATCCTACTCAAATTAATGAACCTGAGTTCATCACAGCCATCCATTTCAATGGATTTATTGTGAGTAGGACTATCATCAGATGGAACCTGTGAAAACTAAATAGCATACCATTGATTTCTGCACTGCAAGGGTTAGACTAGATGAGCCTTTAGGTCTCTTCTACAATGATATGATTTAATTCGTGCAACTCAGATTTTGGCAACATAAGTCTATGCAATTTCCTACCCCTGAGCTCAATGGGGTTTACAGGATTGCACACTAAGAGTGTGTGCATGCTGTTAGCATGCTAATTTTAGCACGCCTGAAGAACAGTGAGCCTAGATTTATATGTACTCTGCAGAGATTACTCACCTAGAAAAAAATTAAGGTTAATTACAAGTTTGATTTTTTTAGATTGGCCTAGGATTATATCCATTCCAGGTTGCATGCTTTAAACTTGCTCATTTGTTGGGTTCCCAATTAATTTTAGTAAATAAATAAAAAAATTAAGTGGTGGTGGTGGACTGCACAGAGAAAGAGTGCAGCAGAAGAATTCAAGTCTCAGAACCTTTTCCACCACACATTCCTGATGCCACACAACACGCACAGTTGTGATGGGCCAAAGAAAGTTTGTTGGAGCCCATATCATGGATTGTTTTTCAAGGTACACCCCAATCCCCAGTTTTTTTAGAATTGTGGCCCTACAGTTTGGGCACCTGTTTACAATGTTCTTGTATAGGATACGCCCCAATTTCAGAAGGCAATGCATAACATCGGACCATTCAGGACACACAATTTAAGGAAGGACTTCCTTGTGCAGCATATAGTTACATTTGCGACTCGCAAGTGCACTGTGTGATGACCACCAGCTTGGACAGCTTTAAAAGAGGCTTCAACTAATCGACTATAGTTATTATGTTGATATCCCAACTTCTTTCCTCCAAAGGCTTCAAGGTGATGTACACGGTTCTTCCACTCTCCCTGTTTCATCCTCACATCTATCATGGCTGAGTGGACTGCCAGGTCCTAGTTTGACACTCTAACCACTACACAACACAAATGCAGGATGAGATAATCAGTGGCTTCTAGCCAGGATGACTATATTCTTCCTCTTCACAGGTGGGTAGAGTGCTAATGTGCTGAACTCCTATTTTTAGAGTTTTTGGAGTCCCACAATCATCTAGCTAGAAACTGTGAGAACAAGATGATGGGCTAGATGGGCCAATTGGCCTGATCTAGCATGGCTCTTTTTAAATTATCTCTCCTCTGTTGAAGCCAGTATGCTTCTGAATACCAATGTTCAAACTCGTCCCAGGATGCTAATTCTATGAGCCCAACCACATACATGAGATTGGTATCTATGCTCTATTTCCTAGACAATCGATGGGTCTCATTAATGCCATCTCCCTGAGCCCCACCAAACAGAGGCCTCCTTGGTGACAGCCTCAGCTGTAAGGCAAACTGAGCAGGCACCAGATGAGGTGCCAAAAACTGTGCCCCCCCCCATGGTAGAAACATGTCACTTTGCAGGGATATTGGCAAGTCCCGGTCTGTTCTCTGGTCTGTGCATCTGTTTTGACAGCCTTTGACAGCAGTCCTTCAAGGCCTGTCAATCCAGCTCTTTTCATGAGTGCTAAATCCATGTAAATCAGACTTTTTTTGTGGAAAAAAGAAGCAGCAAATTAGTCACGCATAAATCCATGAAGTTATTTCATTTGTTTCTGCTCCTGTTCATTTATTCCAAGCTGCTGCGCTTTCCTGCGGTGAGGTTATTAGCTCTCTGCTAATGGCTGCCAGCCCTTGTTTAATTCTTCTTAATGAATGTATGAGTGAGCAGTGGAAGCTATTATGTGGAGCTTAATCAAGGGCAGGAATGAATTTCCTAAAAATAAAATAAAAAATGAAATGGGCTGCAGCTTGGAGATAAAACAAATAGTAATTGCTTGGAAGGGGAAGGAAGATGATGCAAAACATCTAGAAATTATTTATTTATTTATTTATTTATTTATTGTTATTTATATACCACCTTTATCTTCCAGTGAGCTCAAGATGGTGCACATGTTTCTCCTCTTCCCCATTTTTCCTCACAACAACCCTGTGAGGTAGGTTAGGCTAGAAGATGATGACTGGCCCAAGGTCACCCAGTAAGCTTCATGGCTGAGTGGGGATACGAACCCAGATCTCCCAGGTCATAGTCCAACACTCTAACCATTATGTCACACTGGCTCTACTGAAATTAAATGTGGCCACCCAAATCATAAGAACCTAAGAAGAGTGCTGCTAGATTATGCCAGTAGCCAATCTAGTCCAGCACCTTGTTCTCACAACATGATTCCTCTGGGAAACCCACAAGCAGGACCAAGGCACAAGAGCATTCTCCTATCCTGTGGTTTTGGGCAACTGGTATTCAAAAGTTTTTATTGCCTCCAACAATGGAGCTAAAACATATCCATAGTCCTCCATCAATTTGTCTAATCTTCTTTTAATGCCATCCAAGGTGGTGACGGTTGCCCCCTCCTGCAGGAGGAAGTTCCACAGTTTAACTATGTGCTGCATGAATAATGACTTTCTCTTGATTGTCTCCTGCCTAGCTTTGCAGAAATGCCCACTCAGTGCCACAATAGTGGCACATAGTTATAATTCCTGCATTGTGGCAGGTTAGACTAGATGAGCCTTGGGATCCCTTCCACCCAGCATTCCTTTGATTCTATGATAGGTAGTAAGAAATAGATAGCAGCACACGTTCCATATTGGCAGGTGTCCTCTTTTTAAAAAAAGAAAAGGAAAATCAATCAAGAGAAGAGAGAGAGTTTTGCCGCAGAGCTTTTGAGCACCTGCCCTATATTAAGATGCCGCCATCACACTGCCATCCTTACAGTGAACTGCAGGTCACATCTCAACAAACAGGCAGAAGAAAAAACACAAAGGGGAAATCAAAGACTCATCTAGTATAATAGAAATGTGGTGGAAAAACACAGGCTTTTAAGAGGCTTTTTTTTAAAAAAAGCACAACTCTCCCACACACACACTCCGCAGCCTGTCTAAGTCTATCTTTGAACTTTACCCAAGAAAAGACAATCCAACCATACAGATGAGTCAGGTAAAACAACTTTGGTCAATACCCTCGAGCCAAAAAGGGTAACTTCATCAGAGATCTTGTATGCTTTACAATTTCCTTCATTTAAATAAAGCAGTGGGGAGGGGGGGTGTCGCAGGTGTCCAGGTCAGTGCTAATACATTTTCCTAAACTATTTGTTCTACAGGTGGTGAAGGAACACAGACAGAATAAGAAGTGTGTGTGTTCCAAGAATAAGGAGCTTGTGTGCGAGAGAGTGTGTGTGTCTGTCCCTTAGGAATATGGGAAGCTGCATGAGTCAAATACATTGGTTCATCAGAGTACTGTTTACTCTGACTGGCAGCAGTTTTCAGTGAAATCAATTTCACCTTTACCTGGATATTCCATTAAGAACTGAACCTGGGAACTTCTGCATTACTGGCAGTGGCTCTCTATCATTTCAGATAGGTGTATTTCCTAAACCTAGCTGGAAATGCTAAGGACTGACCCCATTTCAAGGACCCCACTTCTCTCTACCATCTTTTTCTCCTCCTCCTCCTCCTCCTCCACCTCCCCTCAGCTCTTTCAGTCACTTTTTCTTTTAGAACACAGCATTCAGCAACAGTTGAGTGGTGGTCATTAACAGGCACAGTGAACTAATCACATAATGCAGTTTAAATGAAAAGACAGTTAAATGTGACTTAAGAAGCTGCAGCTGGGATAGCTCAGTCGGTAGAGCATGAGACTCTTAGTCTCAGGGTTGTGAGTTCACACCCCATGTTGGGCAAAAGATTCCTGCACTACAGGGGATTGGACTAGATGACCCTTGGGTCCCCTTACAACTCTACAATTCTATGGTTCTATGATTCTGTAAGTATTGATAGACTTCAAGGGTTTGGATTAAGGGTTATCATCATTTTCTCTTTGTATAAGAACAAGCACAAAGGCGGTTTCCCAGCCCGCTCACAAGTCCTTATAATATCACTGGAAACAGTCGGTCCTAGCAAGTACTAACCGCTTTCAATTTTAACCTGAGGATTGTAATTGTACAGTATTAACTTTAACTTTATTTTAATTAATTTTGGGATGCATTTTAATTGATTGCTTGTTTTTATGCATGTTACATTATTTATATGATGTTAGCCACTCTGAGCCCAGCTCTGGCCCTGGAGGGTGGGGTACAAATAAAATAATAATAATAATAATAATAATAATAATAATAATAATAATAATAATAATTATTATTATTATTATTATTATTATTATTATTATTTCGTTCATACCTCCAGTAGTAAAAATGGGATATGCTTTGCTTTAAGCACTTATCAGCAACTGAACAGTCTCAGTCTCAGAGGCACCACAATGAGGACTGGACAGAAGCTGCCTTGTACTGAATCAGACCATTAGTCCACCTAGGTCAGTATTGCCAACACTGACTGGCAAAGGCTCTCCAGGGTTTCAGAACGGGACTGTATCCTAGGTCTACCTGGATATGCCATTGGGAATTGAACCTGGCACTTTCTGCATGCAAAGCTGATGCTCTACCACTGAGCTATGACCCTTCCCCCCACCCCCCCAAAAAATGACTAAAGAGCTGAATTAAATGGACACATAGGAAGGTGCCTTCCAATGAGTCATTGGTCTATGTAGCCCAGTATTGTCCACACTAGGAGACTGTGACCAAAGGTCACCCAGTGAACTTCGTGGCTGAGTGGGGACTAGTCCAACACTCTAACCGCAACACCACCCTGGCAGAGCTGCACAGATCGCTTGCCAATGAATGTAAAATCACTCCCAATTGCCTATAAATGCAAAGCACGCTGCAGGAATTTAAAGGGAAAAAATCAAGTCTGATGCCTGCCAAGATGAGGAGCAAAAAATCAGGAAGTCAAGCTTGAGCCAGATTAAAGGAGAAAGAGGGAGGTGTCACTGCAATATATTGGAAAATACCGTACTCAGAGCAGCATTTCCACACGTTAGGTTCTGGACAAGGAAAGGCTGGGGAGGAGCAGAGTATTATGAGAATACTGGAATCAGAGACCTCTCCACAGCATTATTACTGAGCGAGACAGTGCAGGAGAAACAGCTGGGGACAGGAGGGCTCTTCCACGCCAGCACCAAATACTGTACGCACACAGCAGCAGGGAATGAGTGTGTGCCACTCTGCTAGACATACTCTCCCAGCTTCTCATCCACTTTCACATCTTGTTTGCCAAGCATGCATGTTTTCATACAAAAGCCAACACACCAGGGAAGAGCAGAAAATCTCAGATTCCCTGTTGTCTATTTGGATGCTATGGTCTTGTACAGTTAATGCTTGTTTCAATGAGGCTTAAGAAAAGCTTATTTCAATGAGGCTTGAGAGCCAGGGTTAGAGTGTTGGACTAGAGAGACCAGGATTCAAGTCCCCACTTGGCCATGAAGCTCACTGGGTGTGACCCTAGGCCAGTCACTGCCTCTCTCAGCCTAACCTACCTCACAGGGTTGCTGTATGGATTAAATGAGGAGGGTCAGAACCATGTACACCACGTTCAAGCTCTGCGCAGAAAAAAATGGGATATAAATGCAGTAAATAAATTATAAATAATAAAAAAGAATCTCCAAGCTTGAAGGCAGGGAGGAAGGGTGAAGCTTAGGCCTAGGGGCCAAATGTGGTTTCCAGGTCTCTCTGCCTGGCCCTCTAAACTCTCCCCAGGCCACACACTCTTTTTTAAGGGCATCCCCTTCATTTTACTCAGTTCATATGGAGAAAAAGTGTGTGCCAGCGACCTCACATGAAACTCACACATGCCTCAGAAATTGCACAGAATCTCCTTCTTATCAAGCCAATCAATGTAGCTCTTCCCAAAGGGCAGAAAACACTAAAGCCATTAACTTGTTAGAGACAGTTGCTGTGCAGATCCTCAGCTCAGCTGCACTTAACTGGTGTTAAACCAAGCCCAACCAAAAACGCCACTGTGGACACAGCCTTAGGTGCAATAGCAAAATGCTCTTCTGGCTGATCCCCTGGTCTCCCAAAAAGTAAAGTTCCCATCACAAGTCCTTCTGCTTTCTTTTTAACCACAAGAAGCTGCTCTTACCCAGAATATGCCATGCCTACAAGTCACTCACAGGCCAGGATAGTGACTCATGGGTACGGCTAAGATGATTCAGAACCAGCAAGAAGGCCTCAAAAGATGCATCATGCCAGCATCTGGATGTCATCAAAGGTCTGTCAACCTAACTAAAATAAGGTCAGGTTCCAATTTTGGAAGTACTGAGCTACTTAGCTGAAGCCCATCAACACTTGTCTCTCTTAAGTTGTTATTTTGAAAAGAAGCAGAAGTGAAGGTACGTATAGCATTAGAAGAACACTGCTGGATCAGGCCAATGGCCCATCTAGCCCAGCATCCTGTCCTCACAGTGGCCACCAGATGGGAAGTCCGCAAGAAGGATCTAAATGCAAATGCAGGACTCAAATACCTCTGCCAAGGGGCATAAATTTGGCCCCAATGACATTACACTAACCACACAGGAACTTTCAAACTCTGCTCTAACACTTTACAATGAGTAAATAATCCCCTGTGTTGCAAAGTATGAGTCATTAATATCAAAAGCAACATGATGGCCAGAAACAATTACAATGTGAAAAATTTTATGGAATAATTCAAAACATCAAAATTAACAAACTTAAGTCTCTGAAAGTCCTTAAATGAGGTGAAATATTTAGGGGTTCACATGACATCTAAGAATTTGAATTTGTTTAAAGATAATTATGAGAAATGCTGGTCAGAAGTTAAAAAGGATCTAGAAATATGGTCAAATTTGAAGCTTTCAATGTTAGGCCGAATTGCAGCTATAAAGATGAATGTATTGCCTAGAATGTTATTTTTGTTTCAAACATTGCAAATCCTCGACAAGATGGACTGTTTCAAGAGGTGGCAGAAGGACATTTCGAAATTTGTCTGGCAGGGCAAAAAGCCCAGAATAAAATTTAAGATACTAACGGATGCAAAGGAAAGAGGGGGATTTGCCCCGCCAGACTTAAAATTGTATTATGAATCAGCAGCGTTCTGCTGGATGAAAGAGTGGATGCTCCTCGAGAATACAGATATCTTGGATTTAGAAGGTTTTAATAATGCATTTGGATGGCATACATATTTATGGTATGACAAAGTTAAGGTGCATAAGGCCTTTAAAAATCACATTGTCAGAAAAGCATTATTTAATGTTTGGACTAGATATAAAGACTTGATGGAAAACAAAACTCCTAGATGGTTGTCGCCTTTGGAGGCTAAAGCTGTGAAAAAAATATGGAGGCCAAATGGCCAAAGTATTGGGAAATTTTGGAACAAGAGGGTGACAAATTGAAACTACAGAGTCACGAGAAATTGAAAACTAAAGTACGAGATTGGCTCCATTATTATCAAATAATGGAGGTTTATAAACAAGACAGGAAAATTGGCTTCCAGGTGGAGAAATCAAAATTAGAAACAGAACTGTTAGAACCCAATGCTAAGAATTTGTCAAGAATGTATAACTTGTTGCTGAAATGGAATACACAAGATGAAACAGTTAAATCAGCTATGATTAAGTGGGCACAGGATATTGGTCATAATATTATGTTTGCTGACTGGGAACAGTTATGGACCACCGGTCTAAAATTTACGGCATGTAATGCCTTAAAAGAAAATATTATCAAAATGATCTACAGGTGGTACATGACCCTAGTCAAGCTAGCAAAAATTTACCATTTGCCTGATAATAAGTGTTGGAAGTGTAAAGAAACTGAAGGTACTTTTTATCACCTTTGGTGGACGTGCCCGAAGATTAAGGTTTTCTGGGAAATGATATATAATGAAATTAAAAAGGTACTTAAATGTACTTTCCTAAGAAACCAGAGGCCTTTCTCTTGGGCATTGTCGGCCAATTGGTGTCTAAAAAAGACAGAACTTTTTTTATGTATGCTACTACAGCAGCAAGAATACTCATCGCAAAGCATTGGAAGACTCAAGATCTACCCACTCTGGAAGAATGGCAGATGAAGGTGATAGACTATATGGCACTGGCTGAAATGACCGGCAGAATCCGTGATCAGGGGAAAGAGACGGCGGATGAAGATTGGAAAAAAATTAAAATTTATCTTAAGAAATATTATAAAATTGATGAATGCTAAAATGTTGAGGTTCTAGGAAAAAATGAGATTACAGCGACAAAAGATTAAGTAAAAGAAAAGAATAAATAAGGGACAAATTTGATAAAAATAA
The DNA here is from genome assembly GCF_965113315.1 of Podarcis vaucheri. Taxonomy (NCBI): domain Eukaryota; kingdom Metazoa; phylum Chordata; class Lepidosauria; order Squamata; family Lacertidae; genus Podarcis; species Podarcis vaucheri. The sequence continues at coordinate 36,548,890 of NC_138758.1, read as the reverse complement.
GTTTAGGATTTGCTGAAAAATTTTGGAAATTGGGATGTAGAAAGGGGAGGTTTGGGGGAGTCGGAGAAGTGAGGTTTATGAAAAAAAGGATATGAAATTATACATATTTGTTTGTTTGTTTCTTTATTTGTTTGTATTGTCTATAAAAATTTTGTAAAACCAATAAAAAATATTTAAAAAAAAAAAAGAAAGTCCTTAAATGTATCACGGTGCCAGACTTTACCCAGCAGAGAACAAGCTGTGAAGCTTTGTATAATCAGCAAATGTCCAATTCTGATGTCCAACTCTGAACTCTGCTGAACAGTGTTTCCGGATAACAACTACTGTTTCATTTAATTCTTCATCAGCCAATTAGTTCAACACTCATAAGTAGAAAGATTTGTAATTTCTTCATTAACTGAAAATAAAATATTGAAACGATGACCTGCACATGCATAACAACAACTTCAATCAGCGTAGAAATTATAAACTGTAACATAAAAAGGTTACATACCCAATCTTTTTTCGAATAGATATAATATACATGAGAATGAAAAATACTCTGGAACAGTGCTCATGTGATTATGTAGTCACTGTTACTGACAACATTTTTTGAAAAATATATATAGCCAACCCCAGGTGACACTAATAACAAGGAGACCGAGTTTAAAGACACAGTACAAAGTAACAGCAAAGATGCCGATAATCAAATAAAACAATCGAGGTCTAATTCAGAGTTAAGTCCCTCTGAATGAATAGTTTTAAACATAAAAATAAAACTGGTTTCTTGCTGCCGTAACTGTCGCTCATAATCTTTTCTGCTACCAATTGTCTTCTGATTCACCCATAAAACTGTAAATAATAAATCCGTGTCTGAATGATTGTGAGAAACAAAATGTTCTACCAGAGGTGCCTCCATACTGGCATTATGTATGCATGAGCAATGTTCCTCAATCCGAACTCCAACTGCTCGAGTGGCAGAGCCTATATACAATAGGACATTGAGTAAGGTAGACCACGTCTCTGGTCTGACATGTACTAAATTGACGAAAAACAAATCTGAAATTGGTTTTCTCATCATAAATTTCTTTAGTCTGTAAAGAAAATGGGCAAGATGAACATCTGCCACATTTATGGTGACCAGTGGGCCCAGAAGTGCTAATGGTACGAGTTATAATTCTTTCGGAATTCATATCCGTGTGTACTAACATATCTTTAATTGATTTGGTCCGTCTCAGGCCAATCAAAGGAAATTCATTACAACCTGGTACATTCCAGAGTACATGCCAATGTTTGCATATACGATAATTCTAATAATTCTGTCTGCATGAGTAGTGTACTCTAATAGTGTGCCCTAACAGATGATCTCCGTAGACAACTGGATTGAGGCGGGTCAGGACTGCTGATCCTTTTAGATTCGTCAGCAGCCCTTGACATGGTCAATCATGATCTTCTGGACCACCGCCTCGCACACGTGGGGATACAGGGCATAGCCTGTAACTGGCTGTGCTCTTTTATCTCTGGTCGGGGACGGAGGGTGGCACTAGGGAGGGAAATGTCGCCGTGCCATTCATTGGTGTGTGGAGTGCCACAGGGCGCAATTCTCTCCCCAATGCTTTTTAACATCTTTATGCGCCCCCTTGCCCAGATTATCCGGAGCTTTGGGCTGGGCTGTCACCAATATGCTGATGACACTCAGCTCTATCTGCTGATGGATGGCCACACCAACTCGGCCCCGAACACACTGACCAGATGCTTAGAAACTGTGGCTGGATGGTTTCATGGGAGCCGATTGAAACTAAATCCTTCGAAGACAGAGGTCCTATGGCTGGGTCGGGATGGCATGGGGATGAAGGACCAACTCCCTTCTCTTGCGGGGGCCCAATTAGTGTCATTGCCTTCCGTTAAGAGTTTGGGTGTAATCCTTGATGCCTCCCTTTCCATGGAGGCGCAAGTTACAGCAACAGCCAAGGCGACATTTTTCAACCTTTGCCGCATCAAGCAGTTGGTCCCTTACCTTTCCCGCCCCGAGCTGGCCACAGTGATCCATGCGACGGTCATCTCCAGGCTTGACTACTGTAATTTGCTCTACGCGGGGCTGCCCTTGAAGCTGACCCAGAAACTCCAGAGGGTGCAGGATGCTGCAGCGAGGCTCCTCACGGGGTCTCTGCCATGGGAGCATATTCACCCAGTGCTTTTCAAACTGCACTGGCTCCCGGTAGAGTACAGGGTCAGATTTAAGGTGCTGCTTTTGACCTTTAAAGCCCTTCACGGCCTAGGACCCTCGTACCTACGGGACCGCCTCTCCCGGTATGCCCCACGGAGAGCCTCAAGGTCCATAAATAGCAACACCCTAGTGGTCCCAGGCCCTAAGGAAGTTAGATTGGCTTCAACCAGAGCCAGGGCCTTTTCCCTCTCTTTCTCTTTCTCTTTTTCTTTCTCTTTCTCTTTTCCTTTCCTTCTCCTCCTGCGATGAGGCTACATTTTAATATTTTAATGTTTCAATATTTTAATGTTGTATTTTAATTTTGTTTTTAAGTTGTAATCATTCAACTTGTTTTTATTATTGCTTGTAAGCAGCTCTGAGCCCGACCTTGGCTGGGGAGGGCAGGGTATAAATAAAAATTATTATTATTATTATTATTATTATTATTATTATTATTAATGAGCCTATAATGCGATTTTGAAACTGTGAGGTGGTTGAGGGACTGAGAAGCAACGTTCAGTCCTTCGTAAGAGATTTATATTTGGACCTGTTGACAATGGTGGAAGGATATCCTCTGGAATGAAGAAAGTGAGCTAGAATATCTGCACTGTTATGGAAATCATGGTCAAAAGAGGTATTTCTTTTAAGGCGTAAAAAATTTCCATAAAGAAAGTTGTCCCTCAGTCGTCTGGGGTGAAAAGAATAGTGTAATAGAGAATTACAATCAGTGGGTTTTTTATGAGGTTTAACAGCAAGGAAGCCATTATGTTTTATAACTTCAACATCCAAAAAAATACAAGAAACGCAGCTATGATGACCCAAAAAAGATAAAGATGGATGTAAGGAGTTAAGCCATGTGGAAAATTGTAAAAACTCTTGTTCAGAGTTCAGAGTTGGACATCAGAATTGGACATTTGCTGATTATACAAAGCTTCACAGCTTGTTCTTCGCCAGGTAAAGTCTGGCACCGTGATTCATTTAAGGACTTTCAGAGACTTCAGTTTGTTAGTTTTGATGTTTTGAATTATTCCATAATGTTTTTCAAATTGTAATTGTTTCTGGCCATCGTGTTGCTTTTGATATTGCTAACACTTTACAAAGCAGAACTAGGCTTACTTACTTACTTACTGTCATTATTTGCTGCAATAAGTACCGATAATGGGTGTTGTGTTTTTTAAGGAAAGGAACAAGTTTAAAGCCTCAAATGTCTCACCCCAGATGAAAGCATGTTTTCTTGCTCTATACAGCTTTCCAGAGGCTGCACACAGGGCAATCCTTTATCCCCGTCTTCAGGTTCTAAACGCCACTAAACAGTACCTGCCTGACACCTCATCAGCAGGTTTTCCAGTTGAACCTCAGTATGCCTGGACTTCTACAGCGAGAGGCATTAAAAATGCTGAGAGTCAGCAGCAGCTGCTAGAAATATCCTGAGTATTATTCTAATCAGACCTGTGATGCAGCTTGTAAGATTATAGGAACATATGGAGAACCCTGACAGATCAGGTCTGTGGCCCACCTAGTCCAGCATCCTGTTCTCAGCGTTGAACCAGATGCTTGTGTAAAGAGTGCAAGCAAGAATCAAGCACAGAAGCAGCACTCTCCCCTCCTGTGGCTTCCAGCAGCTGGTAATCAGAACCATTATTTCTGAACCTTTTCCAACTCTACCATACCCTCTCTGACACGATATATAATAACATAGGAAGCACTGAAGCCGACATAGAAGGGGAGGAGGAAGGTAAAGGAGGAGCATGAAAGCCTGGTACTCATTCCTGGTTTCATAAACTATGGTTTATGAAGGTTGGAAAGGTTTTCTGAACCAGGTCAATGACTGACTCTCAGGTTTGATCAAACCACTGCTTGCCATTGCCGACAAAACTAAAAACGATGGTTTGTAAATGCTCTCAAATTGTGCACCAGCTTCTTCTCCCTCACTCCCTATTCCCTTTAGAGACTGTGTGCTCTCCTCCTCCCAACACAGGAGCTTGATCTCAGGTGTGGGGTACATTTGCCTCTCCAGATATTGCTGAAGTACAACTCCCATCATCCACAGACATGTTCAGCAACATCTGTATGGCCGAAGTTTCCCCATACCTAATTCATCTCCACTAATATACCAGAGCTTTTAAAAGCAATCAAGAGTAAGTTTGAACAAAAGAACCAGTCCTCTTAAGTCAATCTAAGGAAAACTGGGTGTTGTTGTAAAGGGGGGGGGGGAGATGCAGGTGGTTATTCTTTTCTTTCAAGCTTTTAAACAGTCCTAATTAAGCAAGTTAAAACAGCTCCTAATTAGCTAGTGTCAAGAGATGTAGTCATCATTAAGACCACATTTCAGAAACAGCCAGAGAAGGGGCGAGCTTAAGAGCTTCTAACACAGAGCTTTAGGTTTCAACAATTTAAATTACACCCATAAGCTGTGATTCTCAGAAAACGAGGTTTTCAACTGAGAAGTAGAGTTTGCATTTGATATCCCACTTTATTACTACCCGAAGAAGTATCAAAGCGGCCAACATTCTCCTTTCCCTTCCTCCCCCACAACAAACACTCTGTGAGGTGAGTGGGGATGAGACTTCAGAGAAGTGTAACTAGCCCAAGGTCACCTAGCAGCTGTGGGATGTAAACACAGGAGCAGTCCATGACAACATTCCTAGAGTGTACATGTTAGAACATGGGGAGGGATGTCTGTCCAGCAAGCAGGTAAACTTCCTGGGGACGGACTTCCTCCGCATGTGACCAGAGATGGGTGTGGCCTCACCTGTGCAGGTAATGATAAAAGCACAGGGCAGGCAGCCACTCTCTCTCTCTCTGCCATCTTCCTTCAATGAGGAAACATCTAAGGATGCTCTCTTGGCTCCCAGCCAAGAGAGGAGATAAGGACTATCTTCGCATAAGATAGATTCTGAATGTATGTAACCTTTTTAAGCTGTCTGCCTTCTGGGATCATATTGTGAACAGAATGTGAGTAAACTCTTTTATAAAGACTGTGTCATGTCTTGTATTTTAAGAGGGAAATTACCAGGGTAATTATTATAGAGGTTCTAGCGAACCTGTGCACACGTTACCGTTGCGAACTTAAAAGGGAATGTTTATAAACTCTGCTGATATTTTGGGAACTTGTTAGCACAAGTTGGATTAGGATATAATCTCACAATATATCCTCTCCTGCACCCCAGAACATTCCCACAGCAGCTGCATGTGGAGGAGCAGGGAAGTGAACCCGGTTCACCAGATTACGAGTCTACCGCTCTTAACCACTACACCACACTGGCTCTCAGGCAGGATAATATTGCAGAACCTTCTCCATTTTTTAAACACACACACACAACCCCCCCACACACACACATATACACAACATTTCTACCCTTTTAAATGCAGACCAAGATCATTTCTGACAAGCATAAAAAGGATGACTAAGCTTTATTTATAGGGCAGCCTAAATAACATGGATCTTCTAAGGAGTGGGGGAGAGAAACATTAGGTAAAAGTGTTTACGCTGAAATCTAGTTTTTCAGATTGTTTTGAGGTTTGTTATTTCTAAATGGAGAAATATGTACTATAATGGATGAACTAGGAGAAAATTGACTGCCAGCAAATGGTAAGCTGGCGAAGTTCAAGTAGGTAGTGTCAAGAGAGATATCTGTCATTGGGAAGGCATTTCAAAAATTGAGAGAGAGCTTAAAACCCCATCATGAATGTCAGTGGTAATCTTTATTCTCTTTCTGATGTCAAATGAAAACTGTCTTTCATTTTAATTTGCCCAGGGCATTTCCAGACATGCATTTATCATGGGATGGATGTTCCTCATACATGAAAATGTTTTGCGGTGCCCACCTGTCTTCACTGGCATCAAAATACCAGCCTATACATTTTTCTCATTGACTTCATACAGTGCAAAAACTTTAACTTGGAACTGTGTCAGAAATATAGTGCATGGATAATGTAATGTTTCTGAAAGCCAGTTGCTAGAAACTGCAGGAAGAGAGAGTGTTCTTGTATTCAGGTCCTGCTCTATGGTTTTCCACCGAGGAATCTGGTCAGCCCCTGTGAGAAAAGAATGCTGGACTAAATGGACCACTTGCCTGCAATGTTCCAGCAATGTTCTTCTAAGGTCCAGAGTGGTATGGTATCATCATTATTTTCAATTGTTTTACTTCCTTATTTTCTTTACATTTATTATTCCTTGTAACTGTGGTTGAAGATGAATAAATGTTGATTACATGTTGTTATTTCTTAACTTTATTTCATTTTCATTACTAAGAATTTGGATTGGGGACCAATGGCAACTTTAAAAGCTCACTAAGGGGTCTATGAGTTCAAAAGTTTGGAAAACCATAAGAACATAAGACAAGACTGCTAGATCAGACCAGTGGCTCATGTAGTGCAGAATCCTGTTCTCACAGTGGGCAAACAAGTGCCTCCTACAAAGGTAACCAGAACATGATGGCAAAGCAACTCTTGCCTTCTGTGGTTCCCAGCAACTGGGGAAATGAGTTCCACAGTAACTCTGTGCTGCACAATGAAAGCCTTTCTTTGATCTGTCCTGAATCTTCCAACATTCAGCTTCATTGGATGCCAATGAGTTCTAGCATTATGAGACAGGAATAAAAACTTTACTCCGTGCCATGTATAATTTTATAAACATTATCTACTATGTTGCCTCTTACTCATTTTTTCTATAAACTACAATGCTCCAGATGCTGCAAACTTTCCTCATAGCAGTCACTCCAGTCCTGAAGTAAAGGATCCAGGGTTTTTAAACGAACAGCAGGCAAGTATAGCCTTAAAACAAAACAAAAAAAGGTGGGGGGACAACTGCACATGCCTGTCCTGTGTCAACTCTTTAATGAGGAGCAAATGAAATCAGGTACGCAACATGCTGCCCGTTGCTGGCTCATTAAACAAATCACGCTGTCAACACAGATGGTTTTGGGGGACGCGTGCAGTTTATCGTAAAGAGAAATTCTCCCGGCAGAAACTTGAACCACTTCCAAACTGAAGCTATCCTCCTACCCTCTTGGCACATGAATTCCAAATCCTTCAAAGAGGAAAAGAAGAACAATGATTGGTCCAGGAGATAATGAAGGCTGGGACTCACACAGGAGCATCAGCAACTTCACTGCTGTACCCACTTGTTCCCTTCACCAGATTTAACCATTGTTAAAAAAACCCTTGAAACGAAACCCACAATCAAATTAATGAGTAGAAGTTAAGCGATAAGTGTTCACTGTTAACTCCTTAAGGGTATAAGAACAGCTTTCCTGCTGGATCAAGTCAATGGCCCATCTAGTCTAGCATCCTGTTCTCACAGTGGCCACTGAGATGCCCCAATGGGGAACCCTCAACCAAGACCTGAGCACATGGGCAATGTCCCCTCTTGAAGTTTCCAGCAACCAATATTCAGAAGCATTACTGCCTCCGACCATGGAGTCTGATTATGGCCGGTAGCCATCAACAGCCCTCTCCTCAATGAATCTGTCTAATCCTCTTTTAAAGCTATCCAAGTTGGTGACTATCACTGCCTCCTGTGCGAGTGAGTTCCACGGTTTAACTACTGTGTGGAGTACTTTATTTTCTCTGTCCTGAAACTTCAAACGTTCAGCTTTATTCGATGCTCACAAGTTCTAGTGTTTTGAGAGAGGGAGAAAAGTTTTTCTCTATCCACTCTCTTCATGCCAGGGATAATTTTAAAAACCTAGATCAGGTTGCCTCTTAGTCAAATTTTCTCCAAACAGAAAAGCCCCCAACCTTTCCTCATAGCAGAGTCGCTCCTTCCCTTGTTCATTTTGGACCATTCATGCAGGGCGCTGGCTAGGCTTATGGGGCCTTTACTGTTGCTTGTTTGAAGGCAGAGTCTGACCTACATCCTGCCTAACACTCCCTTATGCATGTGTGGGGTGGGGACAAGTTTAATAGCATAAAAAATAAAATAAAATGTAAGCTCCTAGTTACCATCTACAGAGGAATCCCTGAAAACCTTCTAGGAACCCCTCAGTTTCTGGAACACATTTTCAAAACCAAAAGCAGAAGGGTTTGGAAGTATAGGCACTTTCCCTCTCTCATTTGGGGAAGGGGCCATAGTTCATTGGTACAGCATCTGTCTTGCATGCAGAAGGCCCCAGGTCCAAGCCTTAGCAGTACATCCAGGTAGAGTTGGTAGAGATTCCCTACCTGAGATCCTGGAGTCATTGTAGACAGTACCGAACTGGATAGACCAGTGGTTTGGCTCAGCATAAAGCAGTTTTCTATATTCCTTTATAAAAATTGAGACAGCTCTTTCCAGCAACAGCCATGACAATCTTCCACAGGAGGGAAAGGCACAGCAATACTGGGATAGCATAATCCCAACTCTTTAGCAGTTTCATGTTTTATGTTGTGGCCAAAACACACACATGCACACCTCCATCCAGAAAAGAGAGAGATGCATTGTCACAGTCCAAGGATACACTGCAGCCAAGTAAAGACAATCAAGGAGGGAGCAGAATGGTGAAATGGGCATGAATCGTTCAATCATAGAATTATAGAGTAGGGCCTAGAGAGATATCCCAGGGCTGGATAGAGAGGTCTGGAGAGATGGATTCAGCCCAGGGGCCTGAGCTTCCCTCACCTATAAACTATATCACATATTGTGACAGTTTCTTCAGGCAATGCTTCCCACTTGCATCCAGCACAGCCTCCTCCTGCCACCCTGTGGACATCTCACAACAGATTCCTGTAAAAAAGACGTGTGTCTTTCTTTGTGTGCATTATCACCACCACCAGAACATCTTGGTTCAAACATCTTAGCGCATATCATGCCCATTCTTCAACACACTGCTTGGTCAAAGGTGTCTCCAGATGTTTTGCTACTCAATCAAAATCTGTGGTCACGACCAACTCAGTCACCTTCAATTCATCTGGAGAAGCCAGAGGAATGTAAGAAGAGCCCTGGTGGATCAGACCAGTGACCCATCTAGTCCAGCATCTTGTTCTCACAATGGCCACCAAAATGCCCCAATGGGAAATCCTCAAGCAGGATCTGAGCACAAGATAAACACGCCCCATGCATGTGATTGTTGTTGGAAAAGTGGAATACAAATATAAAATCAAAATCTATCGAATTCTCAGCAACTGGCATTCAGAGGCATACTGCTTCTGACAGTGAGGCTGGAACATAAGAAGAGCCTAGCTGACAGATCTGATCAATGACCCAGGATCCTGTTCTCATAGTGGCTAACCAGATGCTCCAATGGGAGGCTCACAAACAAGACATGAGCACAATAGGACTCCCTGCCCCATGGCTTTCAGCAACTGATACTCAGAAGAATGCCTAGTGGCCATAAAAGTATTCAAAACACTCTTATGTCTCCTAGTAATGGTTAAGAGACCAGCCCACTTTGTGTCTACACTGGAAGTTTACATGGTATTCCTGGGCTCTTTACCGACAAAATCCACAATCAAACTGTATCATCAGATTCATGTGTCCTTTCTGCATATAATACAGAGGCTGGGCGTGTCCCTTGCCTGAAACCCTGCAGAGCCACTGCCAGTCAGTGTAGACAATACTGAGCTAGATGGAACCATGATCTGACTCTAAACAAGACAGCTTCCAATGTTTTTATATCCCTAGTGCATCTCTTAATACTTTCATGGTCCAGATACGACCACATCTAAGCAATTCAAAGCTCAGCAGATTCTGGAAAGGAGTTGCAGGCAGTATCTCCCATGGGTATAAAGTATGATTCTGCAGATCATTTTCACACCAGGCCATCTCCCATTTATTCTTAACATTACGATCTTGTATTCTGATTTAATATTTTTTATACAAGAGATACAGAGACTTAGATAGTGGCAGCTTTAGGCACATCAGTTCTCTCCCTCTCTGTGTGTGCGTGTTACTGATGAACTCTGGATTCCTCCACTTTGTAACACATATTACAAGTCTCTTAGGACCATGAGTTCATTCCTTTCAGCCCAGATATCCATGGATTCCACAAGCGATGGAGCCGGAACCTTGAACTCCACCTTCAGTTACAACAAACAGATGAGCTCAGCTTCCTGAAAAGCAGCACATACAAAAAAGGAGATTTGTTCCTCTCCCCATATTGTGCTGACGAGAAACTTTCACCTGGGCTCAGCCTACTTAAGGTCTGGTCAGATAAATGACTTTTTTTATTTAAACAATTGGGAGTGCATAATTTTGTAGGTCCCTCTGGTGGAGGGGACCCAGCATTTGGATTGCAGATTTATTTTTATTTTTTATACCCTCCTTTTTTCTCCAAGGTGATATACATGGGTCTCCCTCCTGCTCATTTCATCTGCACGCAACAACCTGTGAGGTAGGTTATAGGCTGAGAGGGAGAAAGGGACAGTGATTGGCCCAAGGTCACACCCAGTGAGCTTCATGGCGGAATGGGGAGCTCCCACAGGTCAAAGTCCAAAACTCTAACTGATACATCACAGTGGATCTTTGAATTTGATTTGCCTCTCCATCATTTTGTATGTGCAACTGTCAGGACTATCTACTGATCAGTATGAAAGAAGTCACTGAAAGAAATGCACAAGCCACCCTACCTGCTACCTCCACATCATGTCCAAGTAACTGTACTTCATCACCACAACCACCTGTATAAAGTATCAGTATTGTAAAATGAGCCCTACTGGATCAGATGGGGGGGGTCCTAGTCTAGCATCCTGTTCTCACAATCGCCAGCTGAGAATGCCCCAACGCAAGATATTGGGAAAAATATTATGTTTGAACAATGGGGAAAATTGTGGAAAGAAGATATGAAATTCACCATGTGTTATATACTGAAAGAAAATTACCTTAAAATGCAACATAGATGGTATTTAACACCTGAAAGAATAGCAAAAATGAATAAAAACTGTAGCGATATCTGCTGGCGATGCAACACGGGAAAAGGTACTATGATACATATATGGTGGAATTGTTTAAACATCAAACAATTTTGGGAAATAATGTATAATGAAATGAAAAAAATGTTTAGATACTCATTTAGGAAAACACCAGAAGGTTTTCTATTGGGAATAGTACCAGGAAGCCTAAAGGAAGAAGATAAGACCTTATATTTATACGCAAGAGTAGCAGCAAGGCTATTGATTGCGAAAAACTGGAAAAGTGGTATAATACCGACAAAAACAGAGTGGCTTGCCAAATTATTGGAGTATTACAATATATCCAAAACAATGGAAGAAATTGGAAGGATTTCAAAAGAAAAGATAGATAGGGACTGGAAGGTGTTTAAAAGATACTTGCAAAATCATATCGAAAAATCAGAACTCCTATTAGAATAAACAAGTTCCGTTTCAAATACTGAAATATCAAATAAGAATGGAAAACAAGGTGTAATAGAAAAAGAAGTATGAAATTAGGGTAAAGGTGTGTGAAAGAAAGTAATAGAAGTGGAAAGAAATTGTAATTGAGTAGATTGGAAGTCAAACACAAAGGTGGGGTGAAGGGTTGGTGGATGGTGATGGGGAAAGGAACTATTTGTGGGATTGAGTGTAAGTATGTTTGAACATTTTTAAGGATTGTATGAAATGTATGTTTGTATGCTTGTATATGTGTATTAATGATGAATTTAAATTAAATAAATAAATAATTTATATAAAAAAAGAGAATGCCCCAACTGAGAACCCTGCAAGTAAGACCTCTCTAGCTGTTTCCCATCACCTGGTATTCAGCAGTAGACTGCCCCTGGGCATGGAGGTTCTGCTACCATAACAGATCTCCTTAAGGGGAGACTGGCTGCTGGATCAGGCCAAGAGGGGCCCATCCTGTTCTCATGGGGGCCAACCAGATGCCCCAGTAGAAAACCCGCAAGCCAGAAATGAGCAGAGCAGCAGCTCTCTCCACTTGCAATTCCCAACAACTGGTATTCAGAAGCATAATGCCTCCAACAGTGCAGGCAGAACATAGCCATCACCAATAGTTGTCACTGATTCTTCCTGGAACACAACCAGGCCTCCATTGCCAATCTTCTTTTGCAATGTGAAGCCACAGGAGAGAACAAGGTAAGCTTTAGAGTCTAGTTTGTGTGTTATTTAATATTTACAAAAATAATTACATACCAACCCTTCACAAAACAACTTATAAATGCAATGTAAAACTATCATTAAAATGACTGGCTACTTAAGAAGTTTTTGTTATCTGCACTGGCTGATAAGCATCAACAAAAGTCTTCAAGAGACACCTGAAAGTCAAAAGCAAGGGTTCCTGTTGAATCTCTGCCAAAAGAGTGTTCCACAGCATGGGGGTTTTGATATTCAATGACCATTAGCACTTCTCTGGTTGACTTAAGTAAGCAGGCTAAGTTATAAGGCCTCAGGTAGTCCTTAAAGTAAAGCATGTTGTTCATGCAAGGTCAGCACAAAGGCTCAGCCAGTGCCCCAAATGAACTGAGAGTGCATCCTAAAACATCACTTAAAATCCCCTGCTCCAATCAGAGATTCCACAGGAGATATACAGAAAATCATCAGCTCAACATGGAAAGGGTCCCCTGGTGAGAAGTCTGAAAACCACTAGGTATTTTCTTTCTTTCTTTTATTTGGTAGTCATCAACATGGTGCCTGCAGACTCCACTGTGCCTATTGGTCCCTCCTATGGTGTTCAGAGCTCCTGCCAACCTAGCAGTTCGAAAGCACATCAAGTGCAAGTAGATAAATAGGTACTGCTCCGGCGGGAAGGTAAACAGTGTTTCCATGCGCTGCTCTGGTTCGCCAAAAGCGGCTTAGTCATGCTGGCCACATGACCCAGAAGCTGTATGCCGGCTCCCTTGGCCAATAAAGCGAGATGAGCGCCGCAACCCCAGAGTCGGTCACGACTGGACCTAATGGTCAGAGGTCCCTTTACCTTTATGGTGCTCAGAAAAGATATTGGGAAATAACCCCATTTTGTGTTATGCCAAACATTCCATGGCCATCATTTTATGACTGACACCCACGGCATTCTCTCTAAATTCCAACCTCTCCCAAAAAAGTGACCTCTTATTTTACGTATTGTTACCTACCATTATTATATGAAAATGAATCCCACAACCTAGTAGGTGTGAGTACAGCTACAATTTAGAAGGTGTCACATGACACAGAAGCCTTCAACATGAAAACACAGGACTTGATTTCATCAGAATCTTCACCAGAATCAGAACCCCCAAATGCCTCAATTGCTCAAATGTCGAATGTGGTATGTAGTATTAATAAAGCAGACCCATTTGTACAAACCTTCAGTTCTCTTAATTCCATGTGTCATACACTTCCACAAATTAATATTTTTGCTACATCTGCAAACAGATTAAAACACTGAATGCAAATTACGCAATTATTTTTTGCATGGGAAAGGGAGTTAAAATTAAGACACAGATGGAAGCCCTTACCGTGAACCAGAAAGACATTGCAGTGGGCAGACCCATGCCTGGATGCTTCCTTCTTCCCTGGGCCTTTGATAAAGTGAAGTGTGGGCAGACTTGGCCTCCGCTGGTCCCCAAGAACTTTTCCAGGCTGCTGACCCATAAAGTATTGAAAGGTGGGTGGTCCCGACCTGAGAAGACACCAACCTTCCAGATTGGCAGAGATACCTTCACAAGGAAGTGTGTTCCTTGGGGGTAGCGTGGGACGAGGACCAGGTCACTCAAGGCATGCGGTTCAAGTCAAGAGGCAGAGCACATTTTTCCAGACACTGCTTGTTTCTCGGAACACTATATTAGAAGTTCCACTTGGCAGCCGCAAAAGCCACTAATTTATTTATTTTTTTAAGTTTTCTAAGTGAAGAGGGGAAGAAGAAGTCTTGCCCCTGATCTTCCACTGGGTGAGCCGATACTAGATCTCACCCAGGGCAGGGAGAGGTCATTTTGCTGTAGATCGGTATCAAAATTCTTCTTTTCTTTTCTTTTCTTTTCTTTTGCATAGCAATTACTTCTCACCGGCCAAAAAAACAGGCAGCATTTGGCTTTCAAGTATTATTCAAGTCTGAAAGAAAGGTGTCTGTGTGATAAGGTCATTTATTCTTCCCCTGATCACAAAAAAGGCATAAAGCAGTTAAAAATTTCTGAGGCTCTGTAGTTGAGTTCCACGGAAAGTGGAATATTTCAGTGGACTTCATGGTCTGTGCCAGACTCTACCTGTCCCATAGCAAAAGTCACAAGTCACCCAGTGGCACTTCTCTAAAGTCCCAGTGAAAGTGAAATGTGTAATTGTGTAGGAGGAGGTCATTTTGAAGAAGCAAATATTAAAGTCATCAGCAAAAAGGGAGATTAAGATGCTCCTGACCTGATCACATAATATATGAATGTCACCTGACACAGGAGTCACAACTCCAGGATGGAGGGAGATGGTAGGTCAAATCTGCACGGCAGGAGGAAGGTTTTCACATATAAGCATGACCAAGCCGGCTTCATCCCAGTTCGGCTGCTTCGCAAAGGTTTCTTGGGATATTCCTTGGGAAGGCAGATGCTTCGGATCAACTCCAGCAAAAAAACACACAAAAAAACTGACCAAAGACTGAAAGGACACCCAGAATGCCCCAAAAGAGATCAAATTGAGGATTAGTGGGGTTTGAACAGTCAACTCTGAAGCAGTAGAGCACCCCACATCCCCACCCAGCATCCAAAATCTACCGAAAAGTTGAGACCACCTGAAGCTGAATGCCAGGAGAAAGTCAGGGAGTTAGAGAGTGTTTGTTTGCAATCATAGTCTACATAGAAAGGGAAAGGGATTGAGGGGAAGAGGAAACACAGATGGAATGAAAAATGCGTGGAATGGAGAATGAGGGCTTGTCAGCAAAGAGGGAATCTCCCCTCTCACCCCCCAAGTGGAAGAGGAGAGGCAGGAAAACAAAACTTTGAGGAATACAGAGTCCGTATGAAGAAGGAAGAGAATGAAAATTCCTATTAGTTTGGGGGGGGGGTCAGGACGGGGGCGGTGTTAATTAAAGCTTCTTTCAGTTAAATGGAAATCAAAGTCCTGAAAGGGAAGGAGGGGTAAAAGGCTGAAGTTAAAATGAATAACAATGGGGAAGTGGGGGGAAGTCACAGATTCTGATTTTTTTTTAAAAATGTGAGGGAGAAAATTATCCAAAAGGTGTGTAAGAGAGACTGAGGGGAACACATAGTGCAACTCCCTGCAGAAAATGTGAGGAAGAGGGGGAAATGGGGAAAGAGAGAGAGAGCAGCACACAAGACTCCAAATATCCCAAAAATAATGATGAAAACAGCGGAGAAGGGTGGAAATATATCCCAAAGCCTTAAAGGTAGAAAGGAGATATTGACGGGACGGGACACACACGCAATCGATATAGAAAACGGGGAACGGGGAAAGAGAAGGGGGTCACAAATGAGGGAGAGAAGGAAAGGTCTCAATTTGGGGAAGGAGAAGAGGGTCTCAAATGAGGGGGCAATAGTGGGGGAGTCTTAGATTCGACCGAGAGAAAAGGGGTCTCCAATGGGGAGGGGAGAGAAGGGAAGGTCTCGAACTGAGGAGGAGAAAGGGGGTCTCAGCTTGCGTTAAGTGAACGAAGGGGAGGAATTGAGCGGGGTGGAAGGGGAGGTGGCTCAGAGCAGGCCCGAAGCGACGTTGACGGGGCGCAGCCCGGCTTCCCACCGCTTCTCCTCGCCTGGGCAGCCCCACTACCCCCGCTTTCCCCTCGCTCTCCCTGCTTCTCCACACACGCGCGCCCACACACCACGCCCTCCCGGCCCTCCAGCCCCGGAGGCTGGGGGTTGCTTCGTCCTGGGGCTGCTGGATCCAGTCAGTCAGTGTCAGCCAGCCAGCACTTGGGCGGCGGCGGCGGCGGCCACCCGGTAGCGGCCATGATGGGAAGGGAACCGGTCTGCAGAGGAGGCTCATTGTTGCCGCCTTCTCAGCAGCGGCGCGAGGGGAGGAGCTCGCAGGGACAGCGGCCCGACCAGGGAGAAGGGAAGGGGAGGCTGTGGAGGGAGCAGGGGGGCCTCTTACTCAAGAGGGTGAGGGAGAGAGATCTCAAGGTTTCCTTAAAAAAAAAAGTAAGTCTCTAGCATTTGTAGAAACTGAGCTATGAGGCAAAAGATGTAGATGTCATTATTACTCGAGTAGACCTATTGAAAGGTATGTTTGCAGCCAGGTAAGTCCTACTTAGAGCAGGTTGATTCAAGTGGGTCTGGCCAATGACGCCCATGCCATTAACTAACAGGTTTCATTTCAGTGGGTCCACTCTAAAGTAGAACTAGCATTGGATACAACCCATAATTATTAATTGCACTTACTGGTTGCTTCTTTTTTTTTACGAGAACAATTATACAAGCGTTAAAACCAAGTATACTCTGTGTGTGTGTGTGTGTGTGTGTGTGGCTTTGTGTGTCACACACCCTTGCCTGTTTCTCTGAGAAGGACTCAAAGTGGCTTACAGGTAAAAATAAGAACAGGGAAAAGCAATTAGACATTGATAAAAAGAATTACACATTGATAAAATTATAGCAGGTCTGAGCCTACCTCACTAAAAGGAAATTATTTACATTTTTGTTCGAGAAATTAGCCTGCTCTCTCCTCTTTAGTGTTTTACATTGTTGTCGTCCCCCCCCCCCTCAGGAACTTTCCTTTGGGCACTCGTTGTGTTCAACCATTTACTCCCAGGTAAATTGATATTAGATATCTTAGCGGAGTGTTCAAAGTCTAGGCATGTATACGTGTGAGCAACCTTAGGGCATCTGCAAGGGGGGCATCCCACACACAATCGCCAGATTTCCAGCTTCCATTTTTAAAAAGTACGTGTAAGCATTTTTAGAAGCTTTTTATGTTTTAAGGCAAAATATAGGGGGCACTATTATGGTGGTGGTGGTTGGTTTTTAAAAAAACTAGCCTGCTTCTTCCCCCTTCATAGTTTACTTTGGGGAACCCCCCCCCCCCGGAAAAATCCCTGCTGAGCCCTATGGATGAGATCAAGGGGGTGGGGCTTAGTCCCAGTATGTATGTGAGTACTGTATAACAGATATCAGACTTGAGGGTCCAAGCTGTTTTTCAAAGTCAAAAATACACAAAATCTATGGATCAAATACACAAACCCCCGCTGCAGGCTTGTTGACATTCTCAAAGGACTCTGGAAAATTTAGCAAGGCATGACTTAAGTCAAGGCATGACTTGTTATTGTGAATACAGTATTAGGCAAGCTTAGCGTTTCCAAAGCTTGAGACTTTGTTTACTAAACACCTACCAAATAAATATGCCTAAATCACTCTCTAGGGGTATCAGAAGATTTCCCAATGCAAATGGGCCTGATTTAAAAACATAGTACAGTTGTACCTTGGTTGTTGAACACCTTGGTACTCGTACGTTTTGGCTCCCGAACACCGCAAACCCGGAAGTGAGTGTTCTGGTTTGCAAACGTTCTTTGGAACCCAAACGTCCGGTCCAGCTTCCACAGCTTCCGATTGAGTGCAGGAAGCCCCTGCAGCCAATCGGAAGCCGTGCCTTGGTTTTCGAACATTTTTTGGAAGTTGAATGGACTTCCGGAACAGATTTCATTCAAGAACCAAGGTACGACTGTACCATAGAATTGTAGAGTTGGAAGGAACTACAAGGGTCATCTATTCCAAGTCAATGCGATGCGATGCAATGCAATGTGGGACTCAAACCTATGACCCTGAGATTAAGAGGTTCATGCTCTACCTATTCTACGTTTTGGTAGGTGGGGGACAGACTCCATGCCACTGCTGATAGCTTGCCATTCTCCATCCTGAATTCCTCCTCACACCCAGCTATAGAAACATACAAAGCTACCAGTCAGTACTATCTGTCATAGCAATGCCTGGTGGTCATTCTCCACAATCGCTGGTCTTTCTCAGCTTTTACTCTCAGAAATGCTTTTCGTTTCAGAACAGTGGCCCATGCATCTATGTGGCTGATGCCAACTGCCAATGATTTAAGATAGGGAGTCTGCCCCAGCCAGAGTGGCTTGGCTTTGCAGTCAGTGTTATGAGAGGAACAAAGGCCTCCACAATCACATGGCAGAAGATTCCAGGGTCTGTCTTTGGAATCTTTAATGCTAACTGCCAGTGACTTTCTGGGGTCTGAGGCTGGAATCTTTCCCAGTCCTTGTGTTTTAGGGAGTAGAGCATTTGCTTTGCATGCAGAGGGTCCCAGGTTTGATTCCCCCAGCATCTCCAAATAGGCCTGGGAAAGATTCCTGCCTGAAACCCCCCAAACACATTGTCAGCATAGGCAGTATTGAATTAGATAGAACAATAATCTGATTCATTAGGCCCAATATTATTATTATTTATGTCCAGCTCGTCTCCATAAGAACATAAGAAGAGCCTGCTTGATCAGGCCAGTTGACCATCTAGTCGAGCATCCTGTTCTCACAATGGCCAACCAGATGCCCCAATGGGAAACCTGCAAGCAGGACCCAAGCACAAGAGGACTCTCCCCTCCTGTGGTTTCCAGCAATTGCTACTCAGAAACATCTCCTGCCTCCAACTGTGGAGGCATAGCATTGTCATCATAGCTAGTAGCCACTGATAGTCTTATTCTCCTCCATGAATTTGTCCAATGCGCCCTAAAAGCCATCTAAGTTGGTGGCCATCCCTGCTTCCAGCAGGAGCAAGTTCCATAGTTTAACTATGTGCTGTGTGACCAATGCCTTCCTTTTGCCTGTCCTGAAGCTTCCAACATTCAGCTTCCTTTGATGTCCATGAGCTCCAGTGTTTGGAGAGAGGGAGAAAGGTTCTTCCTTATCCACTTTCTCTATGCTGAGCATAATTTTATAAACTTGTATCTTGCTGTTTCCTACTCTCTTTTTCTCTAAAATAAAAAACCCCAAAAGCTGCAATCTTACTATGTTTGCCTAGATTTGAAACACCTTTATTTTTGCACCAGGTTGTAGTTTGTGCTAGTTAAGAAGAGGTGGTGTTCTAACATTGCTTGACGAAACAAAAACGAAAACCCTACTTTTAAAATTGGGGGGGGGGGGGTTAGTATGGTTGGATTGGATGAATTGACTGGACCAATTAGTAGATGAGGAAGATGAATTATATATGTATGCTGTGTTAAAAGATAAATACCACTTATTGGAGATGGCCCAATTGCAATATTTGCAGTTGCAGAATTTGTTAATAACCCTGTTTGGCCAAGCAGCTTTTACAACATCTAAGACACCAGAGATATTAGAACAATTGATTAAACCCTTTGAGACTAAAAAGCTGGTGGTCACTTTTTATAGATATTTGGTATCAATAAATCAATCTGATATGCAGATTCTGAGAAATGAATGGAATAAAAAATGGAGGTCCCTATGTTATCTTCTACTAGTGGGAAAGTGTTTTAGCTTTTGTAGCAAAGGTGTTGGATTTTAAATTATGTCTTATATAACAAAAAATTATTGGACTCCATAGAAAGGGACTATCTACAAAAACATACTGCTGGAGAAGTAGTAAGGATAATGCTTCTTTGAAACATGTTTATGCAGTGTCCCACACAAAGTTCTGAGAGAAAATACTAGGTTGTATACATATTACTTTGGGGGAAAACCTAATACTATCAGAGAATATTATTATTTAAAATTATCTACCCACTATATGGAATTTGACAACTGGTCAACGTGTGATGGGACAATGAGCTGCTTGTGCGTAAAATCCAAGTCCCTCAGAGTTTGGTCAAACTTGCAAACCTCTGTCTGTAACGGAGCCCCTTAAACATGGCTCCGTCAGTCGCTAGCAGATTCTGACAGTGGTTGCTTTCGGAATCGTTTCCAACATAAAAGCTCCTTGGCTCGCTGGCATTGCTCACACCCTCTTACATACTCCCGTACATCTTCCCTCACCTTAGGCCACCAAAATTCCCTGGTGACCAACCACATGGTTTTGTGTTGTCCAAAATGCCCCGCCGTGGGGCTGTCGTGCAACTGCTTGAGTACCCTCCCCCTTAAGTCTCCTTCGGGGATGTACAGTGCCCCTTTGTAATACAAAGCTCCATTTCTTTCCTCGAAACCCCCTGGTTCCTCTCCCTCACCCCTAAGACCTCTGAGCTTATTCTGGGCGTATTCATCATTCTCTGTTTCCTCTACCAGTTCTCTTTGCCCCACCAATGCCGCCCCACACACCCAGCGGTCCTCTGGGATGACATGTCTCTCTTCAGGTGCCCCCTCCCCTTCCAAATATTCAGGTTTGCGTGAGAGAGCGTCCGCCCTAACATTTTCTGGACCTGGCACATAACAAATTTCAAAGTGGAATTTGGAGAACTCCTGGGCCCATCTCACTCGTGCCGTTCTCCAATACTCTAAGTTCTTGTGGTCCGTGCACACTTGCACCTTTTGTTGTGCCCCAATTAATAAATGCCTCCATCTCCTGAATGCTTCATGAATGGCTAGTAGTTCGCGGTCATACACCGTGTAGTTCCTCTCAGATTTGTTCAGCTTTCGCGAAAAAAAGGCACACGGTCTCCACTCCGACTCCTCCTTCCCAGGCTGCAGAAGCACCGCCCCCACAGCCCGGTCTGATGCGTCCGTTTCCACTCGCATCGGTTTTTGTAAATCCACATGCAGGAGCTGTTCTTCCGAAGCGAACGCCCTTTTCAGTTCCTCAAAAGCTCGCTCCGCCTCCGCCGTCCAAACGAATTTCCTCTTACTGCTGAGACAGTCCGTGATGGGAGCCGTCAAGTGGGCAAAATTTCTGATGAACTTCCGATAGAAGTTTCCAAATCCAAGGAATCTTTGCACATCCTTCCTTATTTTCGGTGTTTTCCATTCCAGTACCGCTTGGACCTTGCCAGGATCCATGGCCAATCCCTTGTCCGACAAGCGGTACCCCAGGAATTCCACCTCCTTGGCATGAAACTGACACTTCTCTAGCTTCACCCACAGCTGATTGGCTTGCAGTCTGCCCAACACTTCCCTGACGTCTTTTACATGCTGCTCCTCATTCTCTGAATATACTAACACGTCATCTAAGAAGGCCACACAATTCTTGTAAAGCAAAGGCCCCAGGACGTGGTTCATAAACGATTCAAAGCACACGGAGCCTGCTTGTAGGCCGAAGGGCATAACTAAATATTCAAATGCCCCCAAAGGGGTGAACATGGTGGTTTTCCATTCATCCCCCTTCCTTATTCGTATCAGGTTGTACGCCCCCCTCAGGTCCAGTTTAGTAAAAATCTTTCCCTTCCTGACCCTTGTCAAAATGTCATCAATTCTGGGCATCGGGAAAGTCACTGGTTCTGACACTGCATTTAAGGCCCTGAAATCCACTACAAGTCTAGGTTTGTCCGTGGTTTTTTTGTCCACAAAAAACACTGGGCTGCCCCCCCCCCAAACTTCTGCACCAATCCTGGCAACTTTCTGGCGAGCGGGGTGGTTTTCCCCTTCTCTGCATCTTGAGCCCTCCTCTCCTCGAGCCTCGCCGTCTGCAGCGCTAGCTGGACCTCCAACGCCCGGTACCTTTCTTCCAGGCTTGGACCCGCTCCAGCTCCTGCTTCTCCGGTTCCGGCTGGGTTGCTCATGATGCCTTCTCCTGCACAAGCTGCTCACGGAGACTTATGTTCGGAATCGTTTCCAACATAAAAGCTCCTTAACAGAAACACGTCTTCTGGACTCTCTGCGTGACAGTTTCCGGCGAGGAGTGGGTGTCCCTACAGGAGGTCCTGAAACCTCCCCACTGTTTTCGCTGGAGGTGTCTCTGAGCCATCCCTCCAGCTCCCTTTCTCTCAGCTCACCTCCTCTCCCCCTACTGGTTCCCTCTTCAGCTGCTGAGTCTCTCCCAACCTGTGTTGAGCCCTTTCACCTCCCTTCCTTCCGATGGCAGTTCCCTGACACAACGTAAATGGATTCTTCGTGCCCTCACTATGGTTAAAAGACTGATTAATCCAAAGACAGATAAATCAATGCCACCTTTAATCAATGAAAAGAAGATATGACAACTCTTGCAATATATAAACCGATTGTTTATAGAGGTAGATTGTTTATGGACAAATTGTTTATGGACAAATTGTTTATGGACAAATATAATGACATTTAGAATGCATTTGTAAAAAAAATATAGTAGGTTATAAATAATAATTTTATTACTTATCCTCCACCCATCTGGCTAGGTTGCCAGATGTATTGGAATAATAATTTCATTTATATTAGGCAAGCATGTACACCCCTTCATGGATCACTGCCTTGCCGTGGCGAAAGGGCTTGAATAACTCAGAGAAGCTATGAGCTATGCCATGCAGGGCCACCCAAGATGGACAGGTCATAGTGGAGAGTTTTGACCAAACGTGATCCACATGGAGCAGGAACCGGCAAGCCACTCCAGTATCCCTGCCAAGAAAACTCCATGGACAAAGACAACAGGCATATAAAAGTTATGACGCTGGAAGATGAGCCCCTCAGGTTGGAAGGCATCCAACATGCTACTGAGGAAGAGCGGAGGACAAGTACAAGTAGATTCAGAGCTGATGAAGCGGCTGGGCCAAAGCCGAAAGGACGCTCAGTTGCGGATATGCCTGGCAGCGAAAGGAAAGTCCAATGCTGTAAAGAAAAATATTGCATAGGAACCTGGAATGTAAGACCCATGAACCTTGGTAAGTTGGATGCGGTCAAAAATGAGATGGCAAGAATAAATATCGAAGAGAATACTCCCTGGAAAAGACCCTGATGTTGGGAAAGATGGAGGGCACAAGGAGAAGGGGACAACAGAGGATGAGATGGTTGGACAGTGTTCTTGAAGCTACCAGCATGAGTTTGACCAAACTGTGGGAGGCAGTAGAAGACAGGAGTGCCTGGCATGCTCTGGTCCATGGGGTCACAAAGAGTCGGACACAACTAAATGACTCAACAACAACAACAAGAAGCATGTACAAAATTGCAGTTTTTTCTTATTCTTTATCTTTTTTTCTCTTTTTGTATTTTTATGTACTTTCTGTTTCCTTTTTTATTTATTCCATTTAATTTATATATTGTCCATAAAATATAATTTTTTTTAAAAGAACAGTTGTGTCACTGGAGATCCTCTATTATTTTGAGCCCAGGCTGGATGTGTGTCACAGGTTGGCCACTGTGAGAACAAGATGATGAGCCATTAGCCTAATCCAGCAGTCCCTTTTTATGTTCTTACAAAAGCAATGTAATGCTGAAAAACTCTCTGTTCATACAGAATAAAAATTCACCTAGGTCTGGCCAAAAGGATTTAGAGACCCCGTAGTAGCTGATACATGCCCTCTGGTCATCACAGGTCTCCAGATGTTTGGAGCTACAGCAGTCTGGCTGAAGCTGGTGGGAGCTGTCATTCAAAACACCTGGAGGGCATCATGTTGATGAAGGCTGCTGTAAATCCCTATTATTAATAACAATGCTATATCCTGCTCTTCTGAAGGTTTCCAGCATAAATAAAACCATATCATATAAGTGAATAAAAGTGCAATGGTTTCCAAAATTGGTAATGAAGAATATGATATACAACCAGCACTTAAAAACACCTAAATGGCAGCAAAGGAACATAATGGCAATAAAACTAGGTACAGCACATTAAAAGCCTGCCAAAATGAAACTGTCTGTCTTCATTTTCTGCAGAAAGTCACATAAAAGAGGGAGCCTGACTTAATTTCTGTTGGGAGAGCATTCCACCACCGTGGAGAAGAGCAGGGCAGAAATTGGCATAAAGTTTGTGTATTGTAATTTATGTACATAGGTGTAAACTTACTGCTATAATCTAAATAGAAATGCAGTATGTCTCACTATAGCGGAGATGTGATCAGGAGACTTGTGTGCCTACTCATTCAGCTGTACATTTGAACATAAGAAGAGCCTAGCTGCTGGATCTGGCCAATGGCCCATCTAATCTAGGATCCTGTAACACAGTGGCCAACCAGATTCCAACTCCAGGAAACCCACAAGCAGGACCTGAGCATCACAGCACTCACCCCACTTGCACATCCCAGCAACTGGCAGTAGAGGCATACTGCCTCTGGAAGTGGAGGTAGAATGTAAGAAGAGCTGGTTGGCCCAGGCCAATGGCCCATCTAGCCTAGCATTCTGTTCCCACAGTAGGCAACTGGATGCCTCTGGGAAGCCTGAAAGTAGGATCAGGGCATGATAGCAATCTCCACACTTGTGATTCCCACCAGCTGGTAAGACCATAAGAAGAGCATGCTGGATCAGATGAATGGCCCATCCCACCCAACATCCTGTTCTCACAGAGACTAGCCAGATGCCAGTGGGGAACCTGCATGCAGGATCCAAGCACAAGCACTCTTCCCTCCTGCGGTTTCCAGCAACTGGTACAGTGGTGCCCCGCAAGACGAATGCCTCGCAAGACGGAAAACTCGCTAGACGAAAGGGTTTTGCGGTTTTTGAGCTGCTTCGCAAGACGAATTTCCCTATGGGCTTGCTTCGCAAGACGAAAACGTCTTGCAAGTTTGTTTCCTTTTTCTTAACACCGTTAATACAGTTGCGACCTGACTTCGAGGAGCAACTCATAGAACGCAGTGTACATAGTAGCCTTTTTTGAGGTTTTTAAAGACTGGTGATTTTTGAAGCTTTTCCAAAATTACTTTTGCAGCCATTTGGTAAGTTAAGCTTTTAAAACTTTTTTGGGGGGTTTTGGATTTTGGGTTGGGGTGTTTGGAATTCAAGGACTTGGTGCTGGGAAGGGGTTTGCAAGAATCTGGAAGCTCGTGTGTTTTTTTCTGCATTTTTATGATTTTCTGTGACCATTGGGCCACTCTGCTGTTTTTTTAAAAAAAATCTGGCTTTGAATTTTGAAATGCTCTTTACAGTATGTGTGACTTTAAAGAGCACTTAATAAACTCTTGTTGTACCAAATTTGGCTTTGTTTGGACTTTTTTGACCATAGGAACGCATTACAGTGGTGCCCCGCAAGACGAATGCCTCGCAAGACAAAAAACTCGCTAGACGAAAGGTTTTTTCATTCGCGATTTGCCTCGCAAGACGAATTCCCCTATGGGCTTGCTTCGCAAGACGAAAACGTCTTGCGACTTTGTTAAACCGTTTAAACCGTGCTTCGCAAGAAGAAAAATTCGTTAGACGGCAAAAATTGCGGAACGAATTAATTTCGTCTTGCGGGGCACCACTGTAATTGATTTTCAATGCATTCCTAAAAAATGCCCAGAATGGTTGGGGCAGCCCAGTCAAAAGGGCAAATAAAATCATCATCATTATCATTCCACTGTCTCCTAGAAACAAGGGAATAGCAGTGATGGCTTCCATTCAGAAGCCTAAGGTTGCATGTGGTCATCTCATCAGATGAGGGTACATAAGCTGAAGTGGGGGGTGCATGGTTCCACTGCTGCTGCAACTGCTCCATACAACACAGACCTGCAAACAGCTGTCTAGACACTAGATGCTGTGTGTGTGTGTGCATCTGGAGTACCTTGGGAGCTGTTGTAAGTGTGCACTTTTGACAATAAATAAGGGAAGTCACGAGTCTTCCGGCATCCAGCTTCTAGTGTTCTAATGTGATAAGAGAGGCATAAAAAGTTTGCTCTATTCACTTTCTTCATGCCATGCCTAAGATTATATGCTTCTATCTTTCTGCCTTTTCTCTTAAAAGTTCCAAAGGGGAATTGCTCCATCCCATGGATCGTTTCAGCTGCCCTTTTCTGAACTTATCCCAACTCCACAGCATCCTACTTGGGGTGAGGTGACCAGAACTGCACACAGTATTTTAAATGTGGTCGCGCCATAGATTTGTATAATGTGATTCTGATATTAGTCATTTTATTTTCTATTCCTTTCCTAATGACGGCATGATGTTTCATTGAGGGAAGTACGTACTATCTCCTGAACTACAGGGAATTGTGAACACAGCAGGTTGGAGATATCCTCTGCTTCATTAATGGCCTCATCGCTAATAATGCCACTGCGGGGACCCCAATTTGCCTCTGCTTTCTGAGTACAATAATTAATCCAGCCATATGTCATCTGCACAGAGACAATATCTTTCAAAAACTAGAGAGACTCAGAAGACGACATTTCACTAGCGTCAACATATCTCCTCTATCTTTATTACAGCAAGCAGGCAGCATGCCTAATCTGACACTAAAGCAGCCCCGGAGCTTAATAAACGTGACACTAAAATGCACATTTCTCGATTTATAGAACTTCTCACGTTGCCATGTGCCAAAAGCAGAAAACTGACTTTGCAAGGCAGCTACCGTGGCATTCTGGAAGACTTGAAAAAGCTCTCAGGTGCATGTTTGAACTGTGCTGTAAACAAGTTGGTAAGCCTGGGCCTTCTCTAAACTGCCACGTCATAAATTTGTTTTCCCTGACATCCATATTGCTTTGGGGACAGTTTCCTTCATTCCCCTCCCTTCTTTATGGCTAAACAAAAACACAGGGAGATGTCTAGGTTGGTGAAAGATAGCAATGAAAAGCATTCCTGGTATGAGATAATTAGCAGGGAAAAGCAAAGAGTCATGGGGAATTTAAGCATAGAAGGTCCCACTTTCGTACAGCATTTTCTTTTTTGTTCAAGAAAAAGCTGCTTTGGAACTATGGCTCTGCCATAGTCCAGTCCAGAACAGCAATACCCAAACACAAGTGCTGCAATCAGAGATTCCCCGGGTCAGCCATGCCCTGGTGTCCTCTATGTTGGGCAATTATTATTACCTCACCTAGCTTCCCTAGGGTGTTCCAAAGTATGGGAGCAGCCACTGAGCAAGTCCTCTGTACTGCACTCTATGTGGGTCTGCCTTTGAAGTCTTTGTAAACTAATTCATAGGTCAAGTGGCTGATGGGTGCCAGGCCCTTTGTTTCCATTTCGCACAAACTGATGTGTTCTCAAGTTCAGTTCAGGTTGCTGATGTTACCCTTTAAAGCACTAAATCCCCTGCAACTTGGATCCCTTAAAGGATGCCTTCTTCCATATGTTCCTCCTCACATGCCCCAAATGAAATCAAAGGTCCTGACTCTAGCTCTCTCAACCTTTTGGCTTTAAGCAAGTTAAGATAAAATATCTTGGGTTGGATTCAGAGATTATAGGAACACAGGAAGCTTCCTTACACTGGGTCTACCGAGCTCAGTATTGTCTACACTGACTGGTAGCAGGTCTCCAGGGTTTCAGGCAGGGTACTATCCCAGGTGGAGATACCAGGGACTGAACCTGGGACCTTCTGCACCACTGAGCTACATCCCTTCCTTAACTACCCTTGGGTCCTATTGCAATTATTATGACTTTGTAATCACAATTTCAAATCATCAGTATAGATATCTTTTCCACAATCTCCAGTCTGACTGGGTTCAAGCAACTTAATATAAGGGCATAAATCTAGGAAGATCAAGTTTATTTGATTGATTGATATATTTTGCCCTTCTATGAATTTTATTTTTTATGTGGTTTCACTCTTTCCATTAAGCAAAGTAAGATGAGCAGATGGGGAAGCTTGAATATACAGTGGTTCCCCGCAAGACGAATGCCTCGCAAGACAAAAAACTCGCTAGACAAAATGTTTTTTCATTCGCGATTTGCCTCGCAAGACGAATTCCCCTATGGGCTTGCTTCGCAAGACGAAAACGTCTTGCGACTTTGTTAAACCGTTTAAACCGTGCTTCGCAAGAAGAAAAATTCGTTAGACGGCAAAAATTGCGGAACGAATTAATTTCGTCTTGCGGGGCACCACTGTATGTACAGTATTACTCTCTTTTATTTCTTATTCCTTTCTTAATGCTATTCTTTCCTCCCTTCTTTGTTGAGTTTTGTGTGAGTTATGAAAAAAATGAGTGGTTTTCTTCTTCTTTGACCTTGCTGCTAGAATCTATGTATCAAAACTTTGTATGTGCCAACATGACATTTAATAAATACAACAGTAAAGGGTCAACCTACCTTAGCTGTTCTGGTCACTGAAAACATCTAAGCACCTTGAAGCTTTGACAGTTTGTTCCTGCATCAAGGAAATAGGTTTCATGGTCTTAAGAGAACTCTGACATGATTTTCTCGAGGAGACGTCTGCCACCTAGCGCTTAGCTCCTGCCAGCACACTGGGATTTCCCCTCATGAAGAAACTGGATGATTCAAATAATATCCCTGTCTCCATCCTTCCTGGAAATGGTTGTGCAATGAGCTTAAACAAAACACAAAGGACTATTTGGACTACCAGAGCCTTTGGTTGTTAGTGAGGCTGCCTCAGCCTCCCAAAAGAATGCAATGCATCACTATTTTTAACTAGAATCAGCTCCTCACACATGTACCTACCTGGAACCCTGATATGCTCCAGGTGCCCTTGTCAAACAAGGTAAAATGGATCATTGCTGGAGAAAGGGCCTTTTCCAGAATGACCCTCTGATTGTGGAATGCTCTCTCCAGAAAGGCTCACTTGTTAGTCAGATTAGGACCTGGAAGGCCAGGGTTCAAATTCCCTCAACCATGAAACCCACTGGGGGACCGTAAGCCAGTCACATACTCTCAGCCTACCCTACCTCACAGGGC
This sequence comes from Podarcis vaucheri, assembly GCF_965113315.1. Taxonomy (NCBI): domain Eukaryota; kingdom Metazoa; phylum Chordata; class Lepidosauria; order Squamata; family Lacertidae; genus Podarcis; species Podarcis vaucheri. The sequence goes on along the minus strand of NC_138758.1, from coordinate 36,520,321 downwards.
TGTTGTGAGGATAAAATGGGGAAAGAACTATGCACATCACCTTGAACTCCTTGGAGAAGGTGGGATATAAATGCAATAATTAAATAAATTCAGTTTTTAAAAGTAAATGTATTGGTTATGTTAGGTTGTATCGAAGTTACACTCAGTGTAGACCTATTGAAATGAATGGGCTTCAGTTAGACATGCCTATTCATTTAAATGGATCTCCTCTTGAGTAGGATTATTGTTTAGTCTTGGTATTATTTTTAATGTTCTTGTAAGCTCCCTTAGAAAGCTTTGTTGTTGCATGGCATATAAAAATAAGTCAGTAGGTAACACTAGGAGTTTGGGGAGTTTGTTACTATGCTATGCATTTTTGTTTTTTTATATTGTAAAGCACCTGGTGATCCTCAGATGAAGGGTGGTATAGAATTATTTTTTAATGGTTTCTTATGCCATGGTTTGTTTGATCACCTGCATCCTACCTAAACTATGGTTTGCTTACTGTCAACAAACTGCAATTTGTTGCTGGCTCACAAACCTTAGGTAAAGGTAAAGAGACCCCTGACCATTAGGTCCAGTCGTGACCGACTCTGGGGTTGCGGCGCTCATCTTGCTTTATTGGCCGAGGGAGCCGGCGTGCAGCTTCCGGGTCATGTGGCCAACATGACTAAGCCACTTCTAGCGAACCAAAGCAGCACACGGAAACGCTGTTTACCTTCCCGTCAGAGCGGTACCTATTTATCTACTTGCACCTTGACGTGCTTTCGAACTGCTAGGTTGGCAGGAGCAGGGACCGAGTAACGGGAGCTCACCCTGTCATGGGGATTCGAACCACCAACCTTCTGATTGGCAAGTCTTAGTTTAACCCACAGCGCCACCCGCGTCCGTATAACAGTAATGATTGTATTTAATGTTCAAAGAACTAATGTTTGGTTATGGTGCTGTAATTGGTTGCGTCATAAAGCTGCCATCAGCCTCTGAAATTAGGATAGTACCTCACTAGTTGTTGGAAAATTCTGGTATGTATGCAAATGTTAAACTATAGATCTTACTCCTGCAGGATTGGATAAATTCATGGAGGAAATTAAGACTATCAGCAGAAGCTAGCCACTTCTGGCGAACCAAAGCAGCACACGGAAACGCCGTTTACCTTCCCGCCAGAGCGGTACCTATTTATCTACTTGCACTTTGATGTGCTTTTGAACTGCTAGGTTGGCAGGAGCAGGGACCGAGCAACGGGAGCTCACCCCGTCGTGGGGATTCAAACTGCCGACCCTCTGATCAGCAAGTGCTAGGCTCTGTGGTTTAACCCACAGCGCCACCCACTTACAAACCTTACCTTGCTTTAATTGTGGCTTGGCATTATGGGTGAACCTAGCACCCATCCTTAACTATGGTTTGTTTGGCTAGTCACATCAGTAGCCTCATTCTCCATTAATTTGTTCAATTCTCTTTCAAAGTCATCCAAGTTGGTGGCCATCTCTGTCTCCTATGCGAGCAAGTTCCATAGTTTAACTCTGCACTGCTTAAAAAAGTACCTTCCATGTGAAGACTCTCTCAAACACATATGCACTCATCACTCATTTTTTTAAACAACTAAAGTTTATTGAAATATCTCCAGTAAAAATAAAGAATTCCCCCCACCCACCCCCACACACATAGCTTGAAGCATCCACAGTATTACAGATGCTTTTTACGATGCTGGCTACATGTAGAGGAATGTGATGCTGCATTTCGGCTAGGTCAGGGGCTGAGGAAGCAGTAGCCATTGAGAAACTGTTGGACTCCTATCCTGCTGGAGCCCAACCTTTCAGCCCCTGCAGGCAGTACAGCTAGTGGCTGGCGGTGGTAGTGTGAACTGTAGTCCAGCCTCATTGGGAGGGCCACAGGATAACAAACGATACCAAGATTCTTAAGCAAAAGTTCTCATCATTTCCACAGTCCCCCTTTTTCTATTTGGTATGGAATTTGTAATGGAATCTCACACTGGGGGGAAAAACACATCAGGGAGGCTAGATCCCTGAAAAGAAAGGACCATCACTGCCTCGCCACTTTCCCTCTCCAATCACCCCTCCAGTTCCAGCAGTCTCTGACGCGTCTCCAGCACAATCTTCTCCATCACCTCTGGCTTGAGAAGGTCCTTGATCTGCTATTTTTTAAAAATAAAATAAAAGTTGAATTAGCATACAAAGAAGATCACAACACACAGCACAGCCGGTTCAGGAACAATTTGTAGTCAATCTAAACCCACCCTACAGCTTTTTAGAATGCTTTTGTTTGAGCAGAAAGAAGCTGGCTGATCTGTAATGTACAGCACTGATCTGTAATGTCTCCAACTCTCTCTCTCTCTCCCCCCTCCCTCCAGCAGCTTTGCAATTGTTTTAAAAGTACTTGTAGGTTTGGGGATATTTCTCACCACCAGAACTTTCAAGGAAAAGGATAAATGGGTAAGACAACATGTGCTTCAATCAAAATCTTCATAAAAGCGAATAGCCCGTCTGATGGCTTACTGGTGTACATCTGCAAACTGCTCAGTAGAAGCTGGGCTCACATCACTGGCAAAAAATATTCTCACATCCATTGTTAAAGAGTTTGTGTTTGTCTTCAGACTGTCATCGTTCATGAACAGCTGTGTTAATGGCAAATTCAGTAGTGCAGGATCCCTTCCAGATTCTGAGAGCCACACCCCATTCTAAGATTATACTCACACTAAGATTGTGTAAGAAAGGGGGGTGGGGAAGAGAAACTGCATGAGTTTTGGAAGTCACACCTTTATGGCTTGCATTAATAACTGAAGAGGAAGTAGTGTCCTATAGATATACAAGGGGCCAACTCATTGGTGGGGAGAAATGGACACCCCATTTCATTACAGGAAAACATTATGGCCTGTGGAAGTGTGCGCACGTGTGGATGCATAGCCAAGCCAGCCTGCCACCACCCCTGCCACCCTTCCACAGCCCAGAACAAAGAGCAGCAATTGGATACATCACCTCATGAGAAAGGGAGGCCTCGTAGCAGTAGAGGATGCTGGTGTCATAGAGCATCTGTTTCTGCTCTGCCAGAGCCACAACGCAGTTCCGGAGTCGGGAAATCACTTCACGGTCAGACAAGGGCACTGGCTAAAAAGGGGAAGTAAGGAACCCACATGAAGTCAGCGGCCATTGTCTCAGGAGCAACAATGGAGGGTGGTGAAGGAAGAACCCCAAGTTCTCACACACAACACCAAGCCGCAATTAAAACAAACCCAGGGTTTGCAACCCAAATAATGGTTGCAGACTGTGGTTTGCTGGCAATAACAAGCCAGTTAAGGCGCCGGTCAGAGGTCACACATAACACTAAGTCAGTCAATCCAGAAGTGGGCAGAGGAATTACCTGGGCTGGGAAGGAACAGGAACTAAAAGGCAGGGGAGGTACTGAAGGCGTACAGATCTATCAGACTTTGAAAAGCTGGTGTCACTGAATCATATTTACCAATTTTGTTGAATTAATTAAATTAAATGGTTTTAATTAGATGTTGAATAAATGTGCAATTAACTGTTACTGTTTTGAACTTTGTTAATATCTTCTTTAGTGGGTCATGCAAACCGCTATTCTGAATAATGCTTTTCACAGGGTAGTAGGCGGGGGGGGGGGGCGTTTATAGAATCAAGGTGGCAGGGGTCTGAAAAAGTTGGAGAACCACTATGCTAACCTGTGGGGTAACAAACTATGGTTTAGGGATACCCGATGACCATAAAAGTGTGTTGTGAAAGACTTTAGACCTAACGTGAACAGGAGAGAAAGCAAAAGACAGCCTCCAGTGATGAACATTAGTTCTGGTGAACTGTCAGTTCAGGTACAACAGCAGTCTATAAGACACCAGAAGACGAAATTGTGGATATAGCTAAATGTTGGAAGATTCAGGACAGATTAAAGAAAGTTCTTCTTCACTCAGTGCAGTTAAACTGTCAAACCCGTTCCCACAGGAGAAGGTGATGGCCACCAACTTGGATGGTTTTAAAAGAAGATAAGACAAATTAATGGAGAAGGCTATCAATGGGTATTAGCCACAATGGCTACAAGCTATGCTCTTCCTCCACAGTTGGAGGCAGCAATGCTTCTGAATACCACTTACTGGAGACCACAGGAAGGGAGAGTGCTATTGCACTCAGGACCTGCTTCCAAGCTTCCCACAGGCATCTGCTCAATCACCGTGAGAACAGGATGCTGGACTAGATGAGCGATTGGCTTGACTCAGCAGGCTCTTCTCATGTTCTTTACTAGGTAGGAGGCTGAACCTCATAACACGTCCAGCACCACTGCTCATCCCTTACCTTGAGGGGTGGATCAAGGGGAAGAGGAGAATGCCAAGACTTGGCTGCAGGCTACCAGTTGCAAACACTTAGTAAATAGCTTATTCATTCAACTCCAGCCAAGGGCTTTTCTCTGCTGCGTTCCCAAGGTCTGTTAGCTCACCTCCAGGTTGGTGATGAATCCCCCAGCCTCCTCATTCTTCTGTCTGGGCGTTGGGTAGATCCAGATGAACCCATTGTTGCCAAGGATAACAGAAGCCCCACAAGTCAAGTCATGGAAATGGGTCTTCTGCCGCTTCACAAGGGAAGGGGACACCTGGACGAGCACACCTTGGCCAAGCTGGAGAGACAAAGATGCAGACCTGAAGTCAGCATAGAGCAGTCAGGATGGGAAGGTGGTGGTTAATGCACCAAGGATGCTGGAGGAAATCTCCAATGTGCTGGAAGAGGGCAAAGTGTGTTGTAGTGGTTAGCATGTCACACTAGGACCTTGGAGGCCACATGAAGCTCCCTGGCTCACCTTGATTCAGGACAGATAAAAGGAAGTCCTTCTTCACCCAGCGCATAGGTTAAATATGGAACTCCCTCCCATGGGAGTCAGTGATGGCCACCAACATGGATGGCTTTGAAAAGGATTGGACAGATTCATGGAGGAGAGGGCTATCAATCGCTACTAGCCACGATGGCTATGCTCCACCTGCACAGCCAGAGATAGTAACCAGTTACTGGAAGACGCAGGAGGAGAGGGTGTTACAAACAAGATGCCAGACTACATGGGCCACTGGTCTGATCCGGCAGGGTCATCTTATATTCTTGGGCCCAATCACTGTTTCTCACCTTTACCTACCTCACAGGGTTGTTGTGAGAATTAAATGAGGACTAGGGCCTGGGAGAGACCAGGGTTTAAATTCCCACTGGGCCATGAAGCTCTTTGGGTGACCTTGGGCCAGTCTTCCCTCTCAGCCTATAACCTGCCTCACAGGGCCATGCGAATTAAATGAGGAGGGAGAGAATCATGTATGCCACTTTGAGCTCCTTGGAAAAAAAGGTGGGATATACATGTACAGACATTAAGTCTTGAATGCAGTCATCCAAATGGCATCAAAACAAACCTGGAAAATCTTTTACATTACAGATTCAGCTCACACCCACAGAATATACAATCTAAAGCACTGCAGTAATTTCTTTGGTAATTGTTTTTAAAATTTTCACTAAAGTTTGTTAAGGAAGGAAGGAAATGTATAAGGAAATACCTTACAGAGTGGTTGTTAAGGATTACAGAGAACATGGATTGCTTTCAAAGTACTATTGGAATACCAACTAATTATTTAAGTTCCCAGGAAGCAATTAATGTAAGCACAAGCTCTGGAACAGAGCCTAACAGAGAAAGAACTCTGTTAATAGAAGCAGAGAATGCAGGTGATATGTAGGTACAGGACCCTACATTGCTTACTGAGAAAGTTAAACATACCTTGATCATGGGGCTACCCTACCAAAAAGATTTAAAAATCCATCCCTAGAGTAATAGCAAAGGCTTAATCAAGTCAGCCCATTTTAGCAGTTATTCCTCACCACATTTTTTAATCCAGTTTGCTGTCCTTTCACCCTTTATTCTATAATCACACTTTTCCTTTCATCTTTTAAGTAAATGCTAATCCCCCAAAGTGGGTGGGTGGGCAGGATAATCCTCAATTGCAACCTACTCCCTGGCAGGGACCCTCCCTTTGCTTTTATCCCAAGATGGGGAAAGCAAAGACTGTAAGAAATTCCCAACCTTATAAAGCCCTAAATCTGAGCCCCAGGACTCAGAAGAAAGAAAAAAGAGAAAGTTTTCCTGTAAATGTAATAATCACTTACGCTGAGCAGGTGTTGCAATTCCCCCCCCCCCAAAAAAAAGGGTAGGAGGGCTTTATGGTCTCAGAATCACAGCCCCAGGAAGATCAAAGTTCAGAGCCCAAAAACTGGGGAGTAGATTCTCACAATATTCTAATTGGGGAACTTGATCTCTTCATCTCCTCAGGCTGCCTTCTGCAGGGAATTAAAAGCACCTGGCAAGGACATGCCCTGTCCTAGGAGCAAAAGCCAGTGGAGCAATCATCTGATCCCAAGAGCAAGCATTGAATGAAGGACCCCACTGATTTCAGGTGCCATATACAATGCATTTGCCAGTACGGTATCTCTGCAGCCCAGCTAAGCCTTCTAAGAATGTAAGAGCATAAGAAGAGCCTGCTAGATCTGGCCAATGGCCCATTTAGTCCAGCATCTTCTTCTCACAGTGGCCAACCAGATGCTGGTGGGAAGGAAACCTGCAAGCAGGATTCGAGCACAAAAGCAACGCTCCTCTCCTGTGGTTTCCAGCAACTGGCACTCAGAAGAATTACTGCGCCTGACTGTGGAGGCAGAGCATCATGGTTAGCAGCCTTTGATAAGTCCTCTCCACCATAGCTTTGTTTAATCCTCTTTTAAAGCCTGGCACATGTTCCGGGACATGCCCAGATTTTTCTGTGGCACACGACAGGCAGAATGACTTCACCACACAGAGCAGCAAGCAAATAAAGCTGACCCACCTTTCCGTATTTCAGACTCCGTGTGTGCAGCGATACAGCCCCATCAGAGAACACCGCTTGTACTTCTGCCTGTCAGGATTGCTTAAGGAAATCAGCCAATTTTGTACAGGCATTTGCTGATGGGGAGTAGGGAGTAGGGAATGCCTCTTCTTCGCTTAGGGAAAGAACCTATGGCAGATAGTGTTGGATTTCCCCAACTCCCATCAACCGCAGCCAGTATGGTTAATGGTCCAGAGGCAACAGAGGGCGGTTATCAGATTTTTCACTGCCCTTGGCTTCCCCCTGGCCAAATACTAGAGTATGGATACACTGATAAGGTCCCCTTCCTGCAGGTAATCTCGCATTGCCAGTTCATCCTCTGCTGATCTCCGCCTCTGAAAAACATGCAGGCGCACCCATTAAAGGAAGCAAAATTAGAAGGCTGTCATTCATTTAAATAGGTCTTAAGTCAGTTGAACTTAATACTGAGTCAGACACGAGGTCCATCTCTCTCAGTACTGCCTACACTGACTGGCAGTGACTCTCCAGGGGTTTGAGGCAGAGGGGATCTCTCCCATCCTTATGTGGGGATTGAACCTGGGATCTTCGGCATGCAAAGCAGGTGCTCTACCACTGAGCTATGACCATTTCTCGTACCAGTAAAAATTCCAGTCCTCATGATTCTGATTTAAATATGGATATAGGAAGCTGCCTTATACCAAAGTCAGACACTGACTGGCAGTGGCTCTCCAGGGTTTCACACAGGGAATATCTCCCAGCCCTGTGTGGAGATGCCACCTGGGAACCTTCTACTTGAAAAGCATGTGCTTTACCACTGAGCCAAAAGTCATTTCCCCTAAATGCAATAAGAGTGCCTCTGAGCATATGCCTGATATCAAACAGGCAGCAAAATCACAACATACACACTAACCATTACTAGGAGTATTATTCTCTGTGTGCTCAGGAGTTGGAAATGGAGCCCTTGCCTATGTGAGGGCCCAATAAGCCTGCTAGGGTGTCTTTAGATAAAACACCCACGGCTTCCTAGCTAATGCAGCTTTGGGAGGGCACTCACCAGCTCCCCTCCTGGAAGATTCATGGATGAAAGAAGCAAGACAGAATCCAGCCTGGAATTGGTCTCGACTTTCCACCGTTTCTGCTGAACCTAAAAAGGAAAAAAAACATTTTCTTAAGTACTTGTTAAAGTCAAGAGATTTCTCTTCAATGGAGCATGGCAAGAGGAAGATTAGCCTGGCCCTATCCACTGACCCAAGAACCAAGAGTGCCTTGATTGTGTGCCAGTATGTTATTACCATGTTATGTTATTACAGAGGAGGGGCACCTTTTTCACCTCAAGGGCTGCGCTATCTCAGGGAGAGATTCTTGGGGGCCGCAAGCCAGGGGCCAGAGGCAAAAGCCCACACAGAACGCTTTCTCTGTCCAACAAAGGGAGAGATGTAGTCACAACTCAAGTACATGATCCAGCTAGGCAAGAGCACTTGAGGAAGACTTGGTAGAGTGTGCAGCCTGGTGAGAGCCCCGAGGGCCTGACAGAGAGACCTAGAGGGCTGCATGAGATTCCCCATGACAAACCATAAACCACCTTGATGAGCATTTGAGCATTTTCCTCTCGACATGTTCTCTCTCATTAAATACTTTCAAAATACAAAAGTTGGTATGTTGTGTATATTTCAAATCTGGGGTAAGGATGCTGTGTGGTCTGCCCCTAAGATGCTGTTGGACTCCAGCTTCCATCAGTCCCTGCAGCCAGCATGCCAACGGACCAGAGCTGAAGTCCACCAACGTCCAGAGAGGTGCAGGTTCTCCACCTTCAGCTTAAAAAAAAAAAAGTGATATCCTCAGTACCTCTGTGATTCGTCCAACCACAATATCACCAACTTCGCCATTGTATCTGCAAGGAAAATAAAACAAAGACAACTCTCAAAAAGATGGTTCTTTGGTAACCTGAATTCTCTTGACTGAAAGGCTAGGGAACCTGCACACTTCCTCTGCCCCCAACCGTTATTCTCAACAGTCCACCTAAAGGCAGCAAGACCAGTCAGGACTGATGGTGCAAGTTGGGGAAGCAAATGAAATCATTTTTAGAATCAAGGAAAGTATCTGAAATCAAATATTCACTGGAGCGTAAATGTGTATTGTTTTTTAAAAGGGTCACCAGTTGCTGCATAAGCAAGCCCACATCAACATCACAAAATGTAATGTTGCACCCACATTGCATGTGTTTTTGTTCTTGCTCCTTCCTGGTAGTTCGTCACCCTGACCTCAGCTCTCATCTGCGGCTCAAGAAGCTGTCAGCATGAGACAGCGGCCACACACCAGGAGCAGCTTCAGCTGGCTAACTAAACCAGGAGAGGGTAGCCGATGAATTTCAAACCCTTGGTGAATTAGAGACTCCCCCCTGCATGTGAAGATAGGCTCCAGCGGATTGAGTAGACCAATTGTGGGTACAACAGTCAAGAAGGAAGTTTCTGCACATAATGTAGAGGGATGTGAGGGGCAGATGGGGCTCATCTACTTGGGAAGGTAGCCTATCTAGGAAAGGAAAATTCTGATCCTAAATCTCCACTTGTGCCTAGCAAGCCAAAACACCAGGATCCTGTGCCCTGTCTTGTCCACCGACCTGCTGCAGGTCAATGACTCACAGAAGATGGCCATCACTGACTATGAGCTGAAAACACTCGACGCTCACGTTGCCACTCTACAGGAAACCAGGCTCACTTTGAATGGCTGCCTCCGAGAGAAGAACTACATATTCTTCTGGCAAGGAGGGCATCCAAAAGAGCCAACTATTCACTGTGTCATCTGCGTGACAGACAAACTAGCAAACAAGTTTTCTTCATCTTGTATTATTATGTTGTGAACCGTCCTGAGGAATACAGATGAAGGGTGACATACAAGCTACAATTCTCAGTGTTAAACCACTCCAGGAATCGCAGCTCCCTGAAGGGAAGAGAGGGGTCCCCTAACAATTCTCGGCACCCTGAACAAACTGCAGTTCCCAGGACTCTTTGGGGGAAGCTATGACTGTTTAAAGGGGTGCAATACTGCTTTAAATGCATCGTGCAAATGAGGTGTATGACAGCTACTCTTCTGGAGCCTCTTACCTTGTTTTCAAAGCTTTCACACAGATCAGCTTGTTCACCCTGTCCACAACACCAGCCACAGAGGCAATGAGCTTCTCGCCTCCCAGGTATGTCCCATGGCCTCTACCAGAGAATAGGAAAAATAAATGGTCTGGCACACAACTCTGTAGATTATTTTAAAAACATCAGAATATGATCATTGCTCATCTGTGCATTATACTGTCCTTACTCTGCTTCGATATATAGAATGCAACTAAAAAATTTAGGCTTTCTAGTTTAGAGAAATAGAGGAATGAAGGGTTCTCTGTCCTGCCCTGGCCTGGCCTGCTCACTCATCTGTCCACAAGGTTGTCTCACCTATGGCAACTACCAGGCAAGTGTTTGAAGACAGTTATAGAATAGCATATGGTGTGAAGGAAGCTGGTAGTCCCCCTGCAGCTGCTGCTGCCACCCCCCCCCCTTCACCTCTCAGAATTCTAGAATCTAGGGTCATCCAATGAACTGAACTAGATTCTGGGGACTTGCTGCAGTTTAGTGAGTAGAGAACATGCTTTGCATGCAGAAGGTCCCAAGTTCAATCTCTGATGGCATCTCCAGGTAGGACTGAGAAAAGACTGAAACCCTGTAGTCGGTGTAGATGATATTGAATGAGATGGATCATTGCTCTGGCTAGGCTTAGGGTAGTTTCCTGTGATTGTCATAGAGATACACTTTTTTCACACATGTAACTGATGTCTGGAATTCAATGTCACAAGCTGAGGCCCCGCTGGCTTCAATGACTTTAAAAAGGGGGTTCAGACAAAATTAATGGAGGAGGAGTATATCAGCAACGATCCTGATTTCCTGGTTTATCTTTTGTAGATTGCCTTGAGGCTTCTTTTTCCACAGTCAAGCAGGGTACATATCATGTGCAATAAATAAATTAAATAAATAAATAAAAGTGATTGCTCCATCACCGCCGCCAAGCTCTTCTCCCCTATTATTTTACTGTTAGTATTATTATTATTTACTAAACCTGCTAGCCACTTTTATCCAGCCCAGGGCAGCCCTAAGTGACTTGCAACCAACTAATCTGTAAACCAACAGTGCCTCTGAGAGCACGTGGTTTAATATCTAAGCAGCACCGAAGCCAGCAAGATGCAATGTCGCCCCTTGCTCTGGGAGCATCATTCTGCACATACTCAGGGGTACTCTTGGCTGCTCAGGTTCAGGGGCGCCGATTAAGTCCCAAGAATGGGGCTGGTGGCAGGAGCGCGATAGCTGTGTCCCCCCTCGCTTGCCCCATAACACGCGCACAAACACGGCAGGTATTTTACGGAGCAACCAGCTACCCACGTGGGTGCTTCCATGAGAAGGAGCCTGCCTGCCCGCCTTCCCTTCACCTCATGTATCCTGGGTCGGTGGTGATGGTGTCCCCCGGGGCCACCAGGTCCTTGTCCCGCTCGCCCTCCTCGCGGGAGAAGCTCTGAGCCAGGCGAGGGCGGGGAACCGGGAGCCGCACTTCCACGGATGTCGCCGGGGCCGGTGCTACTGCTGCAGCTTCCGCCATCTTGACTGCTGGCACGCGGTCGCGCGATCTGCTGAAACGCTGCCTCCGGTTCCGCCGTTTTAACTCCTGGCACGCCCACGTGGAGCGGGAGCGACATGCGTGGAGGAAGAGGGGTGCACGTTGGCGAGTCAACATTGATCACTTCCGGTAGCCATTCGACAACATCTCTCTCTTCCCGCCCCCCATTTGAATTTACAGTACGTAACTGGACATTTAATCCCGTGTTTGACCAGTTCCCCCGCTGCTGTACAAACGTGTTAATAGGTTGTATGTATCCAACCAGGTTTTGCTCTGAATATGTCCACGGGGGTAATGCGTTCAAATGGACCAAACTTAGGTCCATTCCGCCATCATGGACTTATATTCAGCTAAGTCCCGTTGAAGTGAATAGGCATAGCTAGCTGAGGTTCATTGATTTCAGTGGGTCTTCTTTGAGTGTAGAGAAGTTTAAAATTAGCAATATACAGAAAACAGATTTTAAAAACAGTTAAAATACAGTACTGTATTTGTATGCTAGGTTTGGAATCCGGAAGTCTCATCTACTTTCATGGACCAGGAGACATTGTCCCCTTTGGCGGTAGAGGCATTCAAAGCGAGGGTTGCCCAGAGAAGCGTGGCGGAGCACCCATGATGGATTCTGGCGACATCGGGCGAAAGCGCTTTCACGTTTAGTCATAAGAGAGGAAAAGGGCCCGAGCAGGTTTTTTGTGCCTTTGAAATATGCTTCTCTGGCGCCCTCTTCTGTCCACGTGTGTTTTTTTTAAAAAGCAACAGCCCCTAAATATCACATGCAAATATTGCTGTCTCTCCTCCTAACCTACTTCAGAGGATTGTTGTGAGGATAAAATACAGTGGTACCTCTGGATACAAACGGGATCCGTTCCAGAGCCCCATTCGCATCTTGAAGTAAACGTAAGACGCGACTGTGTGTGCGCAGGTCTCATTTCACCGCTTCCGTGCATGCGCGTGACATTATTTTGAGCGCATGCGCAAGCGGCGAAACCCGGAAGTAACGCACTCAAATATTCAAATATAACCCAAAAATATTCATCCCGAAGCTACTTTAACCCAGGGTATTACTGTAGGGAAGAGGAGAACCACGTGTGCCACTTTGAGCTTCTTGGTGAAATTGGGATGCCATTATGATGATGATGATGATATTGTGCTCAGGTCCTGCTTCTGGGTTTTATCATAGTGGGCATCTGAGTGGGCACTGTGAGCCAGGGGCTCTGACTTGGACCCCAGATATGGGTGCCTAGCGAGGCCATATCATGACATCATGACATCACGTGTGCTGTGACATCATAACATCACATTATGTCACCCTCCTGGAAGCGGAGGAGTGTGAGGCCTAGAACACCGCTTTCAAGGCTCCAATAATTCTAAGGCCCTGCAAGGTCTCTGTGATAGTAATTTTATGGTCTTAGATATATGGTAATGTTCATAAGTGTACCAACCAAACATATACATAGATCGGAACAGGAAGGCCAACCTGGAACCATTTTGATTCCTAAACTGAGCAAATGTTTTCTCTGCAAGGTCAAACTGGGAAAGCCTCCCCATTGTCTTTTCCTTCACAAATCCTGTCTTAAGGGTATGTCTGTGTTTGAATAGGGTGTGAGCCTGTGACCTGGCCCAGGAACTAAGTATTTATCACTACAAAAGACTGGCCAGGCTCCCCAGGAAATCCAATCAAGTAACCTGCCAGACAGGAGATAAACAACGACAAGAGAAAACAACATTCAAATGTTCTGTTTTAGACCACCTTTTTTGTGATGTAGGTATGATGTATCTGAGGGGTGGTCTTAGGCTACACCCCTTCTGTGATGTACGTATGATGTTTCTGGGGGTGGGCTTGAGCTACAGGGTGGCAATTTCAAAAGTCTTTATAAGACCTTGCACAGCATTTTTCTGGGTCCCTTCTCTCCTGCGGGTGAGGGGAGCACCCTGTTGCAACAGATCAATAAAGATCAAGCTTACTAGCTGCTTTGCTTCTCAGTATTCTCTGGTTGGCCTCTGTTATTTTCTCCTACCAATAGGGAACCTATGTAAGGACTCTATATGGGCTCTTGGATACTCCGTAAGGGGAAAGGGCAATTTTTGTTTACAACATCTCAGACAGGAACTCCGAGACCTCATGAGAAGCTGGAGGTCCCATCAGAGGCCTTGCAGGGCCTTGAAAGTGGCATCCTAGGACCAATGGGGCCTCCAATGTCACTTCCTGTTCCTCGCAAGGAACCAAAGTGGTGTCAGAGGCCCTGTGATGCCTAGGATGCCAGTCCCAAGCCCCCCCCCCCATTTTTTGTGGGTTCCCAGGCACCCAGGGCCCCTTGGAGTTAGTGCCAGTGCTGTGAGCAAAGGCATACCTAGGGTCCTTTGTGCCCTTCACAAGGAGCTGTATTTGTAAAGGTAAAGGGACCCCTGCCAGTTAAGTCCAGTCGTGAACAACTCGGGGGTTGCGGCACTCATTTCACTTTACTGGCCGAGGGAGTGGGCGTTTCTCTGCTCCGCAGAGAGTTTTTCCAGGTTATGTGGCCAGCATGACTAAGCCACTTCTGGCGAAACCAGAGCAGTGCATGGAAATGCTGTTTACCTTCCTGCCGGAGCAGTACCTATTAATCTACTTGCACTTTTGGGCATGCTTTCAAACTGTTAGGTTGGCAGGAACTGGGACCAAGCAACGGGAGCTCACCCCGTCATGGGGATTCGAACCACTGACTTTTTGATTGGCAAGCCCAAGGCTCAGTGGTTTAGACCACAGCACCACCTGCATCCCGTGTGCCCCCCTTAAAAAAAAAAACCACTTTACCGCTGTTATAAGAAATGTACAAGGCAAACACATACATAAGTATATAAGCCACTAGTCTGAAATAGTACAGGAAAGCAATCCTGAAGTCATTTTGACTCTCCCAAACCATTTTGACTCTCCAAAACTGACCTCTGCAAGGAGGAAGGAAATGGGAAAGCCTCTTCATTGTCTTTTGCTTACCTGTTTTAAGGGTGTATTTGTGTATGAATAGAGTGAGCCTGTGACCTGGATTCAGGAATTAAAGTATTTACCATCACAAAAGAATGGCTGGGCTTCCCAGGTAAAGCAATCAGTGACCATTGTCAGGTATCCTGGCATACAGGATTTCTGCTGTAGACCGCCTCCTTCTGTGATGTATGTATGATGTTTTTGGGGGTAGTCTTGAGCTACAGGGTGGGCAATTTCAAAAGTCTTTATAAGGGCTTGCGCACCATTGTTCAGGGTTCCTTATCCCTCCTGCGTGTGGTGAGTGGGGACCCTGTTGCAACAGTTTAATAAAGAACATGCTTACTAGCTGCTTTGCTTCTCAATATTCTCTGGTTGGCCTCTGTTATTTTCTCCTACAGATAGGGAACCCACTTAAGGACTCTATATGGGCTCTTGGATACCACATAATGGAAAAGGAGCAGGGTCTTGTTTTTTTATAACACCACACTAGGCGGGAGCCTAGTTGGGTCCCCCAGGAAGTAGGGAGTTTGAGGGCTGCAGACTTACACACAAAATTTGGGAGAAGTTAAAACAGTTGGTAGTGGGCTTGAATAGGATGGCAGAGGTGGCACCAGTTCTCCCATCTCCCAACCTCAGCCCCAGTCTCATTTTCTTCTGAGGCGATGATCCAGACAATCTGCCTCCTGTGCCTCTTGCATACCCTCCAACATTTCCCCGCTGAAAATAGGGATGTCCTAACTAAGCACAAACAGGACATTGTGGGATCAAATCAGAAACCAGGATGGCTTCTGAAAATCCAGGACTGTCCCTGGAAAATAGGGGCACTTGGAGGGTCTTGCTTCCCCATTCTGAAGGAGGAGCTAGAGTGGTCCAGCTTTAGTGGGGAGGCTGTTGTCAAGGCAACCATGACTCACCCAGCCCAGCCTATGTGACATCACTCACTGCTGGTTTCAAAGGCACCAACTGCAACTGATCAGCAGTTGGCAGTGAGGAGCAGGAGTGAAAGAGTTGGCAGTGAGTCTGAAGCCCTGGCCCCCAAGGCAATGACCAGGTCCATTGCTGCGGCCCTCCTCTGCCTCATCCGGACTTCCCTGAGGTGGGCTGGGCAGAGGGAGGGGCTGGTCCAAGGTCACCCTGTGAACCTGGTGGTGGAGGGGTGTCTTGAACCCAGGGCTCCAGTTTCTCAACTTCTCCCCATTCTCTCCTAGCTTCAAGAGGCTGCGAGAGCTGCTGCAAGAGGAACAACGTCCACCCCATGGTCTCCAAGAAAGACAGGTAGTTTTTGAAGCAATCCCATTCCTTTTTTACCTTGTCGACTGAGTGATCTCTTACTAGTTCTGTCATT
Organism: Podarcis vaucheri; assembly: GCF_965113315.1. Lineage (NCBI taxonomy): Eukaryota > Metazoa > Chordata > Lepidosauria > Squamata > Lacertidae > Podarcis > Podarcis vaucheri. Next base: position 36,504,526 of record NC_138758.1, on the reverse strand, counting down.
TTGGCTAGTTTGAGGTACTCGCACAACTTTAATTGCCACCCGTCTTTTGTTGGTATTAACTCACTTTTCCAGTATTTTGCTATTAGCATCCTAGCTGCTGTTGTCACATAAAGAAACACTCTTTTATTTTCATTTGGGATGATTATCATTAGAATACCTAATAGGAAAGCTTCTGGTTTCTTTAAAAAAGTGTGTTTTAGCATTCTTTTTAGCTCCTCATAGAATATGTCCCAATTTTTTTTGATTTGAGGACATGTCCACCACATGTGAAATAAGGTTCCTTCATTTTGTTACATCTCCAACACATATTGCTGTTATTTTTCTTTATTTTTGCTATTTTGGATGGGGTCAGGTATCACCTGTAAATCATTTTCATAAAGTTGTTTTTTTTATCAGATAGCATGCTGTGAATTTCAAGTCTTTTTTCCATAATTTTCCCCATTTTTCCATCTCAACTGGATAGCCAAAATCGTGTGCCCACTTCTCCATCACTTCCTTCACCTCCTCGTCCTGAAGGTTTCTGTTATGTATTAAGATTAGTTGCAGTTCTTAATACAGTAGAAATATGGGATAGGTATAAAAGCCTACTCGAACCAAAAACTCCGCACTGGTTATCTCCATTAGAGGTTATGAGTGTTAAAAAAATCAATATGAGAAGGAATTGGATTACATATGGAAATCTGATTGTTAAGGAAGGGGGGAAATGGAAAATGAAACCCTATGAAGAAGTAAAAGAGTATGTATATGATTAGTTGCATTATTTTCAAATAAATGAAATGTTTAAAAAGGATCTTAAGGAATATGGATATATAGAGAAAGATTCAAAATTTCAAATAGAAATAATAAATAATGAATATAAAATTCTATCTAAAATGTATAAGATAATGCTGGAATGGCATACAAAAGATGAAGAAGTTAAATCTGTTATGATACAATGGGCCAGAGATTTTGGATATAATGTACAATTTAAAGATTGGATTAAACTATGGAATGAAAATATTAAATTTACCGCATGTACTGCATTAAAGGAAAATGTTATGAAAATGATTTACAGATGGTATATTACACCGGTAAAACTTGCAAAAATGTATAAAACATGCAAGAAATGTTGGAAATGTAAAGAAAAGGATGGCACTTTTTACCATATGTGGTGGGAATGTAAGAAAGTGAAGAGCTTCTGGGAATTGATATATAATGAATTGAAAAAAATGTTGAAATATACATTTGTTAAGAAACCAGAGGCCTTTCTTCTAGGAATTATAGGAAATGAAATAAATAGAAAGGATTGTAAACTTTTCCAATATGCAGTAACAGCGGCAAGAATATTACTGGCCCAGAAATGGAAACAGGAACAAGTACCAACATTGGAGGAGTGGAGAATGAAGCTGATGGACTATGCAGAACTTGATAAACTGACAGGGAAGATCAGATATCTATGAGATCAAAAGTTCATCGAGGACTGGGGAAAGCTAGTGGAGTATTGGGAATGTATAAGTGATAATGAAATAACGTTAGTGGCGTTTAAAGAAGCTCTGTAAAAACCTAAGAAATATTGTAAGAAAGAAAAACAGGTGTGGAAGGGTATGTTAAAAGGCAATAGAAAATTTAGGAAATGTGTAATTAAAAAGTCTAATTTGGATGATTGTCAGAGAGGCTGAAGGAAGTCCAAAAATGAGAAAATTTGTTAAAGTTGTAATGTGGTGCGATATGTATTTTTCTTGATGAAAATTAATAAAAAAGATTAGTTGCAGTTCCCACTCAGGGCCACCAGTATGTAAATGAAGGATTGAAAACTGTCGTTCCTGATTGGTTATCTAGTTGTGAGTTGTTACTGTTACAAGTTACCTAGTATTATATAAAGCAACCAGCTAGGCTGCAGTCAGTGATTCCAGCAGCAGTTCTAACTGCTGTAATAAAGAGCTGTGAATCCAACAGAGCTGTGTCCTTCGTCCATCTTTTCCACTATTCAACACTGGCGATGAGGATGGGATAGGATGAAACAAGACACAGCCAGAGCTGAACTGCTGGGACACACTGACTGAGAAAGGGACACTACGCACCCAAGGTGTCCAGAATTGCTGCCCTTCCTGCGTTCCATCATGGAATCCAAACTGAGGGGGAGACAACAAATTCTTATTGGCCCTCAGGAAGGCTGCATACCACTGTGAATTGCGGGACTTGAGCGATGCCCTACTGGATCGAATCGTGTGCAGTGTGAGGGACGAGAAACTACAGTGCCGTTTCCTCGCCAAGTCCAATCTCACTCTCAAACAGGCCATTGAGGAAGCTCAAGCTGCAGAGGCAACGAAACAATCAACAGCGGAGATCCGCAAGGCCAACAGCCCAACAATTTCAAAGAAGCCAACCTCAGTCCACCGTGGAGAGATCAGCGAATCCGAGGGCTGCTCAGACGAAGAGGATGATGTTTGCCGCATCAAGCAGGAACGTGGAAAGGTCAAACGGTGAACGATGGACCGATCAGACTGTGCGGGTTGCAGTGGCAATCATCCTCGGTCCAAATGCGGTTTCAAGGACGCCATCTGTCGGCATTGTTCATGTAAGGGTCATATTGCGAAGGTTTGTTGCTCGTCTATGCCAGCAGATTGACTATTGAGGGAAAACCATGGAAGTCGACATGGGCTCTGCCATGTCCATCGTTTCTTGGAGTACCATCAAAAGGTTGATTCCCAAATTATCTAAGAAACAACTGGACTCCACCTACCTGCATTTGAGGGATTATCAGGGAAATAACATTCCGGTTGTAGGTGTGGGCAAGTTCAAAGTGACCTTCAGGGACTTTTTGGGACCACTGTAGTTAGTCATGGTCAATGGAAATTGGCCCAGCCTGCTGGGACTGGACTGGTTTATATCCCTGGGGTTGGAAGTTAAAGGCATCCACAGTGTTTCACAGTCAGAAATAAACGCCATCGTCAAAGAGTTTTCAGAAGTGTTTGATGGAACCTTGGGACAGTATGTGGGGTCGCCCATATCCTTTAACCTCGATCCGCTAATCACACCCATCAGAGTCAAGCCTTGACGTGTACCATTTGCGCTCAAGCCTAAGGTGGATGAACAACTAGACAAGCTGATCACACAGGGGGTCCTGGAACCCGCAGACAAAGCTAAGTGGGAGACTCCCATTGTGACGCCCAGCAAGCCTGATGGGTCAGTGCGCATCTGAGCTGACTATAAGTGCACGATAAACAAGGCGCTCCAACAGCATGAGTGCCCCCACCCTGTCGTCCAACACTTACTACTGGGAGAGGGCAAGGTTTTTGCGAAATTCAACCTTGCTCAGGCATACCAGCAGATGCTGGTAAATGACGCCACTGCTGAGGCACAGACAATCGCCATGCACCGTGGGGCCTTCCGTTGTTGGCTGCAATTTGGAGTCAGCGTGGCACTGGGAATTTTCCAGAGCTTAATGGAGTGGCTCCTACAGGGTCTGCCTGGCGTCGTACCTTACTTTGATGACGTGCTCATCTCAGTGGGAACAACACAACAGCTTTTTGATTGGCTGCGGGATGTCCTGACCAGGTTCCAAGAAGCAGGTCTCAAAGTAAAGAGAGGGAAATCCCAGATCGCTGTACCACAAGTCAAGTTCCTGGGATACCTGGCTGGCAGCTCCGGCATTCACCCCACGGAAGCAAAGATCAAAGATATACAACAGGCTCCCAAACCACAAAACAAGAAGGACTTGCAGGCCTTTTTAGGTCTATTGAGCTTCTATAGCATGTTCCTGCCACACAAAGCAACCATCGCTGAGCCCCTCCATCGACTGCTGGCTTAAAAGGCACCGTGGTCATGGGGCCTCCGGGAAGTTGCCACCTTTGCGGCTGTAAAGACACTATTAACGTCAGACTCTGTCCTCGCCCAGTACAACGAGGAGCGTCCCCTCGTCCTAGTCTGCAACGCTTCACCTTTCGGTGTTGGGGCCATTCTCGGCCATGTTTTCCCTGATGGCAGAGAGGCTCCCATTGCATACTTTTTGAGAACCTTGTCGTCAGCATAAAGGAACTATAGTCAGCTTGACAAGGAGGCGCTGGCGCTTGTGGCAGGAGTTAAGCGTTTTCATGAATACCTCTATGGCAGCGCTTTCAACCTCGTCACAGACCACAAACCTCTTCTGGGTATCCTGGCTGGTGACCACCCGACACACACACCCCTGATTTTATCGCCACGAATGCTACACAGGACTCTTTTCCTTGCGGCTTATAATTATCGGCTCCTATACCAACCAGGCAAGTTGTCAGGGCACGCCGATGCACTTAGCCGCTGGCCTTTGCTGACGCTGGTTGAAGATCTGGCACCTTCGTCAGCAGTACTCCTGATTGAGGAGCTGCCTGCATTTCCTCTGTCAGCAGCTGACGTCGCTCTCCATTCTTCCAAGGCTCGCACCATCAGCCGTGTTCTCAACTGGGTGTGGAGGGGTGACCAAAAAGGCCAACTGATCCGGAGTTCCAGCATTTCACTCAACGGCAGCACGAGCTCTCTGCTCACCAGGGGTGTCTCCTATGGGGAGACTGGGTCATCATTCCAACCAAGCTTTGTCAGCGAGTCCTTCATGCACTCCACGTTGGGCACCCAGGAATTGTGTGCATGAAGGCATTGGCACACAGTTTTGTTTGGTGGCTGGGCATGGGCAAGGTCATCATATCCTGGGTCGAATCGTGCCAGGCATGCCAGGAGTCAAGACCTGATCCACCTGTGCATTGTGGGAACTCATGGGAGACCCCCAAGGCACCATGGTCAAGGGTGCATATCGATTTAGTGGGGCCTTTCCACGGGCACACTTTTATGGTGGTAGTGTATGCACCTAAACATTAGGAAGAACTTCCTGACAGCAAGAGCTGTTCGACAGTGGAATTTGCTGCCAAGGAGTGTAGTGGAGTCTCCTACTTTGGAGGTCTTTAAGCAGAGGCTTGACAACCATATGTCAGGAGTGCTCTGATGGTGTTTCCTGCTTGGCAGGGGGTTGGACTCGATGGCCCTTGTGGTCTCTTCCAACTCTATGATTCTATGATTCTATGATATTCTAAATGGTTGGAGGTGGTTTTAATGTCCTCCACCACCTCAGAAGCTGCTATCTGAGTGCTGCAGAGGCTTTTTGCCACACATGGGTTGCCAGACGTTCTCGTATCAGACAATGGAACCCAATTCACGTCAGGCACATTTGAGCACTACCTCCTTGGCCAGGGCATCTGCCACGCTCTGACAGCCCCATTTCATCCAGCCAGCAACGGTTAGGCAGTGAGAATTGTTCACTTGGCTAAAGAAGCGTTGGCACGTATGGCACAGGGGGACTGGCACGAACGGGTAGCCTAGTACCTGTTTGTACAACACATCATACCGTGCACAACAACAGGCCGGAGCCTAGCTGAACTTTTGATGGGCAGCCGCCTGCGATCTCCTCTCGACTGACTGCTCCCAGATTTCGCAGTGACAGATTTCCCAGGCTGTGCTAGCATGCCACGTGCCTTCATTCCGGAAGAGAAGGTATTTGCCCGGAACTATGCAGGGGAGGTTCTCTGGGTGCCGGTTGTGGTGGTTGGGGTTACAGGACCAAAGTCATATCAGGTGGCTTTGGACTGTGGACGGATATTGCGCCGGAACATTGACCAACTGCACCCCCGGGCTGGGGATTGGGATGGGAGGACAGTGCCTCCGGCAGCCCGGGCAGTGCCGCTGAAGTTCAAACAAGAGAGGCTGGGGAGGAAACTCCAGCGTACAGCCCATCTGTACCAGAAACCTTACCGCAGTCCAGAGCCTCCGTCGCAGAAGTCGACATAGAAGCCTCCGAACCGAGCCATACACCTGCGTCCCCGGGGGGGGGGAGCGTGCCATTGGGCCCTAGCAGCTTGGCTGCCCCTCCAGTGATACCTCGGCGTTCTAGACGGACTCATATACATGCAGCCTACCTGAAAGATTACACAGTATGAAGTACCTGTAATTCTAATCAAATCCGTGGCTAGCGTATATGGTATATGGTTGTAACAATTAGGGATTGGGGGAGCCTAACACCTCATCTAGGTGGGGAGGGGTGTTATGTATTAAGATTAGTTGCAGTTCTCACTCAGGGCCACCAGAAGGATTGAAAACTGTCGCTCCTGTGAATCCAACAGAGCTGTGTCCTTCGTCCATCTTTTCCACTGTTCAACAGTTTCAATCCAATAATAAGCTGTATGTTTTTGATAATATATTTTTATTATTTAATAATAGTTCTTTTCACCCTTTTCAGTGACGGCTCCAGCCTGGTGGAACGCTCTGTCCCACGAGACTAGGGCCCTGCAGGACTTGATTTCCTTCCGCAGGGCCTGTAAGACAGAGATATTCCGCCTGGCCTTCAATTTGAATTAGCCTGATCCTCTATTCCCTTTCCCCTTTCCTCTTGAAACCCTTGAAGAAACCCTTTCTGGGACACCACATGTAAATTCTTCCCTGGTCTCCTTGCTGGCTCTAATAGGACCAACTTGGCCAGTTAGCCCTGGTGGTCATTGGATGTCTGTTGACTGGGTCCCCCCCCATGACCTCTGAGTTTTTGAATTTTAATGACATTGATGCTGCATTTTATGTTGTATTCTATGCTGTTTTATGCTGTTTTTAAGTCGTATTTTAATCAATGTTTTATATTTCCTGTTAGCCACCCCGAGCCCGGTTTTTAAACCGAGAATTATTATTATTATTATTATTATTATTATTATTATTATTATCCAATATCTTTGTGTCAAATCCATTAATTTTTTTGTCTGATTTAAATTTTTTGTTTACCTGGTAATATTGTAGTCAGTTCACACATGCCTGCTTTAGTTCTTCGCATTTTTTAATTTTAAATTGGTTGTTTTCTTCTAATATTTCCTTGTATGTTAGCCTATTGATAGCCATGTTTTTCTTTTTCACTGCTGTTGCCTCTACCGGTGACAACCACCAAGGGGTTTTATGTTCCAGTAATTTTTTATTTCTTTCCCATACAGTAAATAGAGATTTCATTCTTATGTGATTGAGGAATCGTCTATGATGTCTTTGATGTCTAATATATTTGCATTTTAAAAAACCATCCATTCTTTAAGCCTTCAGGTGAGCAATTGTTCTGTTGCTGAGAGGAAGACGATTGCGAGGCCTGTAAGACTCTGACAATAATGGAGTCTGGAGGAGACTGACCTCTGCTTCGAGGATACTTGGAGGAAGGCAGAGGTAGTTAGTTTGTATTTTACATTATTTCTGACATTTTCCCCTTTGTTTCACCTGCAGAGTTGCCAGCCCAGGGCCCACCGTTGGAGCTCCACTCTTTGAGGAGGTTCACGGTGGAGCCCTTGGGAAGATGATCTTCATGTGGCCGGGCGAACTTGGGAAGGGTACCTCAGCCTCCACCATCTTTGGCATTTAAAGCCGAGCTCTGGGAGGCAGTGGGGGGGCAGTCCTTGGATAGGACATGCCAACATGCCCCCCAAGGGCACCCTGGGGGCTAGAGAGACAGCCTCTGGCACCCACAGCTTCACCTCTCGCCCCCACAAAATCAGGCTTGAAAGAAGCATCTTCTGGCAGCCAACAGAATAGGGGCAGTTTGGGCTTGGGAGGGTGGGGTGTGGCACCTCCAGGGGTTTCCCATCCCTTAAGTGGCCATTCTCTCCTTTCCCTTTCCCTTCCACCCAGACGGAGTCCTCATCAAGGCTCTGAGCCTGGCCTTGGCTGGGGAGGGCGGGGTATAAATAAAAAATATCATCATCATCATCATCATCAAAGACCTTGAGACAGGGGAGAGGGAGATCTTGCCAAGTTAAATCCGGCCACAAAGAGTGACAACCATGGGCATAGTCAGGATTTTGTTTAGGGGGGCCTTTCATTTTGGGGGCAGAACCTCAGTTTGCTATGTATTTTTATTGGTTTTTATTGATGGGGGGGCAGTTTCCCCTCCCTGCCCCTCTGGCTATGCCTATGGTGACAAGAGACTTCCCAGGCAAGTTCAGATACAAGAATAAGTTGGGAGAAAGCTCTTCTCTTTCGGCTCAAACCAGGGACCTCTCCCTGCAAATGGCACATGGTTGCTATTTGACATCACAGTGAATTTATTTTGTACACATAGGGGTGCCTCCCCACCATGCCAGGATCCTGAGACCCACACATATCTGGCAGGACGGCGCCAAACAAAGGGTCCTGGACCCAAAGTATTTTCTGAGATCTTTTTGATAACTGGGCCAACAATTCACCCTTCCCCTTGTCTGGCTCTTTTGAATTTGTTTATAAGAAGGAACTGATTTTGTATCTGTTGACTCTGGTTGGGACCACAACTGCCAAATTTTGGAAGACCTCAGCAGGGCAGATTCCTCGCTCCTTCCCAGAGATGAGACTGTCAAAGCCTTTCTTCCGTGGAGATTGGCAACTGGGGTCCCTGGGACCCAACTGCCCTCCTGAGGCAAATCAGCTTGTCTAAGCCACAAACATGTCTTGAGGAAATGGATTTCTTGGAATCTCCCTCCTCCCTCCTCCTCCAAAGCCCAACTGCCTTTAACTGTCTCACACACACACTGTCCCAACTGTCACCTGCCTGTCACACTCCATCCTCAGCCAATCAGCACGCAGCACACCCCAAGGTTCCATCCTCCTCTCACAGTCCACCCACTGCTCTCACTTTACCTTATATCCCACAAATGTTTCTCTACACAGCATTTTACCACATGTCCCTTAACACCACACACAAACACACACACACACACACACCCCTGAACGATTTGTGTCTGGCACCTCGTCTTTCCTTGGGAGTTTTTAAACCGAGTATGTATGGCCATTCTAAGAGAATGAGGGAGGTGTTAATGGTAAGTTCTGGCATCTCTTTTTCTATAAGAATAGCACTATTTAAGCTATAGTAAAGTTATATTGAGCAAGGCAGTGGGGAGGTCAGTGTAGTGCAAACTCACCATCAGTGAGTGCCAGATAGGTTGCACCAATGTATTTGTACCACATTGCCATCTCGCCCGCTACTCCTCTCATTTCCAGTAAGCAACTGCGACTCATGTATAAATGCTTTGGACAAAGGAACAATTCGGTACAATGCTCCTGTAAAGTACACCAGTATTAATTACCCACCATTATTCATGGCAGGGAAGCGGTTTTAATCTGGGACTTCGAATCACACCAATTCTAAAAAAAATTAAATAATGTAAACTCTGAAGTATCTACATATCTTCCATCGCCAGTAATTTGTGGTGGGTTGTTTTTATTTTTATTATTATTTATAATACAAGAGAGAATGAGAGAGGTACAAAGATGTATATACAACTGTGTACATAATACAATCAAATTATATATAATATCAAATAGTGTTTTACACAGATTTATATTTACAATGTTAAAGTGACCAGCATTTCATGGAAGTCGAACACCATTTGTGAGACAACTCTATATATCATCTCCTTACAATTGGAATAGATATCATCATCAATAGTTACTATTACAAAAAATGTATATTTTACAAAAACAGAACAGAAACAAATGCCTCCTTTATTGGATGCAGAGTTTACAAACAATCTTGATTGCCATGGAGAGAGAAAGAGGACTGAGATGGAGAGAGGTTCGGTCAGAGTAGACAATACTGATGGACAAATAGTTTGATTTGTTCTAAAGTTATGTTCCTACTTCACAGTCCATCTGTGATGGGAGCAGTTAGCCTGGGATTATAGTGGTGCTGAAACTCTTGTCAATAGCTGATCCATAAGAATTTCACCAGAGGTCAAAGAGAGCATGAAGCCTTTCAGTGGAGATAACAATTCACATCTACGGCAGAAAGCAACAGGGGTCAACCTGAATTCAGACCTGGAGAAGGTGTGAAGAGCCCAAGAGCCCAGAACCCTGTCCAGTTTGGCTGGATCATCCACCAACCATGAAGTCCCCCGCCCCAACAAACTACCTGTTAAGAACTCCAGAGCTCAATTCAGGAACCTGGGATTGAATCCTATCACAGGGGACCATAATGGACTGCAGGCTCCTGTGAGTGTGTGGGCAGGTATTGTCGGATCCAGAAGAGAAGTGGGATCACTTGATAACTACCACCAAACCTCTAGAATAGCCATGTGTGGTATGTGGTGGCCTCTGGATACTTCTGGACTCCATCTCCCATCAGCCTCTGCAGCAAGGATGGCAGGGCTGGCCCAAGATGTGTTGACACCTGAAGCTGACTCCAAAATAGTACCCCCCCCTCCCTGCCAAGGAAGAAGAGGGGAGGGAAGATCTACTTCAGGAACAAGGGGTAGAAAGAAATATTGACATTGGGATCTGCTTAAAATTCCTGACACCCGCAAAGTTGTGAGCTTTCTTTAGGAAGACCCCAAAATTGTTGAGCTTTTTTGAGGAAACCTAACCCAATAATAGTGATTTTAAGCTTTTTGAGCTGTTTCCACTGCTTTTTCCATTGTGTTGCCCTACATCCGGGTTTTCTCTGACATTTTGACGATTTGGCAAAATTCCTCCCCCCCCCCCGATGCCATTTTTACACCTGCAAACCAGGACATGTCAGGAATTTTCCTGACGTATGGCAAGTTTACATCTGCTGCCCTGGTGGATCCTGCTACCATAGGAAGAGATCTCACCTTGTCTAGCCCTGGAGGATGACCAGGTTAAGGATAATGGAGTCCAGCAACATCTCGTTCCCTATTTCTGCTTTAAACTTAAGAATGATGTGAAGAAGTGCTTATTCCTCTACCATTTACTTTTCTCTCCATTTTTGCCATGGCTTCATCTTACACTCAGCCTCTTTTCTCGTCCCCAGAAATATATCTAACTTGGATGCCTGAGTCAATGGGCAAAATAGGGAGGACCATACAGGCCTCACATCATGAACAAGAAACCAAGATGGTGGAAATCACCCAAGGAACTTGGATGGAAATATTGAAATACTAAAATAAAAAATTAAGAGAGTCCCCCACCTAGTTCTCACACTTAGGAATAATGAGACTTTGCCAGAGCAGAATCCCCTCATCATTCCCGACCAGACCAAAAGGTCCATTAATCCCTCCCCGGTGCTCTGTTTCTGACAGTGGGCAGCCAAAGGCTGCTGGGAATCTTGAAAGCAGGGCCCAGAGGCCCCGCCCTGCCCCCCTTCTCTTGTTCAGACGGTAGACGTGTGCCTGAAGATGGAAGTTCCATTTGCCAAGCCCCACTAAAAGCCGCTGCTGGATGGGTCCACCACAAAAATCCCCCTGCCCCTTTCCCCTGCGCGCTCACCAATGCCTTGGTGCCCACCAGTTCACGGCAGTGCCAGGGGACTTCCTCCCGACCTCACAGCACCATAGTGGGGATGTGGTGAGCAAGGGAGGTGGGGTGCGGCACAGGCAGGGCCGGCGAATGCGACTGCAGGGAGCCATTGGGGGGCCGGTGCCTGGCACTCTTCTGGTGGGCCCGCAGGCCGGCCAGCTGGGAATAGGCACTTTGGCAGACCTGGCACTTGTAAGGGCGCTCGCCGGTGTGGAGCCGGACGTGGTTGCGGAGGGTGGAGGACTGGCTGAAGCGGCGGTTGCAGAAGCGGCAGACAAAGGGTTTGTCCAGGGTGTGGATGCGCATGTGGGAGCGGAGGTTGCTGCGGGAGTTGAATCCGCGGTGGCAGATGACGCAGCGCATGCGGCCGGTGGAACTGGCACCTGCTTCAGCTGCGTGGAAGTCCTCTGCAGGGGCAATGGACAAAAGGGAGAAGTTTAGGTTATTTCCAGCAACAAACCCCACTCCCAAACAAAACATCATTTTATACACTTAGGCTTCATCTGTAACTATATATTTTAAATAGTTTCATACCGCTTTTTAAACACTCATGGCTTCCCCTCAAAGAATCCTGGGAGCTGTAGTTTGTTCAGGGCGCTGTTATTTCCCTCCCAGAGCTACAATTCCCAGAGGAATTGTTTAAACCAGACATAGGAAAACTTGGCCCTCCAGATGTTTTGAGACTACAATTCCCATCACCCCTGACCTCTGGTACTGTTAGCTAGGGATGATGGGAGTTGTAGTCCCAAAACATCTGGAGGGCCGAGTTTGGCTATGCCTGGTTTAAACCACTGTAATAGCTGCAGCACTGTGAGGGGAATAGATACTATTTCATTCGGGTTGTGACTTTCTAGATAAAATCTGGTGAAGAAGAATGCCTTTTCAGGGGATGAAAAGGTTTTACAGAGCAGTCCTACATGTTATGTACTCAGAAGGCTGGTGATGAGTGAAAGTTATTATTATTATTATTATTATTATTATTATTATTATTATTATTATTGTTATTACAAGTTATATGCCACTTGACTGTAAAAAAACAACCCTCAAAATCGTTTAGAAAAAGATTAAAATAATGAAATCATCAGTAAAAAAAATGTTAAAAACAATTATTTAAAACTAAAAAAGAAGAAGAAGCTATAAGCCACTTCTTTGTGTCTGGGTAGGCTTGCCTAAACAAAAATGGTTTTAACAGGTGCTGAAAACAATATAGTGAAAGCACCTGCTTGTTATCACTAAGCAGGGAGTTCCAAAGTGTGGGTGCTGCCATGCTAAAAGATCTGATTTCTTACAAATCTGGAATGAGTATTATGCAGCTCCTGTAACAGGGCCTGTTCTGCAGATTGAAGCAGTTGAGTGGGCCTACTTGTGACCTTGCAGGTAAGCTGGGTACAAGCTGCTAAGGGCTTTATATACGAATAGTAACACCTTGAACCTGGCCTGGTAGCAAATCAGCAACCAGTGATCTCTGAGTGCAGGTTTATATGCTGATATGGCCTCACTCCTGTCAGCAATCATGCTGCAGCATTCTGCACCAATTGCAACTTCTGGGACAAGCATGAGGGATGGCCCACTTAGAGCGCATTGCATTAATCCACTCCTGAAGTAAACGAGATATTGAGCCCCTGGTTTTAATAAAAAATTATATAATCCTATAGGGCCTGATCCATCCCCACAAAGGAGCCCTTTTCCCTCACCCTGCCTGGCCTCAGTAGCTCACGTGCAGTGCAGGGGCTGCCATTTTGCACACGGGAGGTCACAGTCACCCTCCGGTTCACCCCCTCCAGCCATCCCTCGTCTCCCAAGGAGCACCCTACCTTGGAAGTTACTCATGCCCGGAGCAGGTGAGCCCACAGATGGGGACGGATCAAGCCCATATTCTATATGTATGTCATTAATGAAATAAACAATGCAATTAATATTTATCATGGAGGGTCGTGCAGCAACATCAGCACCACTCTATATACAACAGGAACGAAAACTTTAAAAAGACACAGCCCGAATGAAATAATATCTTTTAAAAATTCATTGCATGCCCTCAGATTCCCAAAATTAGAAACCACTTCTCTCCTTTTCCCTATAAATACTTCTCCTTGATAGCTTCAAAGACCTACTGTGGGCACAATTATGCCCTGGATTTTTACTGGAAGACTCTATCAGTGCAGACCTGTTTGAGATCTGGATCTCACAACTCTGGAACTTAATGCCAATGGACAAACTGGCAACCCATATGTGAGAGAGTCGAACAGGCAAGAAACCTGGTATAGTTTTATTATGTATGCAACATTAGTGGGACATGGTTACAGGCCTCCGAGGACATATGGCAACTTGCAGAGTGATATATTTGTTTATAAATTGAAAGTTGAAAGTAATTAACTAGATATTTGGTACTTCTGTGCAGGAGGCGGGAATTGCTGAATATCGATTGTCGCTTTTTTTTTGTAAATAAGTGAAAATAAGAAAATATTTTGAGGGGGGATTGCATTCCAGCAAGCCCCAGCAAAGTAAGATAAAAACATTAAAAATAGCAGCGGTCCAGTTGATGCATTCGTTTGAAACCCAGCAGCAAGATTAAACGTTAAGAGATTTGTCAATTTTATTTAAAGGCTTCCCCTGAAAAGATACAAAATGGCGGGCCTCCATCAGGAGACTACCCCCCCCCCCATACACACAAGTTGTGATGCTGCAACTGACGAACAACAAGAATTAAAATGCATGTCTGCATTGCAGGATAAAAATGGTTACACCTTTCTTTCCCCCCAGGGATACCTAAAACATTTACAACAGATGGTATTAAAAATATGTGGCACTCAGCATCAGCTGGAAAAAGAATAACTCATAAATCGCATGTCAAAATGCTCAAAGGACCCTGAAAAATTCTGTGTGGTTTGGTGGGGTACCATCTTATGTGCATCAGACACGTGAGACTCCCTCTCCTCGGTACAGCGTGGAGTTTGACTTTCCTGGTGGTCTTAAGTACTTTACCAACCTATTATTAAGTCTGTTCTCAGATACACTGCACTGCTTTTTGTATTTGTTTTGTATTGATTTCTTCAAATTACTTTTTCTAAAAAGAGAGAGAGAGAGAGAGAGAGAGAGAGAAACAGGAGGGACTGATTCCCACTTCCTCCCCACTCCACCCCACAAATCCCGCAAAGTTTCAGAGGGAAATCTTAAGAAAGGCAAGTTTTATACAATGCCAACCCTGAGCAGAATTCAACCATCTCCTCACCGTGCTTACTCTTCTTCTGCTCTTCCTCAAGTCCCAGCACTCCAGGGATCCCCAAGAAGGTATTGTGGGAGTTCCCATACCAAACGAGCAATTCTTGATCCGGAGGAATCATCTGTAGAGAGAGAAGAGGGGGAACGGCTTTAAAAGAGGGTTAGAAAAATTTATGGAGGAAGAGGAGGCTCTCCATGGCTAGACTGTGCCTCCATGGCTGAAGGTGGCAATGCTTCTGAGTGCTAGTAGCTGGAAACCACAGGAAGGGGAGAGCTTTTGTTCTCAGGTCCTGGGGCTGGTCAGCTGTTGTGAGGATTGTGCTGATACCCTTCTAACCATTATTCTATATTATGATATGTCCAAAGTGTCTTTCCCTGTGCTTAAAAGCTGCAATGTTTAACCAATTAGATTAGGAGTGGGGAACACTTTTCAGCCCAAGGGCTGCATTCTATTTTGGGTGACCTTCCAAGGGCCACATGACAGTGGTAGGTGGGTCCAGAGGGAAAAGTGAATGGAGCAATGCATGTAAAAATGTCTCTTTGTTTTGGTGGCTAGTTTCTCTGTCCTCCATCCAGGAAACCAGAAGAGGCATTATCAAACCTCAAATTCCCTCAAGCAAGGCCATTGAGGGATATGGCTTTTATAAGAAGAGCTCAAGGGCGAGAAAGCGAGACCTGGAGGGCCATTTCCCCACCCTTGAATTAGATTAATCAGTTGGAGAAAAAAGGATAATCTAAGACATGCCATAATCGTTCCGGCAGGAGATATTTATTTATTTATTTGTTTGTTTGTTTGTTTTATGTTTAATCTTTTGGCTGCACCTAGTAAAGGAGGATAGCCTTTTTGAAATAGAAAAGGAGCTAGCCTCTTCTGCCAGGCAAACAGCTGCAGTTTAAAATATATATAAAAACTGTAGATGGAAAGCATCATTTTAAAACAGGCATCCTCTCCACTCTGAAATATCCATTACATACAAGAGGTTATCTGAAATCAGGTGACCAGAGAGGGGGCCTCCTTAGCACTGCCTCCCCACATTTCTGGGAACAGCCTCCTCACCGAGGCTTGCCCAGTGCTAACTGTAATATCAATTCTGGTGCCAAACAAAAGAGAAAGAAACATTTTCCAGGCTTGGATGAAAATGTTATACCAGCCTTTTGCAGAGAAAGGTGGTGCAATTTCTCTGCAAAAACACCCTCACATTCCACTACATCACACAGAGAGCAGTTATTTTCTTTTACGAAAGCTAAGTAGCAAAATGGCAAAAGGCGTTAGAGAGATCTTCTGCAGGAGAAAAGAACCTCCCCCTCCCCAAAAATAAACCTACAAGTGTTGCTAAAATCTTAACTATCATTTTCACATTAGGAGACAAAACCCCAGACATGAAAGATGGCGCGTAATAACTGTTCTTAGCACTTGGGTGTGCGTAGGCTGTGTTTGCATCTCTCTCTTTCTCTCTCTCTGTGTGTGTGTGTGTTGCATTTCAGAATATGCTGCAGGGGTAGATGCTCTCTGTGTGTGGTCTTCAGGTTCCAGCATTTCCCCAAATTTGCAAAGCTTCACTTGTCCACTAAAGTGAAACAGATAGATCACCTAAAGCAGTGTTTCCCAACCTTTTTTGAGCAAAGGCACACTTGTTTCATGAAAAAAATCTCGAGGCACACCACCATTACAGCCCCGTGACGTCAGCGCGCAGCGTCACGCCGGGAGGGACATGAATTGCTAGCAAATTACATAATCACCTCCTTGAGGGCTGGCTCATCTTCTCCGAAGGCAGAACCCCATTAATTAACAGCACAGACTCACACCATAGCCAAGACGAGGGGGGGAAACCTCAGTCATGCACAGTCATGCACATGTGGGGGCTAAATGAGGACGAAGACCGGGCAGAGAGCAGGGTTCAAATCACCCCACCTGGCCAGGACAATCCCTGGGTGCTCCCTTGGGCCACTCGCCTGACCCACCTCGCAGGGCTGTTGTTGCGAGGATAACACGGGGAGAACCACGCGCGCCCCCGGGAGCTCCTTGGAGGAGAAAGTGGGCGATGAATGCAATGCACGAAATATATGAGAGGCAACCAGGTTTTGCAGGTGAGGGGCCCCCGCCAGCCTCCGCTTCCAACACCCAGCGCAACGACGCCGAAGTTTCCCCCCGGGCTCGGCTCGGGGAGCAGCGCTGCTCCCCCCGGCTCCCCTTCACCCTCCCGGCTCTCTCTGCCGCCCACTGGGGACCCCCCTCACCTGCCAAGTCCGGAGCGCCGGTGGAAGTTGCATGCATGCATGCAGGGCGCCGCGTTCATTGCATTGCACTGCACTCCATGCAACGCCTGCACGCATGCACTGCCTTGCACGCCCGCCAAGGGGTCTCCCCGCGGTCCGATGCGTCCCCTCCGGCGCGGATGCAGGATTGCAAAAATAAAAAACCCCCGACGCAGCCCTACCTGGGGGGCAGCCTCCGCCTCCGCCGCTCCGCCTCCGCGGGGATCCCCGGGCTCCATCCTGCCTTCCGATCTCCGCGGGGGCGCAGGCAGGCTGCGCGGGGTCTGCGCGGAAGAGCCCCTGCCCGCCCGGCCGCCGCCACTGCGCTCATTCCATGGCTGGGAGAAGAGCGCTTCAAACAAAACGACCGGCCCGCCAGGAAACGTAGTTCGCGCACCCTGTGCGGGCGCGGAGCCAAGGGCGAGGGGACTACGGATCCCGGCAGCCCCCGCGCCAGGGACGGAGGGGGAGAGGCCGGGTGCAGGGATGGAGGGACGGGTGGGCGAGCGAGTGAGTGAGTGGCAGCTGCCAAGCCTTGGCCGAGAGCCAGAAAGGGCCTCCCCGGAGGAGGAGGAGGGAGGCGCAGAGAGGGAGGGAGGGAGGGAACCCCAGGGGTCATCTAGTGACAGCGCCCCAATCGAAAATTTGACTTTTTTTAAAAAAAAATATCTTTCGAATTTTTTAATTTTTCCCGCGGCACACCAGGCAACATCTCGCGGCACACTAGTGTGCCGCGGAACAGTGGTTGGGAAACACTGACCTAAAGCCAGCAGCTGAGTGACTTCCAGCCCTCCAGATGTTGTTGGACTCTGGTATGGTGTAAGGCAGGAAGTGCAACAATAGGTGGCGCCAGAGCCAATGAGGGGCAGAGCTGATGGATTCCAGTTTTCTCCCCATCTTCCTCCTCCTGGCTGAGTTCTACAAAGGCAACTCTGACACTCAGGAGGAAGAAGCTGGTAGCCAGTTCCGCTCCATGGACTAAATTTAAGAAAGAAGGTAGACAGGTAAGGGCTGGCTGATGGCAGACTGAAGTTGATGGGGCACCTCCCTGTTTGCCCTAATGGTCCATTCTCCTATAGAAATTATGTAGAGATGTTCTCAGCTGCACCTTATATAAGAGGCAAAACTAAAAAGTGGATAGCCTCTTAACATGGGCATAGCCGGGGGGGGTAGGGGATAGCTCCCCCCACCAATCAAGTAAATAAATAAAAATACTTAGCTAACTGACCAATCAAAGACAGCATAAAAACCTGTACGGGGAAAGCATATTGTGTCAAACACCTAAAAGTCCACAACAAAATACAATTTCCAATAAGAATTCCATAGAGCTGCCGCCTCTGGCTTTCAAGATTTCAAAGAAGAGCCTGATGGATCAGGCCAGTGGCCCAACCAGTCCAGTATCCTGTTCTCACAGTAGCCAAGACCCGCAAATAGGATCCGAGCCCAAGATCACTCTCTCCTTCTGTGGTTTCCAGCAACTGGAATTCAGAATCATTACGTCCTCTGGTTGTGGAGGCAGAGCATAGCCATCGTGGCTAGTAGCCATGAATAGGCTCTACCCGCCACAAATGTGCCCAATCCCCTTCTAAAGCCATCCTAGTTTAATGACACAGAAGTTCCTTTGCATTTCAGCAGCAAAACAAGTATACCAGTAAATTGCTTTCCCTTAGCACTACATTGGATTCAGTCCTCTGTTTCTACACTGAACTCCCCAGCACCAGAAGAATAATAAAAAGTCTGAAGAAGCATCAGCAACTTAGGTTGAGGGCAAGTATTTTTGCTCTCGCCCATTCCCTTGTCCGTAACACCCTTACCTCAATGGCCTTGTAAAAGATGCTGTTCCCAATTTGGACCACCTCCAGGTTCTGCTCCTGCTCATTTCTAGCACACTTGATGTATGTCATCCAGCTGCGATGGTCCTCTTGGCTGGCGTCAATGAAATAACGGACAGTTCCATCTTCATTGAAGACCTGGAAAAAAGGGCAAGAGGGTTTCAGTCCATGAATCACACCCACCTACCACATCTGAAAAGATGCATCCAAGTTATCCCACCCCAGGAAAGGTGTCACCAGTGTGTTAGAAAAGTTGTAGAAAATTATCAGGAGCATCAAGGTTTTTTAAAAATTGGGCTTTTAAATCTTTCTGCACCCTACATAAAACTTATTTTTCTCACAGTGGCCAGCCAGATGTTCCTACGGAAAAGCCTGCAAAACAGGCCCGAGTGCAACAGCAACCCTCTCTTCCTGTGGCTTCCAGCTACTGGGCATTCAGAAGTATTACTGCCTCCGGCCATGGATGCAGAGCATTTAGCCATTGTGGCTGGTAGCCATGGATAGCCTTGTTCCATAGTTGAACCAAGAGCTGCATGAAGAAGTCCTTTCTTTGATCTGTCCTGAATCCTTCAACATTCAGCTTCATTGGATGCTCATGTGTTCTAGCATCACGAGAGAGGAAGGAAAGCTTTTCTCTATCCACTTTGTCCATGCCAGGCATAAATTTATACACTTATATCATGTCTACTATGGCAACCTAGTCTGCTTGTGTGACAGAGCCATCTATTCCACCGCCTCCTTCTGACTCATTCTTTCCCACAGGCATTCCCTGCGTTCCTAATAGCTGCATTAGTTCATAATCATAGAGTCTTCTGAGAAGGCCCATAAATGGATGCTGAAGGCAACAATGCCTCTGGAAGTTTGCCCACCCTCGCAAGTGATATTCTCAGGTACAATGTCTCTAAATACCTCAAGGACTGCCTCTCCCCATATGAACCACTCTAGACCCTGCAAGCTTCACCTGAAGCCGTTCTTTGTTGCCTCAGCCACAAGAGGCCTTGGGGGTGGAAACACAAGAATGCATATTTTCTGCGGTGGCTCTCCGTTTGTGGAAGGCTCTCCCCAGGGAAGCTCCCCTGGCACCTTTTGCGTCAGGCAAAAACATTCCTCTTTTCTCAGGCCTTTGGCTAATTAAATGTTCTATGGCCTTTTAAACTGGGGGGGGGGGTATTGTTTTTGTCTGTTACTATCTCACGTATTTTTGTGTTTTTGTATTGTAAACCACCCTATGAAAGGTGGTATAAAAAACTAATTAATAAAATAATAAATGGGTAGGTTTTATTTAGTTAGCCCGGCTCATAACCATCAATTGACTTCTAATCCTCTTTTCAAGCAATCTAAGATGGCAGCTCTCAAACATACACACTGCAGACCACTCAGAAATCACTCGGAGTGGGGATCCTAGAACCGGAGAGTTGTAAGGGACCCTGATGTTCATCTAGCCCAGGGGTCAGCAAACTTTCAGCAGGGGGCTGGTCCACTGTCCCTCAGACCTTATGGGGGGCCAGATTATTATTTTTTTGGGGGGGGGGATGAACGAATTCCTATGCCCCACAAATAACCCAGATGCATTTTAAATAAAAGGACACATTCTACTTATGTAAAAACACGCTGATTCCCAGACCATCCACGGGCCGGATTTAGAAGGTGATTGGGCCGGATCCGGCCCCCGGGCCTTAGTTTGCCTACCCATGATCTGGTCCAACCCCCTGCAGTGCAGGATGTCTCTCAGCAGACTTCTGAATAAACTTTTATTTGTTCTGGAAATCAAAGCGCATATCACTCACACTTGAAGCATTGTGATCTTGCCATTCTAATATGACAGGTGTGCCTGTTTTATACACTGGACTAGCATCAATTTGTGGAAATTGTGGGCTGTAGACTAGGCCATTGTTAAGAGTGTTTGTTGCTCCAAATGGCCTCAATCTCTGTCATCAGGAATGGGAGGATAAAAGGAAATACAAGGCCAAGTATACATATTATGGGCTGTTTCGCAACCCTAAGTAAAGGGACGTAGCTCAGAGCTGGAGCACCCACTTTGCAAGTAGAATGTCCCTGGTTCAATCCCTAGCATCTCTTCTTTCCCCTTCCTAATGGGGGAATGCCTATTAAAAAAAGAGGCATTCTTCCATCTCTTGCATCCCATCTCTTCATTCAGGGATAGAAGACCTGTGGCCTTTCAGAGGTTCTTGGACTTCAACGCCCATCATTCCTGGACCATTGGCCATGCTGGCTGCATGGGTTCATGGGAGTTGGAGTCCCACAACATCTGGAGAGCTATGGCTTCCCCACCCCGTTCCAAGAAAAGCCAGCCTCCTCTCTCATGTGGACACATCCTTGCTTCTTTACCTCCCACATCAGATTGTTGTTTTTGCAAAGGTCCACATGCTCTGGGGAGATGATCCGGCCAGTGAAAGGTCCCATCTCTGTGCCTGCTTTGATCCAGGTCTTAGAAAAGATGCCCAGCCCTTCTCCAGGGATGGAACTCTGGGCAATAATGACCTCTGAAGGCAGCACCAAGCTGGATAGCTTCTGGACCTCTGTGGGTCGGAGAGAAAGAGAAACGGGAGGGAGAGAAAGAAGTTAAGCTATACCAACGGTTCCCAAACTTTTTTGGGGAGCCCAAAATGCTCCCCGCCCCACACTATAAAAAGCATCATTCACAATAGCAGTTTGCACAACCCATTAAGGATTAAGCTAATAACACAATAAAATTCAAAACAGAAATAATTAGTTGCAAATTTATTCAAAATCCAGTTAAAACAATTCAGTGGAATAGAGTGTAAGGAAGTCCACAAAGTTCTGATTTTCCCCATGATGACTACTGTACTTCAATTGTTGTTTTTTAGAAATATCAAATTATTTCAAAAATTTCTCCTTTTTTATTGGTGCCCCTGCTTCACTAGAACTCTAAACAAGCACAAACCCCTGTGTTGCAAAATGTAAGAATCTACAAAAATGGAAACGCAACAGGCAACATGCTTAGGCTGCCCCTTGGGTAATCCAGCATTCAGAGCAAGCAGGAACAGAGCAATGGGAACTGCCTCATCTTTGGATCAAAGCAGCCCAGTATCCCATTTCCGCCAGTGGCCAGCAGATGTCTCTGAGCCCTTGTGAGCAGGTTGCAAAGGCAAAGTCTGTCATCTCCGAACATCTCGTCTATACTGCCTCTGTAAATTGAGGGCATGGTTAGCACAGCTGAGAGATTTGTCATGAATTTTCACCAATCCTCAGTTCTTGCTCCTGGTTAAAAATTCCACTAACATCAGTGGGTTTCCCCCCATGCCTTTTCTCAAACTCAGCTGTCCCGAATTTGCAATATGGGAAGAACAACAGAACTACCATAATAGAGTTGTCATTCGGAGTCCCAAAAACAACACCTGTTTTTGTACACTGGGCATTTGAAAGGCAGTGGGGGAGCACAAAATCATGATTTGAGGTTCTGCTACTGCCACCGTTCGCATCAGCCACCTAAGGCAGACACCACACTTTGCCTAATGGTAGAGCCAGCCATTCAGTGTTTTATCATGATCATGCAATTGGTTGCTCGTATCTTCCAAAGTATGAGCCCGACTGCTGGATCAGGCAAAGATCCAGAGGCGAAACTAGGCTTTATTTTCACCTGGGTCAAAGGCCCAGTTTGGCGTGCGCGCGCACACACACACACACACACACACAAGCATTTGTGTACACATACACAGGCTGAGAGCCTCAATGGTGCCCCTCTGAATGCTTCACACCACACCACCCCCTGTAGCTACAGCTCTGCAAAGGCCTATTTAGTCCAACATCCTGTTCTCACAGGGCCTGAGCAGATGCCCATTGCGGGAAGCCCACAAGCAGGACCTGAGTTCAAGAGCACTGTCCCCTTCTGTGGTTTCCAGCAACCAGCATTCAGAAGCATTGCTGCCTCCGATAGTGGTGGGAGAGCATAGCTATCAGGGTTAACAGCAATTGCCTCCCCTTTCACAATTCTCACTGTCCAGAGGATGCAAGAAAAGAAACACAGAACACCTGGGTTGGGTCAGGAAAAGAGCCCGGGGAAAATGGATCCCATATCTCACTATCTCCATAGTGGGAGGAAGGCAACTGGCTCGTGTGCCAGTAATATGAGCAGCTGACAGTGAAACCGAGAGCTCTCTCCCAGTTCATTGCCACTTTGCTTCCATTGTCATCTCTTCGAAGAGATGCTTTTTTAAAGGTGAGGCAGGTTAAAAAGAGGCGCTCACCTCTCCAGTGCAGGCAGAAATCTAGCAAATTGCATAATTGTGCTGGTGGTACCCAAGCTGGAAATGCAACTCGATCTGGGGACTGATTTAGGTGAGTGTTTGGTGTTAAAGCAAGCTGGTGCTGTGTGCACACATTACTGGCTTAAAATGCACTGAGACCATTCTTTTTCACAATTTGGATTGAATCTGGGATTTTTTAGAGGGCGATACATCAAAATGCAGCATTTCTTAAGAAAGGACAGGATAGATATGGATGGGGGTTAATGTCATGTGTACCCAGTGCTTTTTTCTGGGGGGACGCAGGGGTATGCATACTCCTAAACATTTTGTGAATCTAAGTTTGGCCTCATTGAGGGGCAGTATTTCAATATGAGTGGGGAAATGAGAGTAGCCCTAAACATTTTTTTTTTTTTAAGAAAAAAAGCACTGTGTATACCACTTCCCAAACCAGTGAAGGGAGTGCTCTGGATGCATAGTAAGACGAAGCGTATATACAGCCAAGAGTCTCTGGAGAATACCAGGGGGTTATGGCTGCATTACTGTTTTGTATTAAGGGCTATAGGAGCAGGCTGGAAGAATAATTATGCATTTTTCAAAGTGCATATGCCACTTGATTGTAAAGAAGAACAAAGCAATTTATAAAATTATGAAATGATCAGTTTTTTAAAAAAGCAGTTCAAAGCAACTATTTGAAACCTAAAAAAATAATTAAAATCAAGGAGAAGCTAAAAACCAGTTTGAAAGACACATTATATGTCTCTCTGGGGAGGCTTGCCTAAATAAAAATATATTTAGCAGGCGCTGAAAATAGATTACAACAAAATTGGCTACCTGAGGTCAATGGGCAGGGAGTTCCAAAGTTGTGGGTGCTGCAATGGAAGAAGTAGGATTGAGGTATACTGGGTCGCAAATGAAAGACCAGTGTAAAACCCAATCTATTCTTGATTTGTTGGTTTATAAAAAGGTTTCTAGACAGGCTTTCAGTTCTTAAAGGGGTCACAAGACATGTAAGGATGGTGCACATTCACACAAAGGGAACACCCATGAAGGAACAGATGCCCCTTTGCCTACACAAAAGAATGTTGGGAACTGTAGTTTTCCCCCACAGAACTACAGTTCCCATCACCCTTCAGAAACTACAGTTTCTGGTAGTATTACTACTACTACTACTATTAGTGTGCTTTGCATGTACAGTGTGTACACAGCCTAACCCAATGTATATAAATTCCTCTGGGAGATTTCACTCATTGCCCCATCAATATGCATAAAGCATCACAGAACTGGGTGCACTGACTCATGCTCAAAGCCCCACCGCCACCGTTATTCTCAAATCTTTCCTCTGTCATCTCCTTCTCTGTCTAAATTTAGAAGCACCCTGCGGCAGAGACTTGTCCAGGTTACATTATTATGGAAGTATCACACTACTTGGATTAAACAGGCCATGCCCACCATGTATATTTAAAGCCTATTTAATGCACCTTTACATCATGTGGCTTCCCCCACCCACCCAGTATCCTGGGAGCTGCAGTTTGTGGAGGGTTCTGGGTAAACTACAGTTCCCATGATTCTTTGGGGGAGCCATGTGCTTGAAATGTGTACTAAATGTGCTTTAAAAGTATGGTGCAATTGCAGAGAATTATTATTGTTGTTGTTGTTATTTTGGGTGTGTGCGCATGTGTAAGCCCTTTTAAATTGAGAGAGATTGACTATGTTAGATCTATCCCCTGAGTGAGAACTTAGTTCAACGCAGCCTATTCATTCCAGTGCGTAGATGATCAAAAACCAGGAGTGCAAGACGGCACAGGAACAGTTGTACTATCTATAAAACACACTCTGTTAAACCTACATGGCAGTCCCTGCTGCAAACACACGTCCCTTTTTAAGAGGCGATTGGACTTCTCCAGCTAAGAAGCCAACACAGTTGGTGAGTGCTGACAGCAATGGAGACAAGAGAGGGCTGTTGATCCAGAAGTGGAGCCAATATGAAGTTTGCAGAAGTATGAAAAGCATTTTAAGAAAACTAAAAGAGGCACATCCCTCTTGTGTACAAATGAGTGCCATGGGAAATAAAGCTAATGGAAAGAAAAATAGGAAAGGAATGGAGTATTATGGTGAAGGGCATGGGTGGCTGGCTGGGTGGTGAATACCCAACAAACATTTTATCACAAGCCTCACTTGTAAGTAATGTTTGAACGTATTTTGGATTCTACAGCTCAAGCCTTGTCTCTATAACAAAGTACATCCTATACACATAACAGAACGCTCTCCCCAGAGAGGCTTGCTTGGAACCTTCATTATACACCTTTAGGCGCCGAGCAAAAATTTTCCTCTTCAACCAGGCCTTGGGCTGATTAACATCTTACACACTTTTTAAATGTTTGGGCAGGGACAGTTATTGTTTTGTGGTTTTTGTTCTTGTTTTTATTATGCATGTTGTGTTTTTATTTTGTATTTTATGTTGCGAACCGCCCTGAGATCTAGAGATGGTAGGTGGTATACAAATTTAATTAGTAAAATAAAATAAATGAACACTGAACACCCGTAGAGCACCTCAGCACACCACAAAAGCAGGTGATAGCATGAGCCACATCAGCATAACACGTGGAGGAACGGTGTGCTTCCATGCTATGTTCTCTTGAAGAGATTTGCGTTATTCTTTAGCCATAAGGTTACAGCAATCATTTTTTAAAAAAAAATGCTTACCTCTGAATATCAGGTGCCAAGAAGAAAGAATGGGGTGGGCTGTCCCTTTAAACCTGGCATTTGGCTGTCCTCCATTGGAGACAGGATGTTAAAGCAGATCAACCATTTTGTCTGATTCATCAAGGCTCTCCCTATATGCTCTTAAAATCACTTACGTTCCGAAAATGTAGCTTCCAGATTCAGGAAATGGGCCAGTTACCAATTTGCCCATCACACACGCACGCACACCCCCTACAAACACACAGAGACACACAATTGTCACAAACCATCACTGTTGTGTGTGGGGGACCCTTCTCTGTTGAGTGGAACCCTGATGAGTGTCCTCAAAGTCTTATCTTGATGACCCCACAGACCCCTGCCAGGAACCAACCATACATACTAGGAATGCACACGCTTTCATGATAATCCACACAGACACACATCTACAAATCACGCTGAACACAATGCCCATGTGAGGGTATGTGGAACACATAGGTCCCCCTTGCTGCACCACCCAACCACAGACCCCAAAAGCACAATCACTTGGCCCTCACTTGCCAACTTAGAGAGGTGTGCAGATGTTTGGGGTAGCTGTGAATTGGGGTCATTGTGGAATATGTCGGCAGAGGATTATAGCCCACTGAGTTTTACTCAGAGTAGATTCACTGTTGGATATAAGCAAGAGTATTGGGGGCTCCTGGGTGTGGCTTTCTCAAAGAAAAGTATGCACTGGTTAACTAATTGGTTAAGATGTCCCCACTGAAACTTTAAGTTCCACTTCAGGGGAAGGGGGAATGTCCGTGGAAAAGTGGAAGAGCATTATGAGTGCAGAAGGCCCAGGCTGAACCCCCCCCCCCACAATGGCATCTCCAGGGAAGGCAGGGAAGATGCCCCACCTGAAACTTTGAAGAACTAGTGGTTGTTAGTGTAGACAATACTGAGCTAGCTGGCCCCAGGGTCTGACTCAGTGTAAGACCTCACTTTTTGTTTTAATCAGTCGCTTATTCAGAACCATGAGGACTAGATCCTTAGTTATAGGGAAAAGCTGCAGCTCAGCAGCAGAGCATCCGCTCTGAGTGCAGAAGATCCCAGGTTCAGTCACCAATGGCATCTGCAGGTAGAACTGGGAAGGCACCCAATCTGAAACCCTGGGAAGCTGCTGCCAGCCAGTGTAGACAATACTGAGCTAGATAGTCCTAAGATCTGGACTGGTATACAAGCAATGTTTGTGTTCCAGTTGTGCATTGAAGTATGATTCAACTCTGAACTAAATAGTTTTATGGGGACCTCAAAATAAGATAAGTCCAGCCCTGTTGCATTGGGAGTGGGGTCCTCCTCATTTTGCTGAGTGGGGTCTAGACATCTGCTGTGCACAAGTCTTGCCCTGTTCCTTGCATGGGCAGTGAGAAAAACAGTTCTCTTTCGTCCACATTCATGGGACCTTTTTTTTGTTTCAAAGCAGCTCTGTTGGCCCACCTCTTTCCAGTGGGCTTGCACACCCTCCCCATCATCAGTGGCGCCACCAGGGCAGGACTTGTCTGGGGACCCTCTCAGCAGAATAAGCTGGAGCCCCCACCCCTCAAATGTATAACTGCCACAGTTGGAGCTAAGTGAAGTTAATGCACATTACCAGCTGAGCTGAGGAACACAGGGAGCTCCACATACTGTAGCTCCATTTTGTCTACACTGACTGGCAGCAGCTCTCCAGAATTTCAGATGGGGTTTCCCTCCCTACCCTACCTGGAGATGCCATCCAGGGTCGAACCTGGGAACTTTTGCATGCACATCAGGTGCTCTACCGCTGAGCTATGACTCCTGCCCTAAAAGCAAATTAGGTTTCTAGTCCTTGTTGTTCTGGGGAAATAAACATATTTATTTTGCAGGAACACAAAACAACACACACAGAGGCAAATAGTCATCAAGTCCAGAGTTGAAAATTGTGTGCTTGCTGGTTTCCCACAGGCATTTGGTTGGCCACTGTGAGAACATGACCGCCAGACTAGACAGAACCCCTGGCCTGATCCAAGCAGAGATCTTTTGGGGATTCTAAACTGCGCCCCTGCTAACCTCACACACAGAGTCTTTTCACTCACAGATCTTCATTGATGGGGTGTGCAGCACAACGCCCCTTGACTGAGGCCCTGTGGGGTGCATATACCCCATGGAACGGGGTGGAGGAGAGCTGGTGCATAATCTTTTACAAGCCTCCCTTTCTAAGCCAACCTGGGAAAAAGTGGGATGTGGAACAAGGGGGTTCCTGGGCTGGAGGGGGGGAGGGTGGAGAGGGTTAAATAGTGTCCATTGCACTCCATAAAGCAATTTGTCACACTGTTTAAAGTGATCTGCATTCATTTAAGTCCCTTGGATAGAAAATCACTAATTCTAAATTCATTAGCCTTTGGAGATCGCTGTTTGCCCGTCCATGGTCGGCCCTGAATGCCCTCAGAAACTTGTTCTAAAAGGCCCAGGAATTTCTCTGGACAAAATGGGAGAGATTAGCTGGTTGACATCCCCTGAAAGGCCACAGAATGGAGTTTTCATGGCAAATTAAGAAAGGAACAGTAATCTTCCAGGGAGGGTGGGGGGAGTGTAGAAGCAGGGAGTCACAGAGATGCCAGCAGGGAAAATAGACCGTCCTAGGATTGATGAATGAGGGGAAAGCACTTGAGACATTTTGAAGAAAAAGAAAAATGTGACCCCCCCCATCAACCCTTTCTTCTTCTTCTCTCCACCCCCCCTCCCAAATTGCCCTTTTAAAGTTCTTGGTTTAAGTGGGAATTTCTCCCCCCCCCACCCCGGCCCTCAGGTCAGGCCCAAGTTAACTAAATGAATTTAAAATTTCCTTTATCAGTCAGCTGCTATTACACGCCTAATAAGAATTTAAATGCCAAAGGCTTTTCAAAGAGAGAGAGAATGAGGCTCATACTTTTTGGGGGGTGAAGAGCTAAATTCAAGGGGAAGACAGGGAGTGAGAAAGGCAGAAAAGGAATATATATATATATATATATATATATATATATATATATATATATATATATATGAGAGAGATAGATTTAAAAACATCTTTGGGAAGGAGGTCAGAATATGGCACAAATTTACACTCTGGTTATGTTGAGGGGCAGAAAAGTATGCGTTTAGTTCTTCTGAAAGGGCGGGTGAGGAGAAGGAGGGGAGAGGTTTTTGGAGACCATTCAGAGAACACTGATGGGAAAATCCCAGTATCAGAGTGCTTTCAGAATTGGTCTATTAGGCTTTTACAGAAGCTGGATGTGTTGGCTGATTTATTTATTTTGTTTTGGGGTTTAAATTTTTATTTTCTCCTGGGGGAGCGAATCAAGATCTCCTGTTACTTCATCCTTTTGGGGGGGGGGGTGGAGATCTCAACCTGATCAAGCTTTTTAGAATTCTTTTTGAGGACAGGTAAGTTACTTCCCATCCGTCCCCCTCTAGGAGCACATACTTTTGCTGTTGCTGCCGGCATCCTTCTATCTCGAGGGACAATGGAAGAGTGGGGTAAAATGAAACTGTTGGAGAGTTACAGCGCCTGCTGTGGAAGCTGCCTCCATACTGACTCAGACCACTGGCTCCATCTGCTCAATATTGGCTACACGGATTAGCAGTGGCTTTCCCAGGCTTTCAGACATGGTTCTCCCCCTACCTGGAAATGCCAGTGAGACCTTCTGCATGCAAAGCAGCCGCTCTACCACTGAGCTACTAGCCTTCCCCTTAAAAAGAACTAAGATTCCAGTCCTCGTGGTTCTGAATTCGAGTTTGATTTAAGTAGGGACGTGGGGAGCTGCCTTCTACTGAGCCAGACCAGTGGTCCATCTAGTTCAATATTGCCTACACTGACTGGCAGCAGCTCTCCATGAGGTCTCTCCCAACGCTACCAGGAAATGACACTGTGGATTGAACCTGGGACTTTCCACCTCTACCGCACTTCCCTTTATTTCTGGGGTTGCAGAGAGTGCAAGGAGAGAAACTCTGGTTATTTTTAGCAAGACTTTTACGCATCGTTGGTTAGAGGGGGGGGGAATTATTTTCGAAAACCGATGCTTTGGGGGGAGGGTGTGAAATGAGGGGCGGAAGAGGGGGTGCTGGAAATTACTCAGCACGTTTTTCTTGTGAGCCAGGGGTTCTAAAAGAACTTTGTGTCTCGCAGATTTGGGGAAAAGAGATCCCTGATGAATCCACAGGCGGAATGGGATGCCTTTAGGGCATTTCTTAATAAAGGCACATTTTTGTTTAGGCGGAGCTAATACTGTCGAGAGCTACCTCGGGGCTTCATCGCGTCCGGTTTCAGTGGGAGAGATTTCGAAAGCGCGCCTCAGTTTTCCTCATGTAAGGCAACCTCCCCCCCTCCCAAAAAGTATGTCTTGGAGTCCCGCTGAACTGCCCAGGAATGCAACACTCAGTTTATAGCCCTCTTCGGGTTTTGTTTTTTTTTAAACCAGACAAACTTCCTAAGGCTGTAACCCTAACCCACTTACCTGGGAGTAAGCTCCAAGGGATGCAACAGAACTAACTCCCAAGCAAACACGACTGGGATCAAACTTTCCAGCTGCCATCCTGACCCCACTTACCTGGGAGCAAGACCAGTTGAATGCAACAGGACTTACTCCTGAGTAGACACGGTTAGGTTTGAGCTTGGAAATTATTCTCTCACACCCTTCTAGACCTCTATCCACACACACCCCCCGACCCTCTAGGAGGTCTCTGAGAGCGATAGACTCACCTCCAGAGAAGGACTGAGCCAGGACCTCCGCCGTGAAGGCCGTTTTGGGGTTGCTGTGCGCTCCTCCTCCGCCTCCTCCGCCTCCACCGCCACAGCCCCCGGCGGCCTTCTCCTCGAAGAGCTGCTCGCCCAGGACGTTCCTCCACCGGCCGTAGAGGAAGCTGTGCAGGATGTCCGACGTGATCACCTCGGCCAGCGAGAGCCCGGGCCCCTTCAGCCCCGCCTTGAGGACCAGGGCTTCCGCGGGGAGCACGGAGCCCATCATAAGGACAAGGTGGGGCGAGGCTTCAAGGGAGATGGTAGGTTTTGGGGTGTGTGGGAGTGTGTGTGAAAATGGGGGGCAAGCTTGGAGCTGGGGTCTGCGTGGGGGTCAGAGATCCTGGGCAGCTGGCTCTGATCTGTTCGGGGAAAGAGAGAGAGAGAGAATGAGAGAGAGAATGAGAGGGAGGTGGGCTGTCCCAGGAGCAAGTGGAGACCCCCAAGCCACTGCCTGCTTAGCAAGTGGCAACACAGTCTTCTGGGCCCAGATCCTGAGGGCTGGTACTATATATGCGCTCCGATGACCCCTCTAATTGGTTATTAATAACCCCCCTCCCCTACCACCCTGACGTCGCAAGATAGACTTGTTCTACCAGAAGGAGCCAGCGCTTGAGAAAAGGGAGAGAGTGGGAAGGAGGGAGGGGGGCCCTCCTCCTTTAGAGGGGGTGGGGGCAGCTGATCTAGGCAGAGGTGGGGGGAGAGGGAGAGGCGGAGAGTCTGCCTTTCCTAGCCCACCCTGAGCCCACCAATGGAGGCAGAGACAGAGAGAGGCAGGACGATGTGTAAGGGGGGGGGGGAGAGAATCACATCTTTCGACACCTGCTATTTCCAAAGGTTCCTGGCACACACAAAAAGCCTTGCCAGCCTCTTTAAACAACTCCCGGGAGGACTAGAGAGGAGAAGAGAGTTTAAAAATTAAAATAATAATGTTGATAATAATCTAGGAAGGGATTCTGGCACACGCAGAGATCTCATCGCACCTGCAAGGTCCGGGGATCTATCCCCTCCCCCCTCGATTGGAAAGAGGGGTCTTTTCTTAAAGCGCAAAGAAGGGAATACTGAGGCTAGGATGAAGTGGGTCTTCATTAATGGGGCAAGTGGAGAGCCTCCATACACCCGCCCAGGGGTGTAAGGAGCGAGCGATCGGCTGGCGTTCCAGCCGAGAAACAGAAAACGACGAGAAAACGAGAACTGGGAATCTTAGACGTGAAACTGACCAGGGAAATGGACGAGGCGCGCTGCGCTTGGTTTGGAAACTGAGAGACAGCGCAGATCGGTGGGGTCCTCTTATGTTTTTGAAACAGTATGAATAAATATAGATAGATACTTCTCCCACCTGCCCCAGCTCCCAAATATTACGCAGACCTCCTCAAAATCTCGAATCCTGCTTTCCTTAACAAAATCCACAGCACACGCGCCTTAAGATGTTCGATTCCTTCCTAAGAGTTTCTGAGCTAGTGGAGACGGGGATCCGCGCGCCTCTTTGGACGCTCGTTTCCACCCAAGCGCTTTCTCTCCCAATCCGATCGCCAGATACTGTATTATGGACACAGGTCGTTTTGGGAAGAGACGGGGACGCCCGGCGATGGAAAAGGGGGAGCTGGGTCCCCATAGGAAACTCGGGGGCGCTCGCTCTCACGCAAAGATTGAGGGTTGTTCAGGAAGATAGAATTTCAGTGTAGGATTAGGCTTGAGAGAGATTGAGAATAAGAGACTACAGAAGAAATTGTTTTAAGCAGATAGGTCAAGAGGAATTTTCTAAAGCGCTGGAGCTTGTTCGAAGAACGTCTCTACCTAGCTGGATGGATGGGGCAGAAAGAACGCAAAAGCCGCTCTGTAGATCCGCTGCTCGGAACCGCTTTTAAGCGGCAGAAACGGGAACGTCTGAATAATAATAAAAAAACTAGCCTTACAGAATTACCTGGGTGAGAATACAGAATGTCCTGGTCGTGTGCTGATTTTTTAAAAGCAACAATCTTTATCTGTCTCACGCATACCATACGCGCTTTTTCGTTTTAAAAACGAAAATGTTTTTTCATAGTTGACGTTTTGAGGGATGATCGAGAAACGAACCAAGGATTCTAAATAAAAACAAATATTCCAAATTTGTCAGTCTCTTTCTTTTTCAAATAACGCCGCCCCACTTTTTAAAATCCGGAGTGGAACTAGATTAGAGAGAGAGAAGCAATTTGTTTTTCTTACATTTCAGAACAGAAATCCCCCCCCTCTTTAATACCAAAAATGATAATGTCGACGGCTATCGTTATAACCAATGATAATTAGATACGGATCGGTTCCCCTTCACCACCAATTAAGTTGCCTCAAACCGGATCAAGAGGCGAAAACGCTTTCAAATCCGTTTAGGCGCCTACGAGACAGGGGTCCAGGTCTAGGATGTCTTCTTAAAGCTTCGCAAAGTGCATCATCCCTAAAACTCTCCGGCGGAATACAGGATCTGCCCTTTTAGGCTGAAGGCTACGGGACCGAGAAAGATTTGATTGACGGCTGAAAAACCCCCAGTAGGAAACATTTTTATTTTATTTTCTCCCCGACACCCCCCACTTTTCTAAGCGTCAGTAACAGAAGCAGATTATAGGGGCGACGCGCTATTTCTCTCCCTGGGCATAAACACAGTCCTGAGAGAATAGAGGGTTCAAAAACAAAACAAAACAAAACCCAGGCAGCCATCTGCGCAGCCCGGAACCAGGTTTGCAAGTCCCGAACAGGTAATCGGGAGTCTCTTTCCCAGGGGAAAACGGGCACTGCCAGGCTCCTCAGAGCGGCCACCTTTCGCTTAGGGAGGATCCGATATGTAAATCGGAAAGGAACTCAGAATTTCTATTATTTCTATTATTACTATTATTATTATTATTGGCGTCGTCGTCGTCGTCATTAAACAGAACCACAGACATCTGAAATAGGTTAAAAGCAACGCCTTAAACTCGGATTTAGGGGCGCAAAGTTTGTGAACAGCTGATATATAGAGAGAGAGGGAGAGAGACGCACAAGCGCACGAGAGAGATAGATAGAAGAAACACGGAGGCACATACATCAAGATAGACAGACAGACACACGCGCACACCCACCAGAAAGAGAATTAGACATACACAATTAGATACACGCAGAGAGTTAGATAGATATGCACAAAGGTATACACGCACACACGATAGAGAACGAGCGAGAGAACGAGTTAGATGAGTTAGATAATACACATCGGTACGCGCACGTTATTTAGAGAGATACGCAGAAAGTTAGATACAGAGAGACACACAGAAAGAGACATGCAATATATAGTTATGCACAGATATACACGGTGGAGTAAGACACATATGCACACTGTATATATACTTAATACACACATACTGTATAGATAAACACAGAAATACAGATAGATATAGGGAGTTAGACAGAAACACGGAAACCAGACGTATTAGAGACTCAAAGGTTAAAATTTACGCCCCCTCCCCGCAGGTCTTCCCAGCTCAGCACCTCCTCAGTCGTCCCCTTTGAGATCCTCACTCTTCCCCTCTTCAAAAGGTAATTTTGCCACTGGCTGGAGAGGACCAACTTCGCAATCGATAGGTGCGGGGGTGGGGGTGGTGGGAATTAAATATCTCCGGCCTCGCTGTCCCCTAAGAAGATGTTTTAGGTATTAAAAGATTTAGAGGGGGAAAGCTATTCCTCAAATAAATGAGTAAAAAGTCTGTTGTGTCTTTAAAGCTCCCTGGATTTCTTGGGTAGAGGCGTAGGAAAGCTGATTTGCTTTGCCATTCAGGTCAAGAGATATGAGGCAGGGAAAGAACTTGCATTTGACTCTTTGTCCTGTAGGACGCGGATTCTCACAACCGCTTTACACGGATCATCTATTTCGCAAGACGTTGAGGTTGAAGACGAAAACGGAGCGAGGAGGTGAGGTTGGGAAGCTGGAAACCTCTTTCCTTTGACAGGTTTTTGTGATCGCTGACCCGGGTTCACACGGGTTTCCCATCCATACTAGCAAAGTTGCGCCTGTGCTGTGCAGTGCATGTTTTGCTTGTTGCACGTACGGGTTTGTTTTTTTTTTAAAAAAATCTTTAGTAAGAAAGAAGCTTGAAACGGTGGAGTACAAATCACTTGTGAAGCAGCGCGGCCCCGTGACAGATTCATCAGCACGGAATAAAAGGATCTGATTATGGATAGGGTGTTTTAATTGCAGAAATTTTATTGCTAAATGAAAATTCCGGACGGGAGGAGAATACTCTCTTTCGCAACAGGCATCCATCCACGCTTGCGAGTTGCCACCTTTCTTTCCTGGGTTTGTCCTCGCGCCTTTAACGCGCCACACGCGTTTCGGAGGGGAAACTGCGCGTGGGGTTCTGATCATAGGAAAAAAACTCTCCCAGCTGATTATTTTGGCCTGGCTGTTGCTGGTTAACAAAAGTAAGGGGTGCGGGCTGTTGACGTGAAACCCAATACCTGTATGCTTTATCTCTTTAGAGACTTTTTGCTTCTCCTGATCGGAGGACACATTGCAAGGGACGAAGCTCCCGTTCAGCAAAGGCTTCCAACAAGGTCCCATCAGCTGCTCATTTCAGGCAGGGGTTGTATGCGAGGGAAAGTTTGCAAATCACCCGGAGAGCTACTCATGAGCATATTAACACTAAGGCTGCCCAGGGACTTTACTAGGCACCCAGAATATTCCGAGAACAGACATCTGTTTACGGGCCATTTGCAAAGTTAGAAAGTACAGCTGCAAATGTGGGGTTTAAAAGTCACAGGAAGCCAGTCAATTCCATGCCCCATCCAAAGCATCAAAAGTAAGTTATTTGACTGTCAGATCTCTTCACCTATCAGAAAAGTTCTTCAGGTAATTTGCATCCAACCTTCGGTCACCTTCTAAACCAGTTCCACTTCAATTAGATCACACCCCCAGGAACGTCAAAAAGATCCCCCTCAGAGTCAGTTTAATTGTCCGTCAGTTACTCCCATTTATTACTCCCCCAAGTCATCCCTGGGTAAAGTCTTCTCGATTTAAGAAACACATAGCTAAACTCTAGAATTTATTTCCAGAAGAAGTAGCAATCGCCACCAACTCAGATGGTATCAAAAATTAGGCAAAATTGTGGAGGACAAAGCTCTTGATAATATCCTACTCAGCCACCATGAAAAGTCACACACCCTTCTTTTGATTTCCTCTGAATCTGTTACTCAGAAACACTCAGGACAATTCGGGGCCCAGGCTATGTCAGCCTAGTAAAGGCTACCACCCTGGTAAAGTAGCCTGGATGTGAGACCTCATGGGGACTCACCTGCAGGCTGCAATGGCTTATATCATGGATGGGGGAACTTTTTCAAAACTTCAGGCAACATCCTTTAGGACAGCCATGTCTAGAGGTAAGAGAGCTTTCAAGTCCCCCAGCCAAAATACATGAACGGAGGATGAGGGACGGGGGGACGGACGACGACCCAGATTCAGCAGCTCATGCTTCAATAAGCCCCTTCACTGGAAGACAACACTTCCAAGTTTGCTTCACATATTGTATAACAGGTGAAAACACTGCCCCTTTCTGGCTCTCAGGAAGGCCCCAACTCTGGCACTTGCCTACACAAGCTTCCTTCTCCTCTAGAGCAGTCGTGTGCAGTTGGCCAGGCACTGAATCTGATGATCGCTCAACTACCCTGCCCCTGGTGGCCACTCCATTAGGGCAAGTGGGGCACTGCCCCACCAACCTCAGCATGCCCTCAGCCAGCCCCCACCTGCTTTCCTTTCCTACCTGCAACCACTCCGAAGGGCAGTGTCTGCCAGCTTTCTCCTCCTTAAGTCTCAGGTTGCCCTTGTAGAACTCAGCAGGGAGGAGGATTGGGGCAAACCTAGAATTGGTTTGTTCTGCCTGTCGCTGGCTGTGGCGCCACCTACTGTTGGGCTCCCTGCCTTCCACCCTACCAACCCCAATGAACACCATCCATCACTAGCCCTGGAATTAATGTGGGGGTGGGGAGCAGCTGGCCCAAGCTCTACTGAGAAGCTGAAGCAGCCAGCATGGGAACCTTCAGTGCTGTGGCTGGAACTGCGGGATCTGGAGGTTCTTTAGGGGTTTCTGCTAGTGTGGGAGTCCACTGGGATATTTAGGGAGGCTTTTCACCGGAGGCAGTTTTAGGGCAGCACAACAGTGATTTAGAATGGTGTGAGAGGTGGAGAGGGATGCCAAATTTTAGTGTTGCCCAGGACACCACTGAAGTCCAAGAGCCCAAAGTCTGCCACTGCTTTCGCAGACACCCTAGTAGGTTCTGGAGGGCACACTGTCACCTGCAGGCACCACACCGGCAAAGCCTGACCTAAACAGCCTCCATTTCTTCAGTTGAACTGCATGAGGTGCTTGGATGTGAGGCTGCACTGGTGGACTTGACAGAGGGCCAAGAATGTATTTATCTCCAAGTGACTCAGCAAATAGATTTCTTCAACTTAATGCGGAGCCTAAACTGACTGCCAGGTCTGAATTGTGGAAGGGATCTCTGGTAGGCACCCACCACCCACACCAGTCCCAAACTGGTCTGACCAGCTGGTGATATCTGAGGCACTGAGTACAGTGGTACCTCAGGTTAAGAACTTAATTCGTTCTGGAGGTCCATGCTTAACCTGAAACTGTTCTTAACCTGAGGTACCACTTTAGCTAATGGGGCCTCCTCCTGCCACTGTGCAATTTCTGTTCTCATCCTGATGCAAAGTTCTTAACCTGAGGTACTATTTCTGGGTTAGCGGAGTCTGTCACCTGAAGCTTCTGTAACCTGAGGTACCACTGTACTGGGGGCGGGGGGATGGGTTTGTGTTGATATGGATTGGGCTGATCCCTTATTTAATTATTGGCTCCACCTCTTTCAGCTTTGTCTGTGCCCCCTCTTTAAAGAAACACACAATCCAATCCAAACCAGTGCAATCCAGTGTGAACTACTCTATTCTCATATTGTATCATCTCATCATATCATATCATCATATCATATCATATCATATCATATCATATCATATCATATCATATCATATCATATCATATCATATCATGGTGATACATACTTGCCTGGGCTTTAAGATAATAACCTGCTGTCTCCTACCCAGCTTTATAATGTTACAGATACCGCAAGCTGGATGCACCCCCTCTCTGAAACGGCAGTCAGGATATAGAAAATTCTGAGCCAGGCAGACCCCTAGTCTGACTCAGGAGAAGTAGCTACTGCAGCGTTTACTGGATCATTGTGACATCATCCCCATGAACTTTTGTGGCTAAGTAGTCATAGTTTGGCAGCTGTGATGCTCAGGAATTGTGAAAGTGTGTGCAGAAGGTCAAAGAGCACCGGTTATGGACACTTGGCTACTTGGTTGTGAACACTTCAGGAACTAGCTTGGCATAGAGAAAATGGATGCAGAAAAGTTTTGCTCCTTCTCTCATAACACGAGAACTCATGGATGTCCAACAAAGCTGGATGTTGGAAGATTCAGGGCAGATAAAAGGAAGTCCTTCTTGATGCAGTGCATAGTTAGACTGTGGAACTCACTCCCACAGGAGGTAATGATGGCCTCCAACTTAAATGACTTTAAAAGAGGATTGGACTGATCAATGGAGGTTAAGAGCTGTTTAAAAGTGGAACAGACTCCCTCTCCTTCCTGGGAGGTTTTTAAGCAGAGGTTGGATGGCCATCTGTCTTGGATGCTTTAGTTGACATTCTTGCATGTCAGGGGGGTTGAACTAGATGACCCTTGGGGTACCTTCCAATTCTATGATTCCAAGGCTATCAATGGCTTCTAGCAGTGATGGTTACATTCTGCCTTCACTGTCAGAAGCAGCAATGCTTCTAAATGTCAGTTGCTGAAAACCAGAGCAGAGAAAAGTACAGAGGAAACTGGGGTTGCGCACATGATCTGTGCAGGAGGCACGTTCACAACCAGCAGCGTTTGCAACCTGCAGCACCACATCTGCGCACACTTGGGTTGCGATCTGGTGCTTCTGCGCATGCGCAAAGTGTGATTTAGCTCAGCTACGCATGCGTGAGTGCCGAAACACGGAAGTAACCCGTTATGGTACTTCTGGGTTTTGGTGCATCTGTAACCCGAAAATGCGCAACCTGAAGCATCTGTAACCCGAGGTATGACTGTACTCTTGTGCTTGGATCCTGCTTGCGGGTTTCTCACAGGCCTCTGATTGGCCACTGTGAGAACAGGATGCTAGACTAGACTTTATGGGTCAAAAGCAGCACTTTGAATTGGGCCTGGGAACTAATTGGCAGCCAATGCAGTCAGGCCAGGATCAGTATAATACGCTCAATACATCTTGCTTTGGTGAACCCCTTGGCTGCTGAGTTCCGCACCAGTTTAAGTTTTCAAAGTGTCTTAAGAGGCAGCCCCATGTATAAAGCATTGCAGTAATCAAACCTGCAGGTTACCAGAGCACAGAGGACAGAGTTTGGCAATCCCTTTCCAAATAGGGGCGCAGCTGGGCCACCAGCAGAAGGTGATGGAAGGCACTCTGCACCATCAAGGCCACCTGAGCCTCGAGCAACAGCAAAGGATGCAGAAGGAGCCCCAAACTGTGTACCCATTCCTTCAGAATGCACAAATAGCTTCTCTGCTTTATCTAGATTGAGCATCAGTTTGTTGGCTCTCATCCAGTCCATTACCAAGGCAAGGTTATGTTGAACCTCAGATTTGGGTTAGTTTCTTTCATCTCGTATTTGGACTTATTGCTTAGGGCACCCTGACTTTCATCTCTTAAAGGGAGAAATGAGCAGGCTGCAGCAATGTAATATTATAAAATTCATGAGACATAGCCTAGGGACTGCTCAAGAATCTAGCCCTGATCTCCAGCTTCAGAAAAACATTATTAAAGTCAGGTTCACTGCCACATACAGATATTCTTGATGGTTCCACAGCCTCCATATGGACCACCTGCAGTTGGCAAACATCTGATTCAGGGCTTTGTAAAAAAAAGTTTAGAAGAAGCACCTTGAACATGGGCCGGCATCTGAGTCCTTCTCCACCACCAAAATATCAAAGCTTGAAGTTCCTTTAGGAGAATGCTAATCTCAGCCCCAAATTTTGTTGAACATCAGAAGAGTGTGCGAGACAGAGATGGCCCAAGACATTTTGCAACTGTAGGCAAAATGCCCTGATGCCCACCAGCCCCACCCAGCAGATCCACGTCCCCTCCCACCCTTTGCCCTTTACATTGCGCCACTGCTGCTTTCAGCCCCATTGTCACAACTGTATCTTCACAGTTGGTTAGAGTATGGTGCTCATAATGCCAAGGTTGTGGGTTTGATCCTGCATACTCCTGCACTGAAGAGAAGAAGAGTTTGGATTTGATATCCCGCTTTATCACTACTCGAAGGAGTCTCAAAGTGGCTAACAATTTCCTTTCCCTTCCTCCCCCACAACAAACACTCTGTGAGGTGAGTGAGGCTGAGAGACTTCAGAGAAGTGTGACTAGCCCAAGGTCACCCAGCAGCTGCATGTGGAGGAGCAGGGAAGCGAACCCGG
Organism: Podarcis vaucheri; assembly: GCF_965113315.1. Taxonomy (NCBI): domain Eukaryota; kingdom Metazoa; phylum Chordata; class Lepidosauria; order Squamata; family Lacertidae; genus Podarcis; species Podarcis vaucheri. The sequence continues at coordinate 36,464,785 of NC_138758.1, read as the reverse complement.
TTCACCAGATTACGAGTCCACCACTCTTAACCACTGCACCACACTGGCACACCAACACTGCAATGGGATGGTCTAGATGACCCCTGGGGGTCACTTGCAATTCTACAATTATCTGATTCTATGATTCTAAGCTGCAGCTGCACCCACGCTGCCAGCATGATGCTGCTGCGGCAGCAGTTAGGGTGCCGTGGTGAGAGCAATGGGGCTGTGTTGGTGGCATGGGTGAAGTCACAGTGAGTCTGGCAGCAGTGCAACAGAAGGGGGGGGGTTGGTTCCACTGCCTGAAGCAAATGGCTCCACTTAGCCTAATGGAAGCAAATGGCTCCACTTAGGCTGCCTCTGCAACTGCTGGATCAGGCCAGTGGCCCATCTAGTCCAGCAACCCGTTCTCACTGTGGCCAACTAGATGCCACAAGCAGGAACCAAGCTCAAGAGCACTCCCCTGTCCTGTGGTTTGCAGCAACTAGTACAATGGTACCTCAGGGTTAACTACTTAATTCATTCTGGAGGTCTGTCGTTAACCTGAAACTGTTCTTAACCTGAAGCACCACTTTAGCTAATGGGGCCTCCTGCTGCTGCTGTGCTGCCGCCACACAATTTCTATTCTCATCCTGAGGCAAAGTTCTTAACCCGAGGTAATATTTCTGGGTTAGCGGAGTCTGTAACCTGAAGCGTATCTAACCTGAAGTGTATGTAACCCGAGGTGCCACTGTACAGTCGTACCTTGGTTTAAGAACAGTCCGGTTTAAGAATGATTTCATTTACAAACTCTGCAAAACCAGAAATAGTGTCCCAGTTTGCGAACTTGACCTCAGTCTAAGAATGGAATCCGAATGGTGGAAGGGCACCGGCGGCAAGAAGCCTCATTAGGGAAAGTGTGCCTCGGTTTAAGAACGGTTTCAGTTTAAGAATGGACTTCCGGAACGGACTAAGTTCGTAAACCAAGTTACCACTGTATTCATAAACATTACTGCCTCTGACCATGAAGGTAGAATACAACCATTGTTACTAGTAGCCATCAATAGACTTTCCCGCCAGCAATTTGTCCAATCCTCTCTTAAAGTGAATTTCAAGCGTGTCTGATATGTGCATGACTGCATGTGTGCACATCACACCAAACCCAGAAGTGACCTGAAACTGTTACAAAACTGTCACAAAAAGGGGTGGGGCAGGGCATTTGCAGTTTTTTCAGTGGCATTTCAAATATATGAAATTTCATTTAAACTCACGGTGCCTTGGAACGTGTAACTTGGGAGTTTCCTGTACCCCATTCACTGTTGGCAATTTACGGCAGATGATGATAGAACAAAATAAAATTCATTAAATTAGAGATGAAGGAAATTAAAAATGAAATTAAATATGGACAATTTGTATTTAAAAATAGACAAAAAAATTGGCAAGGCTAGAGGGAACAGTTAATAAAAATAGAATAATCTTATACACAAGCATCTATAGAAATGAGGCAACTAATTGATAAAGTGGAGACTTTGGAAAGTAAAAGTGAAGTTCTAAACAGAGATGGGCAGATATTTGGATAAAAAGGTAAAGGGACCCCTGACCATTAGGTCCAGTCGTGACAGACTCTTGGCACTAATGAGGCTAAGGGAAAATGAGTTCTATCTAAGATTGAGAGTGATTGCAGAAGAGGAGGGTGAGTATATATATATATATATTTGGCATCTGTCTGTCTCAAGAGACAATGGAGTGCACCTGTTGGAGTGAAGCCAAATCGCTGCATTACCAGCACCAAAGTGACCTTCCTGGGCCTTGTGTATGGAGGCCCTGGGCTGCCCAGATGACAAGACTCGCTGATGTGGTTCAATGGAAAGGAAAGCAATACATCTTGGACCAGCTTAGCTGCAGGAGTTGCCGGAAGGAGGCATACAAGACACCATCCAACCGTCTTAGGGACTCTACTTCAGATTTGTGTAGGGTTTACTCCTTAAGATATATCACAGGCCATGGAGGTTTAGGTTAAGAGTTTTCCATCTCCTAGATGGGTTACCTTCTCAGGTTGATGAGCCTCATCTGCTCCTATGATATTAGGGATAAAGTTTTTAATTCCCTGGCATGCATTTTGGAAAAAGATGTGGACAATATGGAGTCAGAAATAGAAAAAAAAATACAGAATTAATACACATTTTGCAAAATTAGCAACATACTTTATGGAGAAATCCAAACTGGAAATGGAAGAAATACGAGTGGATGAGACTGAAGAAACAGAATTGGGAGCTGTGGGTATAGGCTAACATTTAATTGAAGCCACAACTTTTCCTTCTAGGAATAATGAATATACAATTAGAAAAGGACCATGGAACATTATTTCAATATATGATCACAGTGGTGAGTTTTTTATATGCACAAAGTTGGAAAGATTCATAATTACCTACCATGGAGGAATGTTTGCTAAAATTATCGGACCTAGCTGAGATGGTGAAGTTGACACGTTTAATTGGGGGGGGGGGCAACAACCATTGTTGATATTTACAATACTAAAGATCAGGTATTCCTCTTGTGTAAAAGAAAATAAAAGAACTTGTGATATCTGGGTTTGGGGATTGAATAAAATATTGGATTTTAGAAAGGGGAATAGTTGGATATTACCTTGGAGTGAATGTTTTGAATAATTTTCTATATGTATCTGTCAGATGAAGAATGGGAAGTTTTCCTTTCTCTTTTTTTTGTTACCCCCTTTCCCTTTTTTCTTTCTATTCCCCCCCCACCCATTTTTAGTTTGTGGTTTTTGTTTAATTGGTTTATTTTATCTTTGATATTAGGGACGCGGGTGGCGCTGTGGGCTAAAGCCTCAACGCCTAGGGCTTGCCGATCGAAAGGTCGGCGGTTCGAATCCCCGCGGCGGGGTGCGCTCCCGCTGCTCGGTCCCAGCGCCTGCCCACCTAGCAGTTCGAAAGCACCCCCGGGGGCAAGTAGATAAATAGGTACCGCTTACCAGCGGGAAGGTAAACGGCGTTCCGTGTGCGGCTCTGGCTCGCCAGAGCAGCGATGTCACGCTGGCCACATGACCCGGAAGTGTCCCCGGACAGCGCTGGCCCCCGGCCAATAGATGTGAGATGGGCGCACAAACCCCACAGTCTGTCAAGACTGGCCCGTTCGGGCAGGGGTACCTTTACCTTTACTATCTTTGATATTGTAAAAGAAAATTGGATGTTTGATATTAGCTATTGTATATCATTTTATCATTTTCCAAACTTTAATAAAATCTATGGGGGGAAAGAAAGAAGAACAGTTGATGAAGTTGGGCATGTTTATTTATTTTTTAATATATATTTATTAAGGTTTTCAATACAAAAGGGCATATTCAGTAAAACAACATTAATTATTTAACATCTTTTCATCATAACTTTGGACTCCCTCACACCTCCCACACACACTTACATCGTTGTGAAGTTATTTCCAAGCAAATTATCGTTTTGTTCATAGTCTTTAGATTCAGTCATTAAAATATAGTTAAACTTAAATCTAATTTAGTGATAGACAATTATTTCTATTCTGGCATCCCTATCAACATTCAGCCAAATTACAATGTTTTTGTAAATAAGTCTTAAATTTCTTCCAGTCTTCTTCAACTCTCTCTTCTCCCAGATCTCGGATTCTGCCGGTCATCTCAGCTAGCTGCATATAGTCCATCAGCTGCATCTGCCATTCTTCCAGGGTGGGTAGTTCTTGAGTCTTCCAGTTCTTAGCGATCAATATCCTTGCTGCCGTTGTTGCATACATAAAAAATGTTCTATCCTGCTTTAACACATTCTGGCCAACAATGCCCAAGAGGAAGGCCTCTGGTTTTTTGGTAAAGGTATACTTAAACACCTTTTTTAACTCATTATATATCATCTCCCAGAAGGCCTTCACTTTAGGGCAAGTCCACCAGAGGTGAAAGAATGTTCCTTCATTTTCCTTACATTTCCAACATTTATTATCAGACGAATGGTATATCTTAGCCAATTTAACTGGGGTCATGTACCATCTGTATATCATTTTCATTACATTTTCCTTCAGAGCATTACATGCAGTGAAGTTCAGCCCAGTGGTCCACAACCTTTCCCAGTCTTCAAACATAATATTATGCCCAGTATCCTGTGCCCACTTTATCATTGCCGATTTAACCATTTCGTCTTGTGTGTTCCATTTCAGCAGCAAATTATACATTTTTGAAAGTACTTTAGTCTTAGGTTCTAACAGTTCTGTTTCCAACTTCGATTTCTCCGCCTGGAATCCTAGCTTTTTATCACTCTTGAATACTTCTTTAATCTGAGCATAGTGTAGCCAATCTCACACTTTATCTTTTATTTTCTCTAAACTCTGCAATTTCCAATTTTCTCCATCTCTTTCTAATATCTCCCAATATTTTGGCCAATTGGCCTCCATATTGGCTCTTTTTGGGGCCTTAGCCTCCAAGGGTGACAGCCACCTCGGAGTTTTATTCTCCAGTAAGTCTTTGTATCTTATCCAGACATTGAATACTGCTTTCCTGACAATATGGTTCTTAAAGGCCTTATTGATCTTAACCTTATCATACCATAAATATGCATGCCATCCAAATGCATTGTTAAAACCTTCCAGATCCAGTACATCCGTGTCCTCAAGAAGTAGCCAGTCTTTTAGCCAGCAGAAAGCTGTGGCTTCATAGTACAATTTTAAGTCTGGCAGGGCAAAGCCCCCTCTTTCTTTCGCATCCGTTAGTATCTTGAACTTAATTCTGGGCTTTTTGCCCTGCCAGACAAATTTAGAAATATCTTTCTGCCACTTCCGGAAGTTGGGCATGTTTAGGCTGGATAAGAGGTGACTGAGAGCAGATATGACAGCAATCATCCAATATCTAAACGGCTGTCACATGGAAGATGGAGCAATCTTGTTTTCTTCTGCTCTGGAGGGTAAGACTTGAACCCATGGCTTCAAGTTACAAGAGATTCCAAGTAAACATTGGGGGGGCGGGTCTGAGTGTAAGCAGTGTTCAGCAGTGGAACAGACTCCCTTGGAAGGTGGTGGAGTCTCCTTCCTTGGAGATTTTTAGGCAGAAGTTTAATGGCCATCTGTTATGGATGTATTAGTTGAGGTCCCTGCAGTGTAGGGGGTTGGACTAGATGACCCTTGGGGTTTCCTTCCAACTCTACAATTCTTTGATTCTGTGTTAGGTTGTGGTCCTGCTCCTGGGCTTACCATTGGAGCATCTGGTTGACCACTGTGAGAACAGGTTGCAGGAGCAGTCTATCAGGATTCTTATGTTCAATTGGAGCCTCGGATGAAATACTTTATCCCAGTCTGCATGCTTTCTGGAACCATTTTTAACTTCCATCTCAGGAGAGATAATTCAAAATCTCCTCCTTAGCATCACAGTCCCCAGCTCTTCCAGTCAGCCCTCATTCCTTTATTGGAGAGGGAGGGTATGTCACAGCCTTGAAACCAGAACCCTTCTGCTGCCAACAACAGAGAGCTGATCAGCCTCGACCAGCCTTTATCTGTGGGCAACAATCCAAATCAGCCTCAATCAGTCTTTATCAATAAAGATGTACCAAATTTTGGTTTGCACTCCCAAAATCCCAAATTGTGACGGCCCCTTTCTGAGTATGGGTTGGGAAAATGACGGCCATGTGGATCGGCTCTTAACTTCGAAGCAACCTCAATGGAGCCTATGGGGAGCCCCCTCCCTGGAATAAATAACTGCCCCTGTACATCCGTGCAAGGTTCTAAACCTCAGGCTCTCCTGCACCTTCTTATCATGCCTTTATTTTATTTTATTACCTTTCCTCCCCCGCCCCTTTCTCAATCTATCCAAAAAGAAAGATTTTGGAGGAAGCCAGTTTAATATTCATGACTGTTAATAGAGCAGACCCCTTTTCTTCCAGACTCATTGTTGCCCTGGTATTTCCTTCTCTGTACTCCCACAGTGATTCAGAAGGACTTTAATATTCATGGGTGTTAATAGAGAACCCCTAGTATATTGGGGCATTGTTCGGAGGTGTACATATTGCAAAGGACTCAATAGCCACTGTTTCCCTTTTCTCTTTCTTCTGCCCCCCTCCTTCCCCCTCCCTTTCTTTCATTTTTTTTCCTGCACTCCAGATTGTGATGGGACCCTCCCCCCTCCCCCCCCCAAGTCCTTTTCTCCTTTAGAAAAGGAAACATCTTTATTCCAGCTTTAGACTTTCTGGTTTCCTATTCAGAAGGCCTCCGAAATAATGTCAGGAGCAAGAACAGTGCATCAAATCAATCTTGCATGGTCTTTTGGAGACCAATTTGACATCCATGGAGTCGTGGTCTCTTTTCGCTGGCTTTTTTTTTTTTTAAACAGAGGAGGGGTGATGAAGAAAGACGTGCAAAAGAAGGAGGGGTATTTTGGGAGGGAGAGAAACTAGAAAGAGCCCAAGGATGGAGTGATTCGAGGGGGTGGGTGAGAGAAGGAAAATGAGCAGAGATGTCAATGCGATAAAAAAGATTAGCCCCCAACAGCTGCTTTGGGGTGGGGTGGGGTTAGCTGGGAGGGGTCTTTTCCAAGCCTCTTTCAGCCCCCCTAGTGCATGAATAGGGATGTTATGTATATTGGGGGGGGGCGGAGAAAGAGAAGAGGCAAGATTGATTTATGGTTCTTGAGCGTCAACATTTATTGCTCTTAAAGTGTGCAGGGGAAAGTCAAGAGAAAAGGGGGACCCCCCATGGAAAGAAGGAGGCCTTTTGTAGGAAAGGGGATCGAATGAAGAGCGGAGAGCTCATCTACAGGGACTGATGGGAATTTGATTGGCGGGGGGGTGTATATGTGTGGTACAGATTCTTTTATCGCGCGCTGATCTCCCTGGTTCTTTTTTTGGGGTGGCGATGTGAGAGAACGGGGTTGGTTCTGCAGCTGATAACTAACTATGGGGGGGGGGGAGGCAGATTTTCCTTTTTCTCTCAAAAAAAGGGGGGAGGGAAGAAGAAGGGAAGAGGAAGAGTCCTCAATAGCTCTTGAAGGCCTCTCTGTGGCTACAATTACCAATTTGTGAATGGGGGAAAAGAATAGGGTTGAGTTTCCCTCCCTTGAGTTTGTCCTCCTTTTCACCCCATATCCACACACACCTCTTTTCACCCCATGTATACAAACACATCTTCTTTCCCCCCATCTTTTTTCTTTTGAAAGAAATCCACCCCAAATCATACTGGGTGGCCTTTCTGTGGCTAGTTGGTAGCTGAGCCACATGTGGCTGTGAAATTAATGAACTTGATAATTATATAGATGCAGATGATAGATAGATAGATAGATGATAGATAGATAGATAGATAGATAGACAGACAGACAGACAGACAGACAGACAAGGATATAGAAGGATTATTATTTATTACCTGTCCTTCCACCCTGAGGCTTCAGGGCAGGTTACAACATTGAAACGTAACGTCAGAAGCAGTTTAGCATAATGTATACAGGTGTAATGAAATGGGGGAAAGAATAGGGTATTCTTTTGGGTTACACAGTTTATCTGCATTTACTGCTGAAAACGCATAAGGACAATTTTTTATTTTTTTAAAAAAGGAATAAATTAATGGGCCTATGTTCGTCACTCCCATTCATTTCAATGGGCCTACTCTGAGTAGGGCTCCTGTTGGAGCCAAACCCCTAAGAACTCAGGCATAGTGATTAGAATGTGGAACTAGGATCTGGGAGAGGCTAGGGTTCGAATCCCTGCCTTTTTGCCTATAGTCCATCTTTTGGGGATTAAATGAGGACTGGGACCTGGGAGACCAGGGTTCAAATCCCCACTTGCCCCCCACGTACGCGGTTCATTCTAGTTTCACATAGCCACATGGGTCCCTCTCTGCATGCAATGAGCATGCAAAGCCTAAAACCTTTCAGGCAAAGTATTCGGAAGTTGATTTAAGTTAATTGAGATACTCAGAGTAGATCTATTTAAATTGATGAACACGACTCGTTTAGCTCCCATTAATTTCAGTAACACCATACATTGAAAACATGTGACTTCTCCCCCACAAAGAATCATAGGAACTGCAGTTTCCCCTCTGGGGAATTACAACTCCCAGCACCTTGAACAAACTACAGTTCCCGGGATTCCTTGGGAAAAGTAATACATAAAGGTATGGGTCATTTAAGTTAGGGGGCATTAAAAAGGATGGTGAGGAGAGAGCCAGAGCCCCCCCCCCCATTCCCCACTAAGCGGAGCTCTGATTCCTTTCATTCACCCCGTCCTTCCCAGCAAGCAAATCGATTGGGACCCCCCCTCCCCCGAGACCAGAATGGTTGGGAGGGAGCGAGAGATACATTTTAAACCAGTGGCTGAAAGTCTGTCTTTTGAACTTTCTCTCTTCAATCCTCCCCCTCCCCAAAAGTCTCCCTCTCCTTTCGCCTATGCTAGCAGATTTCCTTCCCAACATCTGCTTGGCCACCAAATCTAGGCTCTAGGGCAGATCTTTAAGCCTCCCTGGTTAGGGCGGGAAAGGGAGGGGGCAAGTCATTGAAAAGATATTAGCGACCCCGCGAAGACGCAGCTAAAGCACCGGGCCATTTATTGATGTAGTGGCTGGGGGGGGGGGGCGAGCAAAAGGAAACCAACCAATTTCTTTAAAAAAATAAAATAGGGATTTCTGGACCCTGGAAGGAAAACGCACTCCCGCCTGCGCTGACTTCAACTGCCCTCCCCCCGCCACTTCCAATGGGTCCTTTTAGGAAAAACGCCGCCGGTGTCTCTTGCAGCTGAACCATCTGGGAAGGGGGCTTGCCCGGCTCCCCCCCCCCGCCCCATCAGCCTCTGCCTTGCTGCTCTTCCGTCAGTTTCCTGCCTTCTCCTCCGTTCCCCTCTTGTTGAGTTCTTGGGACTTTTCCTTTCTCTTCGTTTTCTATCTCTCACCCTCTCTCCGCCTCCGTCAAACACGCGCGCCCACATTCATTCTGTCTCTCGCCCACTCCTGCCTTTCTCACCCCTTCTATGACGACGACGACTAAATTACTATTATTACTGTAAATATTCTCATTATTGCTAAATAATAATGGGTTTGACGCAGAGTGCTCAAACAATGGGTCTGATGTATCCAACTATGTTTTACTCAGAGTTGACCTATTGAAAATAATGGAACCTTAGTGAGTCAGGTTCATCGAATTCAGCGGGTCTGCTCTGAGTAGGACGAGCAGCGGATACAACCCAGTTCTTCCCTGCCAGCTGCTTCTTCTCCCCGCGACCACCTCCTCAAATCTTTTCCATGCCATCTCTCCGTATTGACCAACAACAAAACAAAATTAAAACCATCCCTCTTTAAAAAAACAGAAAGGATAAACTAAGCCTGGAGCCATCAGGTCCTTTGCCAATGGAAGCCAAGCTCCCAAGCTCTTCCTCCTCAGCCTGAGATTATGCGCTCTCGTTTTTGGTGGGGTCCACTCCCCCCTCCCCCCGCAGATCATTCTCAAGGTGTCATCGACGAGCACGTTCTTTCAGATTTCCCAAGCTCACAAAAGGCCAAGCTGCTGTTTGGGGTCTTTCCCCCTCTTCTGCTTTCTGGAAGCCCCCCCCCGCCCCAAGAACAACAACAACAGCAGTAACAAAAGAAAGAAATAGCCAACGTTTTTCAACAGCTCTAACTCAAGGAGGGAGCGGAGGAGGCGCCCCTTTTAACTAGAGGCGATCCGGGCCTGGGAGGAGCGGGGGGGGGGGGGTCGCTTGTTTGTAGGGATCACGTTTAATTAGCTGTGGACAATTCCAGGAAGACAAAAGCACCTCAGTCTGGATCCAATCCGAAACTCATTTGGAACAGCCTGAACAAAAAAAATAAGAAAAAGAAGAGGGATCAAGCAAAACAGCTACAAAGGGGGCTTTCTTTGGAGAGGGTGAAGAGGAGAAGGCAGGTGACTGGCACGTGGAAAAGAACAAGCCTCCGTCTCCCCCCCCCCCTCAGGTCCGAGGTAGGACTTCAGAAGAGTTTTTCAAAGCTGCTTCAACATCCTTGACGGGGCTTGCCCAGCTCTTAATGGGGGAGAGAAGACAGAGGAACCCTCTTTTTGGAGAGCCGCGCCTTTTCGCCCAAACGCTTGGGAACGTCGCCAACTGTTCCGTGCGCCCCGGCTGCTCCTCGCCTGCAGACAATGCCTTTGGAAAAGCGGGCCTAGGAGGGAAGGAAGGAAGGCAGCGGAGCTGGGGAAGGGCATCATCATCCAATTAATGTTTTCATCGGGCATCCAAGGAAGCTGAATGGTGAAAGTGTGGAACAGATAAAAGAAAGACCTTCTTCACACAGTGCATAGCTAAACTGTGGAACTCTCCGCTCCCCCAGGAGGCAGGCTGTGGTGGCCACCAGATTGGGTGGCTTAAAAGAAAGGGTTGGACAAATCCATGGAACAGAAAAGCACTATGGCTGCGTTCTACCTCTATGGTAGATGGCAGTAAATGTTTCTGAATACCGCTTGCTGGAAACCACAGGAGTGGAGAGTGCTTTTGTGCTTGGAGTCCTGCTTGTGTTGCAGGTGTTCCATTAGGGCATCTGGTTGGCCACTGTGAGAATAGAACACTAGACTGGAACATTAAGCGCATAATTAAACTGTGGAACTCCCTCCCACAGGAGGCCGTGATGGCCACAATCTTGCATAGCTTAAAAAAAGGAATGAGCAATTTCATGGCGGAGAGAGCTATCAGTGGTTACTAGCCATGATGGCTGTGCTCTGCTTCTTGGTTGGAGGCAGCAATACGTCTTCAGACCAGTTGTTGGAAACCACAGGAGTTGTTGGTCCCTGTGAGAAAAGGATGCTGCACTAGATGGGCAAATGGCCTGAGCCAGCAGGCTCCATTTATGTTCTTAAGGGCACATCCCAGGTGGGCAAGAACATTTGAGGTGTGAAGCAATGGCCTTTGGAAGGGTTATGGTGGCCAAGTAGAGAAGCCAAAAAGGGCTGCACTTGGCTTGAAATATTTGCCACCCCACCTGCTTTTGAGCAACAAGCCCTTGCTTCAGTTAAGTAAGCACCTGAGAGCCAGTGTGGTATAGTGGTTAAGAGCGGTGGACTCATAATCTGGTGAACCGGGTTTGCTTCCCTGCTCCTCCACATGCAGCTGCTGGGTGACCTTGGGCTAGCCACACTTCTTTGAAGTCTCTCAGCCTCACTCAACTCACAGAGTGTTTGTTGGGGGGGAGGAAGGGAAAGGAGAATGTTAGTCACTTTGAGACTCCTTAGGGTAGTGATAAAGCAGGATATCAATATCAAATCCAAACTCTTAAATAAATGACCCTATTAATGCTGGCAAGAGCTTAGAAATGAAAACAATAAACACCTTTCCTTTTTAAAGAAGGAAAAATGTGGCATCAGTTGACCCGCTTACGCCCATTCAGCTACACTGATTGACAGAACTGGCCTTGTGACAAGTAATGGCCATTTCACATTTGTAATAACTTGCTGTTTTAGTGTGGCAGAACCTATCCCTTGGAACTCCCTGCCTATTGACATCAGGCAGGTGCCTTCACTGCACTCTTTTCCATCACCTGCAAAAATCATTTTTGTTTAGGCAAGTCTGCCCAGATGCTTAGGGAGTTAGTGCGAGACTTAACCTGTTCTTAGTCTATTGTTACTTTAACTTTTTGAGTGTCTTAAATTATTGTTGTTAATGTTCCTTGGTGATATTTTTATTGTTTTGTCTTCTTCGTAAGAAGCTTTGATACTTTGCAACAGAAATACAGTAATAATAATCAAGCGGCGTACAAAGCTTATGAAATAAATAAGTTAATAAATAAATGTAGGGGAGACACTTTGCAGACTTCCAAGAAGCAGGGCTCGTGTCGTCTTAAAATTAATTGCCAAGGTCAAGGATTTGGAAGTAGTGGGCAGCAACCATGTAATCAATTGGCACGCCATGCTGTGCATTAATGGCCTCCACTTTGAAAGATGGCACTCGGGGGATTTTGAAAATGTACCTGTATGGTGCCAGCCACCCAGCAGTCTGATCTTCGAGTGGCTGAGATATTTAAAAAACCCATTTCATTCCCAGAGTCTTGACTTCTCTGCAGTCTCTCTGGTTCCTGTGTAAACATAGCCCAGGTCCATCAACAGTCTGATTATCATAGCGGAGAAGAGATTCAGGCATTGTGTCATTCTCTTTGCCTCTGTGGGCATCACCAGAACTATAGTGAGATATTTGTGCTCCTTTTCCGCTCCTATAATGATATTTTTTTCCAAGATCACTTTAGCAAATAGTCCCGCACATTTTTAATGAAGTGGAAAAGGCAGCTTTGGGGTGAATGTGCCGTGTTTCTGAGCTATCCCATCAGTTCATAATAGGGTCTAGGGAATAGGTGAATTGCTCACCTATTGTTTCGGCTTTTTGCAGATTCTCCTTTTAAAAATTATTATTATTATTATTATTATTATTATTATTATTATTATTATTAAATCAAAGCCAGTGTGCTGTAGTGGCTAGAGTGTTGGATTAGGACAGGGTAAGCAGCCTAAAGCCTGAGGGCTGGATGCGGCCCAATCACCTTCTAAATCTGGCCCGAGGACGGTCCGGGAATCAGCATGTTTTTACATGAGTAGAATGTGTCCTTTTATTTAAAATGCATCTCTGGGTTATTTGTGGGGCATAGGAATTTGTTCATTTCCCTCCCCAAAATATAGTCCGGCCCACCACATGGTCTGAGGGATGGTGGATGGCCCATGGCTGAAAAAGTCTGCTGACCCCTGGACTAGGACCTGGAGACCAGGGTCCCCCATGCTGCGACGAAGCTCACTGGTGACCTGAGGCGAGTCACTGCCTCTCAGCCTATCCTCATCACAGGGTCGTTGTGGTGTTTAAATGAGGAGGAGGAGAACCATGTTAGCCATTTTGAGATCCTTGGAGCAAAAGGTGGGATATGAATAACTAAGTAAAACAAAACAGTGTATATACAAAATACTCCAAATCAGCAAAATGATGTCAATAAATTTAGCTTGGCACAATTTCACACTTTGTACAGCTTGACATTTTGAAATATCAGAAAAAATAATAAAATAAAATAATTAAAGTAAAAAACCCTAATGAATAAGACTACCAACATACTAAGTGGGTTCAAGTTTGAATTTCAAACCATCAATAAGATAGATATTTATCTGTGTCAATTTCCCATTTTGCTCATAATATTGATTATAAATAATAATAGGTTTGTAAAACCCATGCTGCTCTGTAATCTTATATGATATATTTGTGTACATTAAGGTGGGCTATGAGTTCAAGAACTAAGCAACTAATTTGTAAGTTTGCAGCTTTTAAAAACTTACAAAATTATTTGCTTTTTTTTTAAAAAAAAACCTATATAGTGGAGTTTGACTTTTTTGTTCTCATTCTCAGATTCTTGCTTTTTAACTTTAAATTTAGTTATATGCATTTCCATGAGAATTCATTATTTATATCCACCACCAACACCCCATCTATCAGCCCTGAATTTCTCTATAGTTTTCTGTATGGTTTTGACGAAAATACACATTCTGATGAGCAATTTCCCCCCTGAGATATTGCATTCCTGTAAATCATTTTCATGATTATACCTTTTTTCTTTTTAACACACACTTTCCTTTAATTTATGCATTTGTTTGATATTTGGGGTTTGGAGAATTGCATTACAAAATTCACAGAAGGGCGAATTACAAAGCCTGGCTTCATTTTGGTCTATGAAGCACAAATTAGGTTATTTCTCATCAAAGCAAAAACAAAACCCAGGGCTGTTGCCCCCTCAGTGTTTCTCAGAGTAGGCCCACTGAAATTATCAGGCCTAAGGTAGCCATGCCCATTCCTTTCAATGGGCCTACGCTTGGTGGGTCTAACATAGGCTATAACCCTGAATTCTCCCCCCTACCAGGGTCTCAAGCAGAGAAGATCCTTCCTTACACTCCAAAGAGCTTTTGGAAAGAAAAAGCTCCAGGGTGGTATCCTACACTCAAGAAAAAGTGAGCCCCCACCCCAAAAATATGAAACACATCACATCAAATTGTGGTTCCTCACAGGCTGTTTAACTATCAAGGCAAACCAAACAGATATACAGTACAATGAAAATTTTAGTGCCTGCTAGCAGTAGCAGGCCTACATTTTGGAGGCCCCTTCACAAACAACAACAAGGTCTGTTATCTTCTTCGCTGGAGTTGTTCTACAACAGATCGTCACAATTTTTAAAATTTAATTTAACTACTACATCTCAGATTTTGATTAAAATTGCTGTGCTGGATGGTCTCACAGATCAAAATCCTATGCATTATAGTTTTTGAGTTATGTGAAGGGATGAAAATTAATAAAGCTTAAATTCCAGGACCCGTAATCTCAGAAGTGCCAGTTTTGGGGCCCTTCTGGGATTAGGGGTCCTGAAATGTAAGCTTCGTTAATTTAATAGTAAATCTGCTCCTGCCTGCTAGAAAACATCAAAATTTGATTACTATAATGTGGTCTGTGTTGGGCTCCCCTCATGCCTAATCTGGAGGCTTCAGATGATGAAAAACTGCAGCTAAACTCTTGATGGGGACAGCCTATCGCCAACGCATAGCAACAGCGCTCAAAAGTCTGCCCTGGTTGCCTATACTCTACTGGGCCAGGTTCAAGTTTCTTAATGTTTCCTGCTTGGCAGGGGGTTGGACTCGATGGCCCTTGTGGTCTCTTCCAACTCTATGATTCTATGATTCTATGATTCTATTCTAATTCATGAGGCCCTTAGTATCTTGGGTCCAGGATACCTCAGGGACCACCTGATCCTTTATGTCCCTGCCCAATCACAGAGGTCTGTTAGCAGGGGAATAGTGGGGGGAGGAGGGGGACTGTTGCCCCAGGTGCACAATCTGAGGGGGCACAAACCAGACACCCTCTGCAGAGATCCCCATCATGCTCTGCTTGCAGTGGGGGCTGGAGAGCACAGAGGATGAAGATCACTCTCTGCGCACCCCACCAGGCACATGAGTGCTCACCCATTGGTGGCGGGGGCTAGGGAGTGCCCCATACCCCCAGTACGTGTGCAATCCTCCCCTGCTTGGGGTGTGTGCCTGCACACCTGCCCAGGACACTGGCAAGCGGCACTACGCCCCTAGCTGTTTGTGGGTCCCCCGTGACTTGGATCCACAGCACTTATCCATCAGGAATCATGCTGCGTTCAGTATTGTAGGTCCAAATCTGTGGAACTTCTTCCCACCTGAGATCAGAGAGGCCTGCTTGAAAAACACTTATCTATTCCAGCAAGGTTTTTTTTATTTGAAGCCTGGTTTTATAGTTTAAACTTATTTTTTTTTACCCTTTTCCTTCACTGTTTTAAATTTTCAGACAACTGAGATAAGAGGCAGGATGAAACATAACCCAGATAAATGGTTATTATTTTGAATTACGAGGGGGCACTATAATCTTTTCAGTGTTTTCAGTGTTCCACTGGCCCTGGAAACACACCTAAAGTTGGAGAAAGACAAAGGGGCACCTTTTTAACTTTTCCCTGTTGACAAGTGATCTTCTGAGTGATGCTTGAAATATATAGTAGGAAAGCCACCCCTTCCTGGCTTTCCATTTTAACCATTGCCTGCCCACCTGGTCTGCAAAAATAAACAAAGACCAAGAACTACAGGAAGATTGTTGTCCTGCCTGGGGTTCTGGATAAGTTTAATATTCTCCAGTGAATAGCCCAGATATGGGTCCCTGCTGCTGAGAGTGTGAGGTGGGGTAGGGCAGCTAGGTTGAGTGATGCACCCCAGACAATGGGAAGGGCCCAGTTAATCGCTTTGGGGCAAAGAGGACACCTGCACCCGGGGATTAAGAGAGCCATCCAGGAGGGACAATGAGAGATCAGAGGCTTCATGCTCTCCCCCTCCCCCCTAAAAACCTAATTGAAGGAGGATTTCCCTCAGAGATAAGGGAAGGGGTGGAACAAGGATTTCTAAAGCAGGAGGGGTTGTTTTTGTGTGTGGGGGTGTGTGGAATTAAGAGATGGATACAAGCACATTACAGGATGCACGAAAATGTACCTGAATCTTTCATCAGTTAATTGGTTGGATTAATTGGTTAAAAGTTTTGGGTTGCATCTGGTAAAGTTTACTTGGAGGAAACCCACTGAAATTAATGGATATAATATATGAACATAAGAAGAGTCTGCAGGATCATGGCCCATCTAGCCCAGCATGCTGTTCTCACAGTGGCCAGCCAGGTGCCACAGCAGGAAAACACTCAAGCAAGACCCAAGCAGAGCAATTCTCCTCCTGCTGTGGCTTCCTGCAACCAGTATTCATAATCTTTTCTGCCTCTGACCTTGGGAACAGAGGACAGCCATCCTGGCTAATAGCCATTGATGACCCTCTCCTTCGTGAATTTGTCCAGGCCACCTAGACTGGTGGCCGTCCTTTTCTCCTGTGAGAGTGTTCCATAGCTTACCTAATGGGCTGCATGAAGAACTTTATTTTGTCTGTCCTTCATCTTCCAAAATCCAGCTTCATTGGATACCCTTGAGTTCTAGTGTTATGAGAGAGGAATGACAATGTTTTCCCACCCACTTTCCCCAGGCCATACATAATTTTCTAAACCTCTATCATGCCATGTCTATCATGGTATCCACTTCTCACAGCAGCCAACCAGATGCCTATTAAAGGGAAGTTTACATGCAGGACCTGGGTGCAACAGCAATTCTTCCCGCTTGTGATTCCCAATAACTGGTAACTCTGCCTGGGGAGGTAGAACATAAGCAGAGTCTGGATGCTGGATCAGCACCCTGTTCTCACAGTGGCCACTGAGAAGAACCTGGGTCCAACAGCACTCTCCCTGCTTGTGAGTCCCAGAATCTGGCATTTAGAGACATGCTGCCTTAGACATTGCCACTTTTTATTTTTTTATTTTAAACCATTTGGATACCAATGTTTAGAATATATATATATATATATATATATATATATATATATATATATATGCTGGTTTGCACACATACAATGCAAGCTTTGCAAAATGGAGTGAGAATTTTTCATTGTGATGACATTCAGTTTCGCTTGAGCACCCGCTGCTTTGGTAGACTCTTGTCCCAGCTGTTTTGCCTTTCATGTCATAAGGATGAGTGAAAATACACACTCACACCCCGGCCCAAATCGCTGTAGAGGAAAGTGTTGGTGAATGGGTGTTTGTGTGTGTGTCCAACTCCCCACCCTTGAATCCCATCAATAAGTTATAAATATGGTGAAGGGAAATAATATCGCAATAAATCAGTGTATTGTCAAATGAAAATACTTAAGTTAAATAATGCTTGAGCCACCAGCAGCGAATCTCTCTCCCCCCACCCTGAGTTATACTTTGCTAATACAAATTACTGTAAATAAGAAGGGGAGAGAGAGCAAGAGAGCGCGATTTAAGCACACAGGTTGCTTATGAGGAGGCATGCAAGGGAAGAGACCTATCTCCTTTCGTTTAAGAATGACATAAAAAATATATTTTCATTTCAAAGAATGTTTTGTACATGACCCACACTGTGAGCTTCCTCATGTTTGTTTGAAAGTAAATCTGTGTGCAGCAGGGATTGCTCCCACACAATGCTGTGATCCTTATCCAATCTACCTGGGATCAGTTACAGATAGGTAGCCGTGTTGGTCTGCCATAGTCAAAATAAAAAAATTCCTTCCAGTAGCACCTTAAAGACCAACTAAGTTAGTTCTTGGTATGAGCTTTTGTGTGCATGCACACTTCTTCAGATACACATGTATCTGAAGAAGTGTGCATGCACACGAAAGCTCATACCAAGAACTAACTTAGTTGGTGCTACTGGAAGGAATTTTTTTATTTAATCTACCTGGGAGTAAGCCCCATTGTCTTCAATATGGCTCATTTCTGAGTAAGATCCAAGTGTGGGGAGCCTTTGGCTCTCCAGATGTTGCTGGACTAAAATTCCTATCAGTTCCAGCAAGCATGGCCAATGGATGATGGGAGTTGGAGTTCAGCAAAATCTAGAGGGCCAAGGGTTCCTCACAGTTGGTCTACCATATCTGAACGAATTCCATGGGGCTTACTTACTGCCAGGTAGAGAAGAGGGAGAAATTTGAAGCAGTTCTGTGCTTGAAAGCCTCATAAACTTGAAAGCCTTGTTGTCTCTTGCTAGCTAGAGTAAGATGGGTTCATAAATAACCTTGGTGCTCTGGAAGTAAAGGATGTGGGGTGGGGGTGGGGAGAACTGAACTCAATTCACATTTAAAGGTGAACCTACCTAATTCACACTTTCTGAAACAATACATAAACTGAAAAGCAGCCATCCTTTGAAATCCACACTTCTCAGAATTTTGCAATGCAATTCTCTAGCCAGGTAGTGTGTACAAAAATTCACATACAAGGGTACAGAATGCAGATTAACACACCTGTTAGGAAAAATAAACATACAAAATACATTTTACTAGGGAGCACTGCTTTACAAAAACTGTGTGCTGTATATTGGAACTGCAGAAAAAAATGTGTGTTGGGGAAAATTCATGTTAAAATGATGAACATTCATGAGAACTTTAATTTTTTTTGGCAAAAACTGAGCAGGAAATGTGAAAAACTGAATTTAAGATTGAAAAATTGAGTGGGGGCAGGGGAGATGGATTGGTATATTCACCACCACCACCCCTGTATGCCTGGAAAGATGGATTAGGATTGCAACCTCAGGCATCAGTGCACCCAATCCAGAGATGTGCGAGTCCAAAAGGACAGGTGGTCAGATCCAGACACCCAGAGGATGGATGCTATCAGCTTTCTTTCAGTATGATAAATATTTATTCTTGCAATGTTGGCAGAACAATATCCAAACGAAAGAATATGTATGGAAATAAAATATCCACTTCAAATGAAGACTAGAGCTACAGCAGTATATAAAAGGTCCCAAGTTCAATTCTGAAAGACATCACCTGGTAGGGCTAGGAAAGCCACTGCCAGTGAAAGAAAACTATCCCATCTTTGGTAAATTTATTTCATCCCACTCAACACACCTTATAAAAATCCAGAGAGGACTGGCTATAGACCATGGTAAATAACTGAGCTTCTGTGGTTAGAGGCAGCAGCTATCCTCCAAAGATCAGCTGATGTTGCCTTTTATGTTCTGAGGAGCTGCTTCCCAGAAGCTTAGGTTTGTATACAGTAGACCTTTGGTTCGAAGCAGCTAGATAGTTCTTATGGAGGAGCAGATAAATTGAATGGGGGGAGATTGAGAAGATGCTGTATTTATCAGCAACTGCTAATCTTGGTGTTCCAGTGGAGGGTGAAGAAGGTGCTGCCCCACTGACCTCATTCTGCCCTCAGCTGGCCCTCACCGGCCTGCCTTCTTGCTTACAACCAATACGGGAGGCGACACAGCCCATCAGCTTCCTCCTCCTCCTTAGTTTCAATGTTAAGAAGAGCCTGCTGGATCAGGCTAATGGGCCACTAGTCCAGAATCCTCTTCTCACAACAGCCAACTAGAAGCCCTCATGGGAAGCCCACAAGCAGGACCTGATCACAAGAGCCCTCTCCCCCCTGTAGATTCCAGCAACTGGTGTTCAGTAGTATTGCTGCCTCCAGCTGTTGAGGCACAGCAAGGATATCCTGGCTGGTAGCCTTTTGAAAGCCCTCTCCTCCATCAATTTGTCCGATCTATTTTAAAACCATCCAAGATGGTGGCCACCACTGCCTTTTGTGGGAACAAGTTCCATAGTTTTAACTCTGTGCTACATGAAGAAGTACATGTTGTGTGTTGCCCTCATAGAATTCCACAGGGAGAATGGAAGCAAAACCAGGAATTGATTGAATCTGTTTGTCATTGGGGTCTGTCTCTATGTACTGTTCCTCTCCTTAACCTGTTCTGCAAGACCCAATTGAATTAGCACCTTTTACATGGAAGCCTCAATGAGGATGGTCTTTCTTGCTCACTGTACCAATGGCGGCCACCAATAGGGCAGTTGCATGTATGTGAACTTGTGGCCCTCCAGATGTTGAACTACAACTCCCATCAGCCCTGGCTGTTGGCTGTGCTTGCTTGGGCTGATGGGAGATGCAGCTTAGCAATTTCTGGAAGGCCAGAGGTTATTTCAGTCATAAAATAAGAGGTCCACAGTTCTGGGGCCATCACTGAGAAAGCCAACCCAACCAATCTTAACCGTAGGCAGCCAAGGAGGATCCCCCCAATGTAGATCTTAGCATATGTACCAGGATTGATCTGATGAAGGCAATCTACAAAATATAGAGGCTACAGCCTGCTTAAGGGATTTTTGGCTCTGCTTTATCAGGGCTTGTGTTCATAAAAATACTGGAGAAAGCTCATTGCAGGCACTGATACTAGAAGAACTTCACAGCGAAAGAGATGGGGATTTTAAACATAGAGCTAAATATAGTTGTAATTTCCAGAAGACCAGGAGAAAGTGTAGAGAGGGCTGTAAGAAATGTGGGTGGTGCTGATGGTAGCTCAGAATGATTCTGGTAAGGATGAGCCACGTCACCAGCAGTTAGGCGCAGGAGTAAACATTAATGGAAATATATGGTTCTGTAAAAGCGAAACCATCCAGAGTTGGTTCTGGATGCCAAGCTCTCTCTCTCCCCCCCCCCAACTTTCCTGCAGCTCTTAGTGCTGGGTGGGGGTGGCAGAGATAAAGAGATGAAAAATCGATTGCTCGATTTGGTAACATTTCAAGCACTTAAAATACTTATTCCCTGACACCAGACTGCTTATGAAAAACTCGGCTCCATGAGGCGCCATTCTTAATGGCCGGCCCAGTTCCGAGGGCCTAGCGAAAGTAGGTTGCCCCACCCACTCGATATTTAAAGGGTGGGGGAGTGGGAGGACTAGGGCTGCATGAAAGCCAGTTTCCATAATTCATATTATGGACATTTCCACTAGGGAGCTGCTATCTCATGTGTACTTACAGATACATTTAAGAAAATGCATCCTCCCTAGCTTCTCTCCCTTGGACCATTTATGAGTCTCGGGTTGGACGAGCCGCAATGCTCCTGTCTTCAATTAAAGGACACCTTTGGGTTCATTATCACACAATTGCTCCCTGAGAAACCTACCAAATGCTCTTTTGGCAGCGAGCTTGGAAGATGAATTAGGAGGAAGTCTTCTCCGTAATGTCCTCCCCCCCCTTATTCCCCATCATCAGCATTTATACCTCCTCTTCCCTGTTGCATACCAACCGTCCGTCCATCCGCCGCCCCACCCCCCGGCTTTTCTTCTCTTCTGCCCAAGTGGCTATTACCATTCCCATCTTTCAATATGTGCCTCTCGAATCTCTGGAGGTGTATTGAAGAGATGCCATACCCAACCCCTCCTTTCTTCCGGCTTTCAACCGGGCCCCCGAGTTGCCACTTTTGCAGATGGGGTCGTGTGTGTGTGTTTTTAAAAAGAGTGAACAGATGCCAGGCTGGTTGGGGAGGTAAATGGGTGGGGCGGGGGGGGGGGAGAGAGAAGATGAAGCTTGATGGTGGGTTTCATTCTTTTCTTTCTGGGTTGGGAAACCAGTTGAAAAGTTTCTCTAATCCCAAAAAAGAAAAAGGGACACATTCAATCTAGATTGACAGAAGGGGGGGATTTTTTTTTTGGGGGGGAGGATAAATAAGGGGACAGACATGCACACACACATGCACACACACCAACATATGTAATTTTATTTGTATGCCTCCTTTCCATAGGTCAAAGCATGCTCAAGGTGGCTTACGACATGAACAGAACACATTACATGATAAGAAAAGCAGTCATAAACAATAAATAAAACATTAAAAAAAACCACACAACCAAATCCATTCTCATTCTCTCTCTCTCTCTCTCTCTCTCTCTCTCTCTCTCTCTCTCTCTCACACACACACACACACACACACACACAGCTACTAAGAGGGGTAATGATACAATAATCTTCAGGAAAGGAGTTTTATGCCAAGAACTCGGGGGGGAATACAGCAGCATTTTGCACCGTAATCTGAGCCACAGCCAACCCATGGAGGAAGACTTGTTGGGTTCAATAGGGTTTACTTGCAGGTAAGTGGGGCCAGAATTGCAGACCTGAAATTAGGAGGGTTCTGACTGGGAAAGGAGGGGGAGAAATGAGAGTGGTAGGCAGAAAAAAATGCCACCTTGTTCCCCAAGTTTGAGTTGCAGAGAAGAGAAGCAGGAAATCATATGAGGGTTTTTTTTTGCTTATAACATGCCTCCTTTTAGCGAGATGATTCCTTGCTCTGGGGCTGTTCCATAACCACCTTACTTTGGGGAGGGAAAGGAGAGACCACCTTTGCAGCTCTGCGGTTGCAAGAGAACCTAGGTGTGAAATTTCAACACAGTTCACAAAGAATGAAAGGTTTGATTGGGAGCTAACAGCACTATAATATAGCCTTTAAAAAAGCTAGTCACACACACAAACCCGCAAAAAAAGATAAAATAGAGAGGATGGGGAGGCGTACTTTTTTTTTTTTTTAATGCTGCTTCTACATGTCATCTTTTTCCCCCAGGTAATGGAGCAGTGATAAAAAACAGACTTTTAATACTTAACCCACAAGTTTCCTTGTGGATTTGCTTTATTATAGAGAGAGTGTAAAATGCAACTGTCAGTCAAATAAAAAGAACAATTTTTCATTTGTTTAAAACACATCATGCTCAATATTATCCAATTGCATTTACCTATAGTTAGACATTTCAAGCATTATAAAGAAATCAGGGAGGGGGAAGGATCCTAGAACAATAACTTCAGTACAGTTCAAAACGGAATGTCCCGCAGGTCAATTAAAAATGTCAAGAAAAAATAGCTTTACTTCCCGTTATTATTATTTTTTTCTCCTTTAAAAATACACTGTTATCTGTACAAGAAAACACTACAAGTAAACATTGGAAACCATAATATCCCTTTTATTAAATCAAAAAAGTATTCAGCGGCATACCTGGGGTTAATACTAGATTTATTTATTTTTTTATTTCTCTAGGTAAAATTTCAACAAATATTAAGATAAGAAAATACTTATAAACGAACAAAAAAAATTGAGGGGTGGGGGAAAGCAAACACACACACACACCCTGGAATTAAAAAATAGTTACTACTATTTTATATGACTTAATGTTCCACAGTGTTTGTTAAAAGTACTAATAATAGCAGTTTTATCTTAATATTAAAAATAAGAGTATTTATTTCTGAAATAGACAAAAAGTATTTTGTTTTTGTGTGTTTTTTGTTTTAGACAAAGCTTGGAGGTCTTAGATACGCAGATGCAACCAGAAAATGGAGAACATGGAAAGCAGAATAAAATTGCTAAAAAAAAATTAAACACATCTTTTTATATTACCCCTTTAGATCTCTAAAAATTATACAGCCCCCCCCTACAAAAATTCCCCCCTTGATAACCAGCCTGACAGCAAACAGTAACTGTCTTGATAAAAGAATTCACACAATTAATTACAATAACATACCATAGTTCAGTTTCTTTTCTTAAAAATGCAATAAAATAAAAAAGAGCCAAGATACAAGAAATTAGAAGTCATATATTTAATGAATTTACATATTTAAGAATATTTAAATACTGTTTTTCAAAAATTTCTTACTTTTTTTTAATTTGTTACATATCACCTAAGACTTCCAAGCCTTTTTTTGTTACAACAGAAAAGATTTAAACAAGGTGGAAGAAAGGGGGTGGAATACACACAATAAGAGGGGGGGCGGGGACTAAAAACACTTGTTGAAATGTCACAGCTCTGGGGTAAGATTCGATGATGGTTATTCTCTGGCTTCTCCCCCCAACCCCCAAAAAAGGACCCTGGAGTTTCACTTATTTTCTTACTCTCTCTCTTCTTTTCCTTATAAATTTGGAAAACAAACAAAAAAGCCTCCCCAAAATAATTAACATTTCCCCAAAACAGATTACCCAGCAAAGTCCATAAAGTTAAGTACATTACTAATTGTTCCTGATTCTTAGAAAAAAGTTCAGTGTAGATTATCCTAACAACTAGTGTTTCACCAAAAAAACCAAAGCAAGATTTCTTCATCAAAATGGTGCAAATCTAGAAACCCTCTGTTACAAAAAGGTTTGTTTCCACAATGATTCTGAGAGAGCAAGAGAGAGAAAAGGGGGGGGGCAGGGAGGGGAAAATAACAAACAAAGAAGAGTCAAGGATGTTGTTCTACTGCTCCTGCAAAGGGGGGGAAGGGGGGGAGGGAAGAGAGAGACAAAATGAAAAACCAATGTTAAGAAAGAAAACTTTCAAGAACATTTTAGAACACAAGAACCACCTTGCTGGATCAGACCGGGAAGGCACACCTAGTTTAGAGGTGGCTAACCAGTGTGGATTTCCAGATGTTGTTGGGCTGCAATTCCCACCTGCTCCAGTGAGCATGGTCGGTGCTCAGGTGTGATGGGAACGAGTCTTGCAACAGTTAGAAGGCCACAGGGTCGCCCTTCCCTGATCTGAGCAACAGCTTCCCTGCTGCATGCAAGAGGTGGAAGGATGCCTCTGTCTGGAAGAGTCATTATTTTGGGGGAATGGCAGCAGCTCCCAGCTCTAGGTGGAGATGCCAGTGGGCATCGAACCTGGGAACTTCTACATACTATCTGAGAGCCAACTATCTGATTTATAGAAGACACCTGAAGACAGCTCTGTAACGGGGAGTTTTAAATGTCTGATGCTTTAGTATGTTTCAACATATGCTGTGAGCCGCACAGAGTGGGTGGTTTATAAATTAAATTAAAATAAATAAAATAAAAATTCAAAGTAGATGCTCTACTACTGAGTTACAGTCCCTCGGGGTGAGGGCTTTAAGGCAGGGGAGTGGGTAAGAGCACCCCCTCTTCTCCAATTAGGAGACATCTACCACTGGCCTCTGCACAGAAATGTAGCGGGTGGCAATTCTCAAGTATTCCATGCTACCTCACACCACCTTAAAAAGCTAAAGTGTACGAGCAAAGTGTGACTTCAATTTCAATTCAGAAAAGAGGAGTGCAAACAAACCTCAGCTCTCAGAAAATTTGGGAAAACAGAAAACCAGCTGCTTGCCAGCAGGGAGCCCATTACTTGGAAACACAAGCTGCACTATTAACATTCTGGCCTTTGCTTTCACCAGGTCCAGAAGAGGCTAAGCCAAGTTTGGAAAACTTCACATAAGAAGAGCCAGCTGAATGAGGCTAATGGTCCTTCTAGTCTAGCCTCTGGTTCTCAGTGGTCACATGGATGCCTGTGGGAAACATGATTTGAGCACAAGCCCTTTCTCCTCCTGCAGCTTCCAGAAACTGGTATTCAGAAGTGCCACTGCTTCTGTGGAGGCAGAGCATAACCATCATGGCAAGTAGCCATTGATAGCCCTTCTCCACGAATTTGCCCAATCCTCTTTTAAAGCCATCCAGGTTGGTGACCATCACTGCCCCCTGTGGGAGTGAGTTCCACAGTTTCACTATGCCCCGTGTGAAGAAGTCCTTTCCTTTCATCTGTCCTGAATCTTCCAATGTTCAGCATCACTGGCTGTCCATGAGTTCCAGTGTTATGAGAGAGGGGGGGGGACACCTAAGTTTCAAGTTTAAACAAAGTTAAACTTTGGTAAACTAGGCTTGGAAAGCAGTCACCCCTTGCAGAAAACATTTCAAAAACTGGGAGGTGATTCTTTGGGAGCGGGCAGTTGCTGATATGTCACAAGCGATCTTGTAAAATACACAGGGCTGGTTGTTTCTGTGAAATTATTTCATGACTAAACTATGCAAGGAAACAGCTATCAGGAAGAAGGGTGTAGATACAGCAGAGAGAAGCGAGACCCACCTGGTTGTGGGCCTGGCCTTGCCCTAATGTCTGCCCATAATAAGCAGCCTGCTGTCTGTAATACTCTGCCCAGGCCATCGTGTAGTCAGGCTGGGAGCTGGCTTGAGACACAGCAGTGGCAGCGTGACCTGGAGGGATAGGAGGTGGAGAAAGAACAAAAAAGAGTCAAGCGTCAGAGGAAGCAAGTAAGAAAATACTCAAATGCACCCACCAAACCCTGATCCCGCCCCTTTCCATGACCCAGGGCAGGCATCCTTTAATCATGATTAGTCGTCTCCCCCCCCCAACAACCCCCAGGGTTAAGATCCCAAACATGCACAATAAGCATGTCCTCAGCCCAGAACCTTGGAGAGCTACTGACAGTGTCTGACTCAGAGAACATCCGCTTCTTATATTCCTACTTAAATCAGACTCGTGAGGACTAGAATCTTTATTTTTAGGAGAAAGGCAACAACACTGTGGTAGAGCATCTGTTTTGCAATACAGAAGGTGCTAGGTTTAATCCATGATGATTCAGGTCCCAAATACCTGGAAGATTACCTCCATACTCTACAGATACTTTCTTGGTTGCTAAGACTGGTTGCAAGAGAAATGATGAGAGCAGAAAACCCCTTACACATTGCATTCACAGACCTGATGAAGGCCTTTGATCTAGTCAACCAAAGAGACTCTTCACATAGCTTAACAAGACAGTATGTCCACATAACCTCCACAAGATCATTGTGTCCTTCCACAAAGAACAGGTGTAGCACCGTCCAGAAACCAGCTCATCCTCCAGTGACTTCCCTATAAAGAGTGGTTTGAAGAAGGGCTGTGCTCTCAACCCCAACTCCCTTTGACATATTCTTCTTCTTGTTACTCTCACATGAGTTCAGTTCAACTGCAGACGGTGTGTACATCCACTCAAGGAGCAATGGGGGTTTGTTCACCCCGGCAAGTCTCTGCGCCAAGACAAAAGTGTTGCAGGTCCTCATCCAAGATGTTGTTTGCAGATGATGCAGCCTTGACAGCGCACTCTTGAGGAAACTACAGAAACCACCTACCATTTTGCCTGAGTCTGCAGGGAGTTCGGCCTCACCATCAGCCTAGTGAACACCAACATTTTGGGTCAGGATGTCATTAGCACTGGCGACCACATGCTTGAGGTGGTAGATGGTTTTGTCTACCTGGGCTCCACCATAACCAGCAACCTCTCCACTGATGCTGAGCTAGACAAGTGTATTGGCAAGGCAGCTACAGCAATGGCTTGCCTCTCCAAAGGGATATGGGAGAATATGATGCTAACGTCCAATACCAAGATAAAGGTCCACCAAACTTACATACTGAGCTTTATGGTAGTGAGACATGGGCAGCTTACACCTGCCAGAAGTGTAGCTTCAATGCCTTCCACATGCACTACATCAGGAAGGTTTGGGGCATCACGTGTCCAGCAGAGTTTCAAAAGAATATGTGCTCTTCTAGGCAGGCTCCCAAAGGATGTGCTCTACAAGAAGTTGGCATCAGGCACTAGGTCTGTAGGCAGACCAACTGTGTTACAAAGATGTCTGCAAATGTGAACTGAAAGGCTGACAACATCAACCCTGCCATGTGGTAATCCCTAGCAGACAACCACAGTGCCTGGAGACAGTCAGGTCATGGATGAGTAGCAGTGACCAGAGGAGGATTGACCACTGGGAGGAGTGTAGAGACACGAAACGCCATCATGCATCTGCAGCAGCACAACCAGACGCATTCACCTGCCCCAGCTGCAACAAAATATTTTTCTTCCGTTTCGGTTTCTACAGCCAATAGTTTGACTTCACCCCCAAAGGAGCACTCCTTCATTGTCTTCTGAGGTAGACTAGGTGCCAACAAGAATGTTGTAGATGCACTTCTTCATCCTGGGTTTTGACACTTGAGATGTATATTTTTGGAACCCAGCTTATTTCTGTAGTGGCAAGTTGCTTTTAATTTTGTGTTTTAATTCTTGTAACCCACCCTGGGACCTTAGGGTGAAGGGTGGGTAAATTAGTAATAACAACAGCCCACCTGTCCCTGTAACCTGTAAGAAAGGCTAGGTTGAGAAGTAGCGACTGACCCATAGTCACCTAGTGAGCTTCATGGCCAAGTGGGGATTTGAACCCTGGTCTCTCCCAGGTCCTAGTTCAACACTCTTAATTACTGCAACACCTGCCCCCAACCCAACCCATTTTCACTCACTCTGTTTCTTGTAATAGTCCTCCCACGCCTTGCTGTAGTCTGGTTGGCTGTTCTGCTGTTGGCTCTGTTGACCTGTACAAGACACCAAGGAGAGAGGAAAAAAGGAGAAGAAAGAATAATGGGTGGGAGGTGCAGAGAACAGTGCTTCTTACACTTGGGGGTGTTATTGGGTTGTTGTTTTTATTCTGATTATGTATTTTGTGGTTTTATATTTTGATTTTATTCTGTGAACCACCCTGAGACCTCCGACTATAGGGTGGTATATAAATTCAATCAATCAATCAATCAATCAATCAATCAACAACAACAACACAGCAACACAACACATACAAGACTAGCCCTGCATGATAGGCAAGTAGGCCCCCAAAGTAGCTCATGGTGGAGAGTGTACTTCTTCCAAGTATATAATACCAGGAGTTCTCTACCACAACCTGCCCTAGTTTGCTAGTAATGCTAAGCTAAACCATAGCTAAGCACCCAGCTTGGATGGCTTTGAAGGGGGATTAGACAAATTCACAGAGCATAAAGCTATTTGCTTTAACCACTGAATTATGAACCTTCCTCTAAAAAAGCAAACTAAGGTTGTAGTCTTCATAGTTCTGAATAAAGTTCTGAATTAAACAGGAGCACAGGAAGCTGGTTGTTAATGTCTGGCCATTGGTTCATCTAGAGCAGCATTGTGTACTCTGACTGGCAGTGGCTCTCTGGAATTTCAGACAAGCATATTTCCTAGACTCACCTGGAGATTGACCTTGGGACCTTTTGCATGCAAATGATAAGCTCAAATGCTGAGCTGCAACCTGACATGCCCAGAACAGGGTTTATGGAGAAGGCTTCCCTCTAAAGAGCTGGCATTCTAGATTTTTAATGGAAAGCGGGCAATAAAAACTAATAGCACCTTCTGACCACCTAACTACCCCTCCACACCCTGTTGCAATGGGAAGTTTTTGAAGCAGGGTGGTTGTGTGGTGGGGGAAGAGGAGGACAGCGATGTGCAGGGCAGCAAAGTCCTAACTTGAAGAGTGTTGAGGGCAGTTAAAAAGGACTCGACCAAAGCATTCTCTTCCAAGGAGAATGACACAGAGTCTGCAGCAAGCTTGATGGGACATGCTGAAACACTGTGTTCCATGGCAAAGTGTTTTCACCCCACCTAATTTACTGAAGGTGGGGAAATTAAAATCTAGAGGACATGTGGGGGAGGGCTGTGGGGAGAAGAAGGTGCCCCCTCTGCTCAGAGGCAGAAGGGGAAAGAAGCAGGTACTTGTTGTTAGTTCTGATGAGCAGAGCTCTGAGCATGATTCAGTCTCAATCTTAAAGACAATGGAATTATTAGGGTGGAGAGAGTGGGAAGCCCAAGTTAATAGGCTGCTACAGATATGCCTAACACGCAAACCTGAGTTCATGGTTTGTCTTGCTCCAGACAAACCAAAAGCCTAGATCTGGACATAGGGTTAAGCTAAACCATAGCTTTGGTGTGAGTTGTGTGGCAAGCAGGATGACCGGAGGGAGAGGGAGAAGGAATGAAGTGGCTATGATTTTTACAAGTTCCCATATGCACCTGCTTAGCCAAAGTTTAGCTAAAGTGCTAGTAGAAAACTGGGCTGCCGCATGACAGGGAACTCCAGATATTGTATGTTTGAAGTCATGCTTCCTTTACGAGTCCCAGGGTGGGCAACCTGTAGCCCTCCATATACTATTGGACCATGACTCCCATCAGCATAGCCAATGGTAAATGGGAGATGTAGCCCAGTGACATATGGAGAGTAAAAGGTCCCCCACAGCTGACCCAATCAACTTAAACATGGGCGATCCTTGCACCCGTCCCCCTGCAATCTCTACAATTACAATACACTTACTTGGAACCTGCTGCCCAGGCTGTTGCCACGTCGGATAGGTGCCACCCCAACCCTGCGTCATGAACGCCTGAGGACCGCTGTGGAAGACAAGGCCATTAGCAACAGAGGAGTGAAAGGTGGTCCAGGCACATTGGTGAGTTGGGATTAAAGTTTGTTGAAAAGTGTTGAAACAGACCATGCTGTGTAAGAGATTAGGTGTGGATAAGTTTCACTACTGACACATTGGTATAAAAAGGGACTGGTTCCAGTGCAGTATTTTCTTAGAACCTTTCCCATGCCCAGATGCTGCTGTACTACAACTCCCATTAGCCCCAGCAAGCATGGGCAATAGCCAGGAATGGTGGGAGTTAACTCAGGAGAGCTAACAGTCTCCCAACTTGATTTAAGTCAATGGTAAAACGGCCTCCTGCCCAAACAATAATCCAATGGAAGGAACCAATGAGATTTATGACAGGGAAGGGAAGCCCATGCTATGTTTATCAACCTTCTAAGGTTGCATGTGGCGACAGGCATCCCAGTAACACTTGGGAGGGCCACAGTCCCTGCCCCCAACTCCCATCTCCCAGAGCCTCAAAATTACAGATTTTAATTAAGTTCATCAGGGCAGTGCACAGACTTCTTGTTCTTCTGTAAAAGCATTGCAGACCAAGGATGCTGCTCAATGACAATCACACCTACAATCCTATTTGAGGGTGGGGGAGCAGCCTAATGGTGAAGAGAAAGCAGGCAAGTAAACTACTTACTTTTGGTGAGGTGTAGCAGGTGCCTGATTGAAGGGGCTCTGGCCAAAACCTCCAGGACCACCCAGACCAGTACCCTGGAGAAAAAACAAACAGGTAATTTATTCACCACTCTGTCTAGACTTAGTGAGACTGCACCTGAGATTTAAGGTGCTGAGGAAAGCTTCTCGAAGAATTTAATTCTCTTTCATTTTTACAGATTTATAAACAGCTTCACAGCCAGAGGCTGTTCAAAGAGGGGTACAAGATAAAAGTAGGACAAGCAATGCAGAGCCCACTTTATTAAAAAACAAACAGTAAAATCATTCCCTGAAACCACTAAGAGCAATATATCCCTATATTATGAATTCTAGAAAAACAGTAAAAAAACACCTATCTGCATATATGCAATTAATATTACGTAAGGGATTGGGCCGCCCACTGGGTAAGGCCTTCTCAAATAAAAATGCCTTCAAATGGGTGCCTGAGCACTGTGACGTTAGTTGCCTGTCTGATTGCAGCTGGCAATTAATCCCAGAGTTCTTCTGCAAGATGCATAGGACGTGCTGAATGGGGCTGTTGGGTTTCCCCAGCACTGGCTCTAGACCTCAGAACAGTTTCCGCATCTGTACAATGGGAACAATGGTGCCCCAAATCACTTCCTGGGACTCAGCATCCGGCAAAAACACCAACCACCTTTGCAAATAAAAAAAAAGCCTCAAGTACTGAAGGAGAATGACCACGGTGGATGTTTTGATCCTGGTGGGTTTTTTTTATAGAACAGGCATAGGCAAACTCCGGCCCTCCATATGTTTTGGTACTACAATTCCCATCATCCCTAGCTAACAGGACCAGAGGTCAGGGATGATGGGAATTGTAATCTCAAAACATCTGGAGAGCCGGAGTTTGCCTATGCCTGTTATAGACCAATTGGATAGTGATTTTCAAGGGGTTGGACCCTTGGGGTCCTTTTCCAACTCTACAATTATATGATTCTATTATTTCAATACTTATCACTTCTTTCTAGCTGTATACTGTAACAATGACATTGTTTTGCTAGTCTTGTTCTTCATTGGACTGCAATTTCCAAAATATTTTTTTTATTTTAAAAAACAAAGAAGAAAGTAGATGGGGAAGGGAAAGCAACTTACACCAACTTTCTCATCTATGAGATGTCTTGCAAGCTCAATCTGCTGGGAGATGCCCCGAATGGTGAATATCCGTACATTAGGGTCGGTGTTGGGAGGCGGGTTTCTCTGGAGCTCTACATGGGCTCCAGAATGTTGGTTTATGCTCTTGATATTCTCTCCTCCTGCAAAGAAGAAAGAGGGGAGGAAGAAAAAGGAGAGGGAACATGATCAGACTTTTACTTTATATATTTAGCAGTTATCGTGAGTGCATGAAAGAGAAGGAGGAAGGTCCAATCACATGGATTAGTTCTGTCTTCATCACACTGCCATGTCCTTCAACTATCTTGGACTACAATTCCCATCATGCCCCAGTAGCAACAAACACACAGTGATAAACCAGCGTTTCCCAACTTTTTTTTGGCCCACCACCCTGCTCTGTGGTTCTATAAACTCACCCCCAGTGCCCCCTATAAAAAGCATTCTTCAGAACAGCAGTTTGCACAATCCACTAAGAGAGCTAATAACACAATGAAATTCAAAACAGTAACAATTAATGGCATATTTATTCAAAACACAGTTAAAACTATTTAGTTGTAATTTACCCAACATAATTGATTAAACCGATCCAATGATGCCCCCTTCTCAAATAGTCATTTACATCTCACTGCCACCCATTTGCCCCTTAGTGCCCCCCTGAATCTGGCATGATAGTAAATTAAAGAAGGGCTGTATGCTCAGTGGCAGAGCACCTTCCTTGAATGCAGAAAGTGCCAGGGTTAATCCCCAGAATTTCCAGGTAAGGCAGGAAATGTTTGCTGCCTGAAACCATGGAATGGTGCTCCCAATGTCCATATTTAAACCAGCCCTTAATTCAGAACCATGAGGACTGGAATCTTAAGTTCATTTTTAGGGGAAGGACCACAGCTCAGTAGCAGAGCAACTGCTTTGCATGCAGAAGGCCCCAGGTTCAATCCTCACAGGAATCTCCAGGTAGGACTGGGAACATCCCCTGCTTGAAACCATGCTGCCAGTCAGTGTGGATAATACTGAGAAAGATGGACCAGTGGCCTGACTCAGCATAAATCAGCTTGCTATGTCCTGAATTGGTAGCCAGTGCAGATTAGAAGGAAACGGGTAGGTTAGAAGAGAGCAACCCCTCAGGGGACCTAATCTGCAGCTTCCTTTTGTAGGTGAATAAGCAGGTGAACGGACACTGGTGCAATCAGCTGCTCCCTCACGGTGAAATCATGCACCCAGAGCACAATTTATCCCAGCAAATTCCCAGAAGAGATCTTTGGTTATCTGAGGAAGACCTGGTGGGATGTCTGCCGATAGTGAAGGAAACTCTGAAGATGCTACCTTTGTTTTGTTTTTTAAAAATGAGTGTGAAACAGTAGCAGCTTGTACTAGGGTGGAGCACGACTAATGAAAGTTTGGTTTGACTTGGCGGGCCAGGAGGAGAAAAAGGCAGCAGCACACATACGGTCTTGGAGGAGGGTCTCCGTCTCTTAATGAAATTTGCTTAACAAAGGCAGCGGCTACAATGGGCCAATTCTTCTTCTGTCGGAATTTCACACAAGAGGGGAGGTTAGCCTCAGCTTGGAGAGAGGGAGACAAAAGGGGTGGGGAGTTGTGATATGCTTGACCCCTCCTGGTCCTGGATACAGCCACCAGTCAAAACCCAAGGCAACAGGGTGGAGAGGGCACTCTGCCGATCCAAGCGGACAAAACCAATTAGTTGAGCATCTGCGGCAGCTTGCTCTGTTCCGCCAACTCCCTTTCCGATGGGTTAGCGCAAGTAACTGGAGCAAATCCCAAGCTGGCAGCCACCAGGCATAAACACGCTCGCTGAGTTGATATCCATGAAAAAGCAAGCAATTCCACCTAGCATGGAACGAAACAGCTGCTGCTTCTCCTGACTCTTAAGAAAACCATCCAATCTGACCGAATGTATAAGAAGAGCCTCACGGCTGGATCAGGCCAGCGGCCCACCGAGGCTAGCATTCTGTTCTCACAGTGGCTATTCTGTTCTCACAGTAGCCCCAGCGAGGAAACCCTCAAGCAAGACTTCAGCGCAAGAACATTCTCTCCCCCTCCTACAGTTTGCAGCAACTGGTGTTCAGAAGCATTGCAATCAAGCAAATGGTTAAAAAAATCTTCCTGGACTATAAACAATTCAGGCTTCGAGCAGTAGATTAGATGTTATTTTATTACAATCATAACCTGCCCCAACTCCCAAAAGGAAGCCAGGGCAGCAAACATACCTGTGATTAAAAATAATAATTAAAAAATGAAAAGAAAATGTAAGTAAGATGTTTAACAACTTCTAAAAAGATTAGAATGTCTAAAAAACACATTTATGAACAGACTTTACCAAATCATTCCTCTCTGGATAGCCTGCCAAAATGGAAAGGTTTGCAGGGAGATGGTACCTGCCTAATGTCAAGAGACAGGGAGTTCCAAAGGACCTCCCCACACTAGAGGAACAACTCATAATGAAAACAGAGCAGAGACTGTGTGGCTGTTGTAGAAGTGGAAATTCTACAGACTGAAGGGACTTGGCACACTTCCATTTACATCTATTACACACACACAAATGCAAGCTTGTGAAGGAGCAAAGTTGAAGCAACAGCCTTTTCATGGACATGCATGCTTTTTTCAGCATTCACAATTTTAAAAATGGTGGGGCACGTATTGTCACCATAAACCCCCTCCCTTCCCCGTGATCAACAGGCACCGCCAGCTTTACGTTTTGGGGGAGTCTTTGGGCAAGGCTGCCTCCGCGGGGGCCCCTCCTTCAGTGAGCGCCTTCCCTCTGCATTCAGGATCGATCTTTGGTTTGTTACTACCAACACAGTTCATTCGTAAGCAATACAATTCCAAAGGGACTTTGCTAAAAAGAGGACTTAAGGCATTATCCTGCAGCTCAATTTACTAAGTCATCACATCGCTCAAAAACAGCCCGTCAGTTAAAATCGGCTCATAATGAAACGCCGCCAGCGAGCCCACTATTTGAAATACGTTGTTTCAAAACATGACGTTAGGATGTCATGAAACTTAAATACACCATTATCCTCTTTCTTTTAGGAAGCTTCTTGTTTGGATGTTAAATGTGTAAGTGAGCGTCACCTTTTCCCCCCTCTGCCCCTTGAGAAGTCCACCCATCGGCCTTGGACCTTTTGCCCTCCCAGAGGCATTCAAAAGGGGAATCTCACTCCCAAAGACATTTCCTTCGAGGAAGGAGAAATGAGGACAGATAATTAGCCCGCTACTCAATAAAACGCCTGCTTATCCCTCTCAGTGCCGCGTTAATTTGAGTATGAGATTCTTTGAATAGAAAACAGAAAAAAAGAGTGTGGTTCTCCGTTTCAAAATAATTAAATTCTTTCTATGGGCTAGGAGTGAGGAATTCTGCAAGGCTGGCTGGGGACAGACTACTGATCTCTCAATAGAGGAGAAAAGCGGTACAATGGAGGCAGTGATTGGTCACAGACTCACTTTTGTCTGACCACTGCCTCTGGTCAAAACCAAGTTTTGCAGCGTTCTCTCCCTTGCCGCCGAAAGCACTACAAAAACCCACAAACACTGAATGGAGGAAATATTTGTTGCTGCAAATATGAAAATACACCACAGGCACTGACGGTGAGTTTCAACTCTCTGGGAAAGTCTAGCTTCCTCCCATCCCCATTCTGAGCAACTCTCAACCCACACAGAGGAAGCGCCTTCAAGGGCAGCACAATTATGAGGGGGGATGACATGACGTTGTGCTGCCCAATGCCAGAAGTTTCGCCTCTGTTCACAAGCGAGGGTCACCCGCTTCGAACATGGCGCCTTTCTGCACAGACTCATTCAACAGGAGAGCTTCCATTCTTCCAGCTGACCATGGATGCATGTGGGTGCGTGGGGGAGCGACCGAGCAGGCGAGGCCCCCCGCAGCTGGACGTGAAATTGTAAAGCAATTAATCAAACGGGGCTAAAAGGCAATGTTGACAAGAGAAGGGGCTGGCCACGCTATCTGTCAAGACTGCTGCGTTTATCATGGAAATCCAATGGGGCCCCGGAGAGGCAGCTGTCTGTCTCTGCAGCAGTGGCACACATAGGAGGGAGGAAGACTTGACCACTGCAGAATGGGCTGGCCCCAGACCTCAACGCCACCGTTACCCTTTTAGAAAAGGAGGACCAGGCTTACCGCCACTTGACCCCCAGAGTAACGATTATATAGTGAGGGTATTTAAAAGTAGACCAAAAAAATGAAAACTGATACAGAAATGTAA
The DNA here is from genome assembly GCF_965113315.1 of Podarcis vaucheri. Lineage (NCBI taxonomy): Eukaryota > Metazoa > Chordata > Lepidosauria > Squamata > Lacertidae > Podarcis > Podarcis vaucheri. The sequence continues at coordinate 36,428,939 of NC_138758.1, read as the reverse complement.
TGAGCTGCAGACTGGAAAAATGAGAGAACGTAACTGGCAGTTCCAACTAGTCCACACATTTACCTGATATATTTACAGCCTATGTTCCGCAGTCTTAAAGGGTTGTGAGCAGAGAGGCACTCTTGGTCCCTGCTACTGTAAGACACAGATTCCCTTTCCCTGGAAACTCAATGCCCAAGTCTAGGTGTCACCTGGAATCTCTGGAACTGCTGCTGCTGGGCAGCGGTCACAGTGTTGGACATAAGAGCAAGTAGGGGACCTAGTTCAAATCCCCTCCCATCTACGAAGCTCACTATCTTGCTTATCAGGGTTCTTATCGAAGGAGGGGGGGCTGTTTCATGTACCTGAGGCTCCTCTGAAGCAGGACAAAAAGATAGCAAATAAATACTGTCCCAAAAATGTATTCTTAAAGCAGCAGATCCTGAACCCCATGAAAGAAAAGGAGCCAGGCAGGTCACTCAAGGGAATTTCAGTCTGCTGGCCACCACAGAAAAGGTCCTGCACATTGCACCTCTGTCAGCTGGCTGGGTTTTTTGTTTTGTTTTTAAAGAAAAACCCCAGAAGGCAGCTTGAGCGTGTAGGCCAGTTTCCACTGGGAGAGGGCAAAGAGATGCTATTGATTGATTGCCTTTATATCCTGCATTTCTTCCAAGTTGGGATTTGGCTTCCAACACTTAAAAACATCATTATAAAATACAGTAGCACCTCGGCTTACATTACCCTCAGGTAACGTAAACTTCGGGTTGTGAAAGCGGCTAACCCGGAAGTGTTTCGCTGCGCACACATGTCCAGAAGCGCTCTACCACGCCGCGCACATGTGCAGAAGCGTTCCCTCCGGTTGTGGAAACCTCAGGATCCGACCAGAGCTCTGGAATGGATCCCGTCCACAACCGGAGGTATCACTGTGCAAAGTAATAAAAAGAAACTAGTTAATAACAATAGCTATAATACATCCAAACACATGGATGTGTTTGGATTAAAACCAGCAATTCAAATCTAGTTTGCCTCAACAGCAGCCCAGTGATCAGCATTCCCTACTCCTGAGTTTCCAAAGGTCCACTTGAGCAAGGAAATCTTAGCTTGCCAGTGGAAGGAAAACAAAGAGGGAGTCAGTCTGACCTCTTGGGAGGAACTCCACAATATGGAATAAGCCACCAAGAAGTCTCCCTCTCGTGTCACCACCAACCATGTCTCTGATGCTGATGGAAGACTGGAAGAAGGCTGACACCAGAAGACTGGAAAAACTTCCAATATCTGGCAATGCAGAACTATCTCCCACCTTTAAAGCACAGAGTTTTAAGATTTCCATGCATTGAGTTCTGCTTCCTACAGTCGGTTGGACTAGATGCCCCTTGGGTTCCTTTCAACTTTACAATTCTATGATTCATGCTGCTTACCTTTGCCTATGACCAGGCCGCATTTGTCAGCTGGCACTGTGTAGGTGATTTCATGCATGCCTCCAGGGGTCCCAACACTCCAGTCTCCGCGGCTGCGCCCTCTTCCCCGAGCCACAGTGAGGCTTCCAAAACCATCACGCTCCTTGAAGAAGAAAGAGGGCACACCTGTTAACATGTTTACGGTCCTCCTGGGACTTGCCGTTTGCTGCATCGCCATACATTCAGACAACAGACTTGCTGCCCAATGGATGCATTGAGTCGCTTAAAATCAAAATTTGCCAACCTGGTGCCTGCCTGATGTTTTGGTCTACAACCCCCATCAGCAGCCCCTGCTTTAATAGCAAGACCCAGTGAAACCACAAGGATTCTACACTCAGCCTCAATATCTGTGTTTACAAGTCCCTCCCATCCTGGGTAAGGGGCAACAAGTTTGTTGGCCTTCTGTGACTGTGGTGTGGACCAGCTGCTCTCCAAGGTCTTGATTTCTGACAGAAAGTGGGGTCATCCTCCTTTCCAAGTTTCTAGTCAAGGGAAATAGGTTTGAAAATAGGAAGTCAATGTCCAAGTGTTGCAATTTTTGGACAGGTATTTTGCCAAATGATTTTCAGATTAAATTTACTGCACCAGCATTCACCAGGGTGAGCAGCCAACTTAAGGACGTGTGAATTACCATATTTATCTGTGTATAAGACTAGGTTTTTTTTACCAAAATATTAGGTTTAAAATTGGGGCTCGTCTTATACATGGGTAGTGCTGAGGGGTGTTTTCTTAATCTGGAGTCCCCCAAAACAGGGCAACACGGAAAAATACGGCAATTTGCTCTAAAGTCTCTTGCTAGTATGCGGAAGAGATGACAACATCCATGTTTCTCAGCTTCAATATATGCAAATGAATGAAAGGTGGCATCAGCCAACCTGATAACTCATCCAGCTGGTGAATTTCCCCCCTCAAAAATCACCACTGAAGTATGTAACTGCCAACACTACCAGCACTTATAGGAGAAGGGTCATGGCTCAGTGGTAGAGCACTTAGCTTTGCATGTAGAAGGTCTCAGGTTAACTCCCCAACAGCTCCAGGCATAGCTTGGAGTGACTGCCAGAAAACCCCAAGAGCTGCTGCCAGTCAGTGTAGACAATACTGAGCAAGATGGACCAGTGCTCTGACTCAGCAGAAGTTAGTTCTTATTCAATTCAACCTTTTATTCAGAACTGTATGAGGACTAGAATCTTACTTAATTTTGAGGTGAAGGGCCATAGCTCAGTGGTACAGAACTTGCTTTGCCTTCAGAAGATCCCAGCTTCAATCCTTGGCATATCTCCCGGTGGGACTGGCATGAATTGCCCAGTCTAATACCCTGGACAACTGCTACCAGTCAGCATGGATAATATTGAACTATAATATTGAGCTACATAAACCAATTGTCTGATTCAGTGTATTATTATTATTATTATTATTATTATTATTATTATTATTATTATTTATTCCCCACCCATCTGGCTTGGCCTCCCCAGCCACTCTGGGCTGCTTCCAACAAAATATTAAAACAGAATAAAACATCAAACATTAAAAACTTCCCTAAACAGCTTTGTGTAGGGTTAGGGCCACAGTTAAATAGCAGAATGTCTGCTTAGAATGCATAAGGTTGCAGTTTCAATCCCCCTAATGGCATATCCAGGTAGGGATGGGAATGTTCCCCTGCCTGAAAGCCTGGAGAGCTGCTGCCAGTCAGTGTAGAAAGCACCAATCCAGACAGATCAGTGGCCTTACTCTGCATCTGAAACTTTCCTATGTCCCACCTACCTGTGCAGTGATAATGAGTTCGTTGATTATGTGAGCTGCGTGCTGACACCGATCCGGAAGGCCCATGACCTGCGCGACTCTTTCCGGACTAATCCCATCATCTGTGGAGCAAGAGGAGACAGACCTTAAATTAAATACAAACACAAAGTGGGAAAAAGCAGGGAGGAAGGAGCTTCCCATGAGAGAAGGGAAATAAACAAGCCACATGGTCACTCAGTGCCACCAATATATGCACATCTGGCTCATGCAAGACTATACAGAACCACCATTCTCAATACAGACAGAACTTAAAATGGGAGAATACTTTTATGATTTGTAAATGGAATCTCTGTCTGTGTTAATACTTTATCATCTCTTTGGAGTTGTGTTGTATCTTTGTAATTTGGTCCTTCAAGGCTGTGACACTTTAGGGTTTACTTTTAATTCTTCATTTTAGTTACTTTTTGTTATGTCTGCATTTTTGTTGTTAACAAATCAATAAAACCAACCAATCAATAAAAAATAAAATTTTTAAAAGGGATAATACATGCCTCCAGGATTATAGCTGAGGAAGCAATATTTACATGGTGGCAACAAGAAACTCAGGGGCAAAATCTCCCAGAGGAAAGGACTGCCACATCACAGGAGGAATTTAAGGCTATGCAAGCTGGCACTGGAGAAAAAACAAAATATGATACCTTGGAACAGAACCTGCCCTTGCGCCAGGCATATTCTAAGACTGGCTTACAATTTTTGTAATTGTTTTAACATTTTTATTGTGTGATGTTATTTAATGCTTTTATTTAAAATGCAACATACGCTGGTGAAATTAAGCTCCTGTTGCTTTGGACTGATTTACAGTGCCCCCGTCCAAGCGTTCCCTTGTGCTCTGATCCCCTCCCCAGATCTTTGGCTATGGGCCTTGCACCGAAATGAGATGGGGATGCGACTGTAAGCTCAGGGGTGCAACACCTGCTCTGTGTACAGAAAGCTCCTGGGTTCAATACTCCTGCCATTTGGTGGTGGCAGTACTGAGTTCAGTGAACCGACTTTGTATAAAGACTATGTTCTCAACTTTAGGAAAGGGGCGTAGCTTGGTGGCAGGCTCAATTCTCAGCATTTCCAGATACAGCCGAGAATATCCCCTGCCTAAAACTCTGGAGAGCTGTTGCCAGTCAGTATACAGACATTATCTGAGCTGAGTGAACCAATGATATAAAACAGCTTCCCTGGAAGGGAGAGAGAAAGTGGTTGCCAGTTACAGGCTATACACTAAAAATTAGACAGACCTGGTTTAAATTGAATCCTAACACCAGCATCATTCTGAATCTTCTTTATCATCTCTCCATTTCTTCCTATTACGATTCCCACTGCAAACCTAGGCACCGAGACCTAGCGGGAGGAAAGAAAAGCAGTGAGAGGAAGCAGACCCAGAAAGGTAGCACACAGATGCCCCATTAGCTACATCAGGCAGCTTGAATACCAAGCCAAGAGACATGTTCACATACTTAAGAAAAAAACATTGCTCCCACTTTCTGGAACAGGAAGCAAATTATCCCATGCTAAGTCCAGCTCTGCAATTCCCAGAGGCAGCCACACCCATATCAGGAAGGGGGCAAATCTAAGCATTGTTTGCCCCCACTTTATACCTCATATTTGAAATAACCCTACACTCCACATCCAAAGCTGCACATTCTGGGGACGGGTAAATGGGAAACCTTAAAACCCTAGTAGTCAGATGTGGCCCTTTCAGGCTTCTCTCTCTGACCATTGGGACATGTTGGCTGGGGCTGATGAGAGGGCACTGGGCTGGGGGAAGACTGTGAACACTGTTTTGTGCATGTAGCGCACCAAACTTGTTTTCTGTATTTCTGGAAACCTGAAGGGCTGGGAAGGCAGGATGATGAACCCAGAGGAAGGAGGGAGGGCAATGACTCCTTGTCCCACCGGCACTGGCTGATGGTCCTCAGGGATCATATTCCTCCAGACTCAACCCTGGCAATCCAGGGTGGAAGTCAAAAGGGTGACAAAGGCTAGACAAGGATGAAGTTGACATCACTGGACAAGATGAATACACCAAGGGGCTGACTCAGTACATTCTTTTGCTTAGCATTTGCTTATACTCTGTTGCACACACCCATACCCCCCAAAAGCAGAAGTTGGTGTCATCAGCCCAATCCTGCAGAATCAGGTCTTCCAATAAGAAATTCAGCCAGTGTTTTCTATTTTAACCTTCAAAGGCTTGCTTTAAAATTGTCTTGGCCACCAGCCTTATGCTGACAATTAAGAAAACATTTTCTGTAATACGCTAGCTGATGACAGGTTGTTTAAAATTTTTACTGTGGCTTTTATAATTGCTGTTGACTGCACTACTTATTTCTATGAAACTGCAATACAGAAGCATTTTTATATATAAATGTGAAATTTCCACAGCCACCTAAAACTATGCAAGTAACACTCAGCAAATGAATGAACATGATGATGATGATAATCCCCCCACTCCCTATTTTTTCCCTAGGGAGAAGATTCCTGCACTGCAGGGTGTTGGACTAGATGACACCTTGAGAGCCTTCCAACTCTACAGTTCTATTATTCTGTAACATACAAGACACGTCCATACCTCTATGCTGCCTCCACCCATTCTGGAAGTAAAGTCGTTGCGTACGCCTCTGAAGTCCGCCTGGTCTTTCTCTCGAATGATCTCCAGTACCATCTCTCGTGCTTGCTGTACAAGTGCAGGAAGAGGAAAACAAGCTGATTACAGATTCTTTGGACCCTGGCAATAAAATGTGATCCCTGCCTCCTAACAGGAGTGGCTTCTCCACAAGCTAACCATTTCCCCCAAAGCAGGGGTATTCCATTCCGCCTTTTCTCTTTTGACATGCTCAACATCCCATGACTACTGAGCATGTTCAGTCGACCCTGTTTGGGATGTGGTTTCTTCCCCTTCCCTTAGAGATTGGGGTTTCGTTTGGTATTTTGTTGTTCTGGTTTTGCCAGAATATGCCTCCCTTTTCATTCAGTGGCTTCATCTGTATCAGCCCATTACCACCCATGTTGAATATTTACAGTGTGCAACAACACTGTCCTGGCCCTACTAGTCAAGTAGACTTGCAAACTTGCAGACTCTGGTTTCTGGCGGGGGAGGGGGGGTGTATCTAACTTCCTGAACTCTCTTAAGCTTTCATGAACAAAGCAAAAGTTTTGTTTCTAGACCTTGTGGAGGTAAGTTTAAAAATATTCAACCACCACAAAAAGCTTATACTGTTTAAGAAACTGAGATTTCAGATTTGGCCCTCCCTCAGGACCACTTTTTCAGGCCACTGATCCATAGTTAACCTCCTGCCATAACCTCACTTCCATTTCCAAAATACACCATTACTTTATTCGAGTTTCAAAGGTATCTTCTCAAAAAGAAGATTACACCTATTACACTTCTCTCCTGCTAATCTCCCAAGGCTCTCAAGTCTGCCTATAAGGGTTCCCCTATTTTTATTATCCTCAAAGCAACCACTTTGAGAATGCAAGAAGAGCCCAGCTGCTAGTCGAGCATCCTGTCGGCTAACCTATTGGAAGCCTGCAAGCAGGACATGAGTGCAACAGCACTGTCTCCTTCTGTGGTCCCTGGCACCAGCTATTCAGCATATGGCCTCTGACAGCGGAGGCAGAACACAGACATCAGGGTTAGGTTGGCCCAAGGTTCTCCAGGGAGCTTCATGGCTGAAGTGGGAAGTGATCCAAACCTAGGGCTCCCCTCACCTAAGAACATAAGATGAGCCCTGCTGGATCAGGCCAAAGACCTATCTAGTCCAACATCCTGTTCTCACAGTGGCCACCCAGATGCTTCTGTGAAGCCTAAAAGCAGGACCCAAGCTCAAGAGCAACACTCTCTCCACCCTGTGTTTCCAGCAAAGGATAACCCCTAGCCTGAAACAGTTTTCCAGCACGCCACACTCAGTCTCTTTATTGCAATTTCATGAAGCATGCAGAGGCAGCTTTATCACTGCAGTGCAAGGATTTGCATACTATTCTGGTTCATTAGTGTGGGTCACTAATGTAAAGGCAGGGTGGGTGTGGGGTGCAAGATGTAGATGGGAAAAGGACTGTTTGGCCCATAGGCTTGAGATGCCCCCACCCAACTCCATCGTATACACACACACACACACACACACACACACACAATACGAGACTGTGGCTCTCAAATACTGCCAACTGTGCCATTATTCTAAATCCTCCTAACGTTCCATCAGCACGACGGCAAATCCTCTTTGATACACACCTGTACTTTAAAAGCATCGCCGGTAATCCGGAGAGGTTTATCCGCTCCAGTCGGCAAAGGGCCATCTTGGATCATAATCATTTTCACGCCCGTTCGTTCCTGCAGACGTACCAATGGCGATGGGGAGGGAAAGACAGAGAAAGCGCCACAAAAAATAAATGGAAATGCCAAAACAGGCAGAAAGGCTACGAAAGTAGGAAAGGGGGGGGGGATTTTTAAAAAGCACAGATAAGCAATAGGAGCCCCACCACCACCACCACCTCAGCTATGGACATTTATGTAGTTAAGTGGCTTGGTCTGGCCAAGTTTTCCTGATAATTCCATAAAAGAAATGCAAGCAGTTGTAAAATGAAGAGGGAAAAGCAGACAAGGAAGCCACACTTTACCACCACCACCCAAACACAGACAATTGCAATTTTACTTTGCATTAAAAAGCTAGTGGTCATGGTGCATTCATAGAATTGTAGAGTAGGAAGGAACCCCCACTGGTCATCTAGTCCAGCCCCTTGTAATGCAGGAATTCAATATATTTTATATAAAACCCTGCAGGGGTGGAAACATGGTTGCCAACATAAACTGTTGCAGGTACCATACAACCCAAAATAAACTGCACACTTATGCTGGCTACAACTGAATGCTTCCTTCTAACCTTGCTTTGTGGGGGGTGGGGACCGTGTGGGTGCACCCACACACAGGCACACCCAATTCAAGGCGCTGGCTTTGACCTATACAGCCTTATTTAGTTATTTATAAAAAATATGTATACACTGCCTGCTGAATCTCTATCGGCAGAGCAACCCACAGGACTGGGCTAATTACACTAAAGGCTTGGTTTCTCTTTATCAAGTGAACCTCGCTAATTCAGAGTATGATTAACAATGCTCCTGCAGATGATCTCAGTGATCAAGTGTTCAGGCTATCCCCGAGATACCCCAGACGTAAACTGCCATCCGGGTTTTTTGAATTAATACATGTAAGGCTTAGGGCATCAATGCATCAAGGACTGCCTCTCTATACAAAATGAGTGCTGTCTGAGGCGCATCTAGTTCAGCCTCCTGCTCTCTCGGTGGCCAACCAGATGCCTACTATGGGAAGCCTGCAAGCAAAATATGAGCACAATAGCACTCTCCCTATCTGCAGTTCCCAGCAACTGGTATTCAGAGGCATCCTGTCTCCAACAGTGGAGGCAGAAAATAGAGCCACCGTGGCTGGTAGCCACAGACTCCTCCTACTAGCATCTGTCCGAAGCTGCATCCTGCCCACCTGTAGCTGCTTGATGGTTTCTCCACCTTTGCCAATGACGAGGCCCACTTTAGACGCCGGAATGAGGATCTCTTGGATTGTGCTGTTGCCGTCCACGTCGTTGTGGAACCCAGGCCCATTCCGACAGCGGTCCACAATCTGCCCCAGTAGCCGCTTTGCTTGTCTTTGGGGGGTGGGGTGTGTGGAAGGGAGAGAACAGAGGGGGAGAGAGAAATAGCCTCAAGGAAAACAGCTATTATATTGCAAACACCCCCATCTTGCTGGGTGTAAGGGGTGGGGACTACCACTGGAATACAGGGAGTTTGGGGAGGGGAGGAGAAAAAAAGAGAGAAAAGACAGGATACAGAAGGGAGAAAATAACCAGCGGCCATGATGGCAACTCTCTGCTTTGGATCAGATTCCCCTCTCTCAGGCACACCCCATTTTGGAGTAGGAGAGAGCGGAGAAGGAGCTCACAAAGTCCGACCAGCACCTCAAATGCTTCCTTTTTACTGCGGTGGCTTTTCCTACCCAATACACCTCTCCCATCACCATGTCCACTTGTGGCTCAAGTGGAAGAGCATCTGCCTTGCATGCAGAAGGTCCCAGGTATGATCCCTAGCATTTCCAGGAAGCCCTAGAGAGACCTCCTGCCTGAAAGGCTAGAGAGCCACTGCCTGTCAGCGTAGACAACACTGGGCTAGAGTCAGTGTAAGGAAAGCTTGCTGCTTAAAATAATTCCTTTATTTAGAACCATGAGGTCAGGAATCCTTTTGTTATAAGAGAAGGGCCAAAGCTCAGTGGCAGAGCACTTGCTTTGCATGCAGAAAATCCCAGGCTCAGTGCCTGGCAATTCCCAGGCAGGGCTGGGAATTGCTCTCAATGCCCGTTGCTCTCAAACCTCTCCAGCCACTGCCAGACAGTGTAGGCAAAACTGAGCTAGATGGAGCCATGGTCTGACACTGTATAAGGCAGCTTCCTGTGTTCAGTCCCTGATGCTTCTGGTCCCTATGACCAGTTAGCCACTGGTGAACTGACACCTAGCTCACCCAGCAGCACACAAAAGAGAAAAAGACACCATCCTTCCACCTTTGCATTTGTGCAGGTTTTGAAAAGGATGAAACTCAAGTGAGTCACCATGATCATAAATTGCAGCAGCAAAAGGAAAGCGCTCTCTCTCTTCTCACTTAGCTCTGAAGAAACAGACCTTTAAGCAGAAATCCACAAAGTCTCCACCCAGGTACTCTGTGCAACAAATGTATAATGCACCTCCATTTTTCTGGATCTTATAGCTTCTTTACCTTACAGTTTTCCTTTTGCTCCAAAACAAAAATACTGGAGGAAGGGTAGAGGTCAGAGGGAGCCCACTTCAGTACCAGCACAAAATAAATACGCAAAAAATCCAACCAGACTGCTTTGCCCTCTAACATGCACCTCTCAGTTATATTTATCCTTACACCTACGGAGGAAGAAAAAGAAAATCCAGGAAACCTCAATGCTTTTTTCAATCATCCAAATGCAACTGAAAAAAAGGAAAGAAAAAAAAAGATCCCAACAGATGGATTTGGAAAAAACCCACCTACCCAAAGGCTGCGGGAGAGAAAGAGCAGCTCCATATGGCTAAGTGGGTTCCTGTTAAAGCCAAAGGCTCGTGGCTCCAAGTCCCAGCGGGGAGGTGGTCCTCAAAATGGCTTGGGAAGAGGCAAGCTCAGCTCCTGGGGAGGGGGAGGGAGGAAACACTGACCCTAAATTTTTCTATAGGGCGAGAGAGAGAGAAAGAGAAAGAGAGCAGAATCCCCGCCCACCATCCCCCAGCTGGGCTGCTGGGTGAAACATTCTTGCAAGGGGCTTTGGGAGGGCCGGGGGCGAGGGGGGAAATAGCCAGCAGCACCTAGGACAATGTCTCACACCAAAGGAAGTGGCCGGTGGTGATGGTGGTGTTAACTGACACATGCCCGGCCCCAAATGGAAACATCTTGACTTGCAGGTTTCTGCAGAACCAATGCCTCATAAGTTAATAAGCACATAAGAAGAGCCTGCTGGTTCAGGGCAATGGCCCACCTAGTCCAGCTTCCTGCTCTCACAGTGGCCAGCTAGATGCCCCAGTGGAAAGCCCCTCACAAGCAGGACGTGAGAGCAACAGCACCTCTCCCAGCGTGTGATTTCCAACAACTGGCATTGAGAGGCAACCTGCTCTTGATACTGGAGGTGTAAAATCAGAACAGCCCTGCCGGATCAGGCCAGTAGCTCATCTGGTCCAGGATCCTGCCCTCAGAATGGTCGACTAAATGCCTCATGGGAAACCTGCAAGCAGAAGCTGAGCACAACAGCACTCTTCCCTCCTCTGATTTCCAGCAACTGGTATTCAGAGCGCACAGGCAGAACATAGCCATCAATAGCCTTCTCCCTGATGAGGAGGATAATTAGTTGATTGAGGCATGTTTCTGGTAGTGCCCTTTTTAGACTGAGAAGGTAGATAAAGGAGGCCACTTGAGCATGCAGTCATCCTGGGGAAACCAAGAACTCCCCTCATTTGATCAGATGTGGCCAATGAAAACTAGCCACTAGGCTAGTCCAAAAACCCACCCACCTAGGCAAGTGTTTCTCACCCTCCAAGCACTGGGGTTGCCAACGCAATGCTCCCCTCCAGATGTCTCTTGGGACTCCCATTTCCCCTCACCTTTGAGGATTGGCCTTACTGGCTACTGGGTGTTAAATACTCAACAACATCTGGAGAATGCCACACTGTCTGGCAGGATACATCCCCCCCAAGAGAGCAGTGATTAAAGCATTGGACTAAGACATGGGAGATCAGGGTTCAAATAGCCACTTGGATGGACTTCCAGGAAAAAGGAATTGTGGACTGTCGTTCTACCAGAAGATAATTATGTGCTGATTGGTGATAGTCAGACAGACATTCTGGATATTAAATCACTCTGGAAAATAAGGGTGAATGAGTGGGAGAATCCTCATATACTTTGATTGAAGCTGTTCTCTGCTGTCTGTGACTGGGGACTTGTACAGGGGTCAGAACAAGCTGAAGAGCGAGTACCTGACACTATGTAAGAAGTATGCCTTATGGGTATAAAATCTGTATCCTCTCTTTCATAAACATTTTCATGATAAGAAAAATTATCTCGGATAGATTTATATGTCTGCTGGCTAAAATCTGTAATTGGAAATCCTGTAAAAACTACTTTCTGTCGTTAAGAGTAAGAAAGGGAAAATGGGTCTAAGCAAGAGCAAAAAGCTTGATTTATGAATGACAATAAAGATTAAACGGATGAGGCGATTACTTCTTTTGGGGAAAAAAAGAAACTGAAAGTAAAGAACCCTCAGTGGGGAAATCTTGCTGTGGCTGTGAAGGTGCTCTTAAGGTGGAACCTTAGGGGGAGTTGGAACTTATAAAGAGTTACAAATAACATCAAAAACATCAAAAGTATCCAGTATAGCAAATATATCTTTGACTTTTCCAGTGACTGTTGGGATCATTCAGCAGTTGTTGGCTGAACAGTTAAAAACTATCAGATCAATATTTGATGAATTAGAGGGCGATGAAATGGAAAATATCTAGAGACTTCAGACCAAATCAATGAAAAGCTGGCAGGACTGGATGATGAAATAGTAAAATGGAGGAAAGCAGATGATGGAATGGAATTGCCTTCTATTCAAGGATTTGGAGGAGAGGATGGAATCATAAATGGAGAGATGGAGAGTCATCTGCATTTGACACTGATGAAGCTGCGAGAAAAAGAAGTCTAAGGAAAACCCCAGTCCTGGCCTTTCTTCAGTTCTAGCAGAGAGAAAGTATTCTGCATATGATTTGGAGTGGCTTCAGATAATTATGCTAATAAATACATGGTGCTTTCTCTGAAAAAAAAAAATGAAAAGGGAAGCTCCTAGAGGAGGAGATCCAGAAACTATCATAAACAACATAAAATGGAAAACAGGAAATTGAATTTGAACATACGGAACTGGGTAAGAATCGAAGAATATATAGTAAGGAGAAGGGGGAATTAATATTATTAATAGAGGTAAAGTTAATTACTAGTAATAACAATTTGGGAATCCCTCCTAAATATTTCGTAAGAAGAAGAAATGAATGATTAAGACACTTTGACTTAGAATATGGTTTGACAGAAAGAGGAGAAGATGGATATTAACACTGACAGAATGTCATTAATAATCTTTTTCTTATGTAACCGACAGACAGAAAATTGGAAGCTTCTTTTCTCTATCTTTAATGGTTCCCCCCCCCATTGTTTCCCCTCCCCCTTTTTTTCATGTTTCTTTTGGAATACTAGGTTTGGGGGCCTTTATTAAGCTCCAGGAATTAAGTATTTATGGGGTGGTGGATGGCTGATCGAGGACCCTGGGTGGAAGAAAGGGAAGTGTTGGTCTCCCAGGGTGAGAGGCTGGGTGTGTGTGGAAATCAGGGATTCCAAGTGAGAGCTAGGAGGGACTGCTCTCCTCTATAGGTGATGGGGGCTGAGAATCACCTCCAGGAGAGGACTCAGTATTCTACTTGTTCTCTTTGTAGTTTCTATAGCTATTACCTTATTGATAAATAATGTATTCAAATACCCTCTTGGACATGATCTTCATTGGTCTTGGGCCAGCCACTGCTACTCTCAATCTAACCTATCTCATGGGATTGGTGTGGGGATTAAATGAAAACTAGGACCTGGGAGAACAGGGCTCAAATTCCTCCCTTGGCTATGAAGCTTAACTAGGTTGGCCTTAACCTAGTTACTGCCTCTCTCAACTTAACCTACCTCTCAGGGTTGTGGTGGGAGAAAACTGGGGAGCAGGAGACAATGTCACCTTGAGTTCCTTGGAGGAAAAGTGGGATATAAAAAATGTAAAAAAATAAAAGCTCTTGCATCTGCTGTTTTTTTCATTCTTCTGCTGCTGCCCTTTCTTAACTGATTGTCCTCACTGACAGAGAGAAGAAAGAGGTTCTCTTTGCTCACCAGGAGTGGGGTGGGGGCTTGGAAATGTTTCTTCTCTTGAACAAGCCACTGTTCAAGTGAGCGAAGACCTTTGGATGCCTCTACAACAGGCTTTTTTAAAAAATGATTTTTTTACACAGAAGGGAGAGAGATCCTTTGTGCTTGTCTAGGAGGTTTGAGAGAGTATTGAGGGGTCTCTCCCCATTAACACTATAGCTTGAAGATGGTAAGTTACGCCAGTCTTTGGGAGCTTCTTCTCTTCATCAAGCTACAATGCAAGTGAGAGAAGACCCTGGGTGTCACACTCAAGCCCCTCAAGTGTCTCTCCCACTCAAGGTGTCTCTCCCACTGTTTACTTTCCCAATACAGTGGTACCTTGGGTTACATACGCTTCAGGTTTCATACTCCGCTAACCCAGAAATAGTACCTCGGGTTAAGAACTTTGCTTCAGGATGAGAACAGAAATTGTGCCCCAGCGGTGCGGCGGCAGCAGGAGGCCCATTAGCTAAAGTGGTGCTCCAGGTTAAGAACAGTTTCAGGTTAAGAACAGACCTTCGGAACGAATTAAGTACTTAACCCGAGGTACCACTGTACTTCGGTGCAAACGAAAGAGGACTTTGGGGTGGGAGGAGGGGGCAAGCAAAGTAAATAAACACGAGTAAGAAAAGAGCTTGCTGGATCGGTCCAATGATCCATCTAGTACAGCATCCTGCTCTCATAGTGGCCAGTCAGATACCTGTGGGGAAACCTGCAAGGAGGACCAGAGCTCGAGAACACTCTCCCCTCTTGTGATTTCTAGCAACTAGTATTCAGAAGCACTATGGAGGCAAAACATAGCCATCACGGCCAGTAACCATTCTCCTTCATGAATTTGTCCAATCCCTTTTTTAAAGCCATACAAATTGATGGCTATCACTGCCTCTTGTGGAAGCAGGTTCCACAGTTTTAACTATGCACTGCATGAAGAAGTCCTTTATTTTTATCTGTCCAGAATCTTCCAACAACCAGTTTTGTTGGTTGTCTGAAAGTTTTCATGTTACAAGAGAGGGAGCAAAACTTTTCTGCATCCACTTTCTCTATGCAATTCATACTTCTATAAACCAGTTTTTAAAAACAGAAACAGAGGCTCCCATGAAAGCTAATTATTTATATGTGGAACCCTCCAAGTGATGGGGCTCACCACTTGCCATTAATAACAAGAGTTGCATGTCAGAAGGCCAGTTAAATGCTTCTCTGGGGTCTTCTCTGCAGCACCAGGCTAACTTTTCAACCCTTAAAAGGGTGCCCTCGTTCAAGCAAACTCACTCAAGAGTTTTTGTAGAGGACCACAAAGACAGTCTACGCTGCGAAATGGAGGTAAACAGCCCTTCAATGGGCCAAACTGTTGAGCTATTATGTATGAGATAGAAGTGTTTGGAGCAGAGTGAGTCTATGCTGGCTATAAAGAGGACAGCAAGCAACTGAAGAGAAGAAAAAGGGTAAGAGAAAAACAAAAAAGGAAGAGGGAAGAGGACTAAGGGGAAGAAGTGGAGACAACCAATGTTATACAAATGTATATGCCAATTAAAAAAAACTCACTCAATGCTCTCTGGCGTTCCAGTCAGCACGCAGGGTCTCTCTGGCATTCCGCCACTGTCTGTAAAAGACAAGCAAAAGAAAAGAAAGATCAACAGGTACTGGGTATCTGACAATTCTCAGCAGCCTATCAGTTTCCAGCTGGTTGAATAAAAAAGGCTGGATTACTTCAGTGCATTCTATGTTGGGCTGCCCTTGGGCTTGGTTTGGAAGTTCCAACTGGTGCAGAACACAGAGGCCAGGCTCCTCATGGGGGCACCTGGCGGACAGCATGCGACACCTTTGTCGAAACATCTGCACTGGCTGCCCATCCACCACTGAGCCAAGTCCAAGGCAAATTAGTCTTGTACTAATTTACAAAGCCTCAAATAACTAAATAAACTTAACTCAAATAAATAAAGCACACGCACAGACGCACACTCTGCCTGGCTATGTGTAAAACAGAGTTTGGCTTTTGGAAGCACAAAATCTTGAGTTCTGTCCCCTATATAAACCATCCAGGCAAGCAAATTCTGCACACATTCCCTTCAGCGTCCTTGTTTTAGTCTCCATATTGTTATTCATGGGGAACGGAGTGATGCCAGGCTTCTACCGGTAGCGTGAGCAATGAAAAAAACCTCACCTGGCATTGAACAACTTAGGACCAAGGTTGCTATATCCATTGTCAGCCCTACTCAAGTGTAGACCCCTTGAAAATTAATGGACCTAAGAGAGTTGGTCACGTTTATTGATTTTTCAGAGTCAACTCTTAGAATGGACTAACAATGGCTAACAACACCACGGTTCCAAAATTGTTCAGGGCTCTTAAAGCAGTCTCTAGATTGCCGCCTTCTAGGGAGGAAGGAAGGTACTGATTTTGGGAGAGGAATGTGGGGCATGTTTTTTTCCATTGGGACTGATCCTTCTTGTGAAGGAGAGGGAGAAGCCTTTGGCCCTGGCGAGGAGCCTTGCAGGAGAGTACTTTTGGAGTCTAATAGAATGTTTCATAGGACATTTCTATTATCCTAGCTTTCAAGTTGGTCAGACCGTTTTATATTTAATATACCAATCTAAAAGACTAGTAGGTGTGTGTAATCTTAGTGCTGCCTTGGTTCTTTGGGAAGCTGCAGGTGGTGAGGGGGTGAAATAACCTTACCTGGCGCAATCTGAATTTTGCAGCCTGACTCTGCCTGAATCCGAGAAATCTGCTCACCACCCCGGCCGATAACTGAAATAAAATTTGGAATTGATCAGGATTTTGCTGCTGCCAACAGACTAGAATATTGCTGGGTTTTTCATTATTTCAAGAGCAAGATGTGAACAACCACATGACTGAAGTTTTGCATACATCTATGAAGGGAGCATTTGTAAACTTAAATGTCTGGAAGAAGATGAGGTGAAGATGCAATGCTCCAAAATCACAAGTTTCAGGTCCTCTGCCCACCTATCTGTTAAGTGCAACTGAGTTGACACCTTCAGTCAACAAACAATTGACCACTCCCATCCAGCTCTGCTAAACCAATAGCACAGTCTCAAATTCTGCTGGCAGGCCATCCTGCTTGTGGCCTTTGGGGCATCTGGAGAGAACAGGATGCTGGACTAGGTGGGCCTCTAGCCTGATCCATCAGGGCTTCTCTTAAGTTCTACTAGCATGCCTGGAAGCAGGATGCCTTTGAATACCAGTTTGCTGGGAGTGCACTCAGCTTGATGACTTCCCACAGGCATCTGGTTCATCAGTGGGAGATCCAGGTGCTGGACAAGATAAGCCGCCTTTGGCTGCATACAACTGCAAGGCTCTTCTTATGTTCTACCACCACTACCTCCGAGTACTAGTTGCTAGGAACTACAGGTGGGGAATGTGCTGCTGTTGCACTCAGGTCCTGTTTGTGGGTTTCACAGTGTGGGTGTCACAGTGGCACCTGGTTGGCCACTGTGAGAACAGGAAGCCAGACTGGGTGGGCCTCCTTTGGCCTGATCCAGCAGGGCTCCTCTCCTGAATCTGGGACCCTGAGCAGGCAAGCATATGCTTCACCACCAAGCTGCACACCCTCCCCCACACACATACACCCCAAACCATTTCTCCTCTGCTCACCCCCTCCAACCCCTCCCTGCCAGCACATTACCGGCAAAGTTGGCCATCAAGGTCTTTAACTACAGGCCACTGTAGCACTCAGGAAGTAACTAAATTATCCTCAATTGATTTTAAGGTTCACGTGGAAAGCATTTCCCCCGAAATTGCCACGTTCTCAGCAGCATTAACAGAAATCCGCGCTGTTATGCTGAGCACTACCTATCATAATATATATTAGTCTTCAGATAGAAGGAGTGTTCACAAAGGCCCCGTATGAAGGAAAGAGAAAAATTGCTGCAAACCAGAATACTTACTGAATCCAACCATTTTATCAGGCACTTTGAATTCTTCGGTTATTACCCTGAAGAAAAGAGAAAAGGGGAGACTCATCACGACAGATAGACATCGTCGCCTTTTCCAATAGCATCAACTGTCACAGGACATTTAGGAAATTGAGTTTCCATCCCCAGAAAGTGAAGTAGGAACTAGTTCCAATGTTATGGAAAACTGGGTGATGAAGAATGGAGCTTTTAGCCAGTAGCCCCTACCAGCTTCCTACAAGGGTGTCTGGAAAGGTGCCCTCAAAAGAGTCAGTCCATGCCTTAAGTGCTGTCGGGAAGGGTTTGCTCTGCCCCATCTCAGGGCATGAAGCACATTACAGACATGGGCATGAGCTTTTCAATGTGGTGGTGCACCAACTCTAAAGAAGGCTTGGCACCAATGCTGCTGAGTTTACAAAGCCAGTTGAAAGGACACTTCTTTGCCCAGGATTTTGCAGGGGTTTGATTCAGTTTGGCTGGCTGCAAATTAACAGCTAGCCCATCTGTACTACAGTCATACAGTGGTGCCCCGCAAGACGAATGCCTCGCAAGACGAAAAACCCGCTAAATGAAAGGGTTTTTCATTTTTCGATGCGCTTCGCAAGACGAATTTCCCTATGGGACGTCTTGCGAGTCTTGCGATTTTTTTCGCTCCCCCCCCCTTTTTCTAAGCTGCTAAGAGCCTTTTAGCCGCTAATCCGCTAAGCCTTTAATAGCCGCTAAACCGCTAATAGCGCTAATCCGCTAATAGGGTTGCTTTGCAAGACGAAAAAACCGCTAGACGAAGAGACTCGCGGAACGGATTATTTTCATCTTGCGAGGCACCACTGTACCTCGGGTTGAAGTAGCTTCAGGGTAAGTATTTGTGAGCTGCAGCAACCCAGAAGTAACAGAGAGTGTTACTTACGGGTTTCGCCGCTCGCGCATGTGCAGACGGTCAAACTGAGATCATGCGCATGCGCGGAAGCAGTGAATTGTGACCCGCGCACATGCAGCCACGGATTGCATTCGCTTCTGGATGCGAACGGGGCTCCAGAACGGATCCTGTTCACATCCAGAGGTACCACTGTATTGAGAAGGAGAGGAAGTAAGTAATATAAAACTTATATATTGCTGATTGTGGAAAAACAACAACCTCAAAGTAGGTAGTGCCCAGGATCCTATTCCAAAGGCAAAAACTAGGCTGGGATCCCAAAAGGCAGGCTGTTTTGGAGTATACATCTGGTCGGGGTGGGGTGGGGGTGGCTTTGGGCTTGCAGCTCTTGCATACCACCAGAAAAGACATCATGCTACAAGGCAACCTGCTTTCTAAACCAAGTGGGAAGGGGCACAGCTCTCCCAACAGCATTCTCCAGGTAGGATTTTTTTGTAAACCACTTCAAGGGTTTTTATACGATCAAGCAGTGAACAATTTCACCAAATAAGTAACTCAATAACAGGACTAGGGGTGTCCTCTGGCCTCACACATTTGAGAGCTGCTGACAGTCAGAGAAGGCAATACTGAGCTAGATGGATTTATGGTAAAAGGTAACTTCCTATTTGGGAAGAGACATAGCTCAGTGGCAAAGCACCCGCGGTGCATGCAGAAGTTCTCAAGGCTCCAAACCTGACAGCATTCTCATGTAGGACTGGGAATGACCCCGGTCCCAACCCTGCTGCCAGTCAGAGTAGACAATACTGCACTAGATAGATGAATTGTCTGATACTGTGCATACACATACAAAAACAACACTCTTACTGATAGCCCTTCAAAAGAAGCCTATGCTTTGGCACAAAAATCTGTTGTTTCAAGGTTTTAGTGGGTTTTTTCCAAACTCCATTTGGCTAACCTAAGCAGCTTCATGAATCTCAGCCCAAGACACGACGTTTAATTCAATGCAGACCTTCCTTTCTGCGTTACCCACTGCGTACGCGTGCCTCATCTCTTTCCAAACAAATGCATGCAATATCCAGGAACGCAAGCAGAAAACTTCAGTCTTGGGGCGGAGGCGTGTGGGAAGAGGAGAAACTGAGCCTACACAGTTCTGCCACGTTCTCAACCTCTGACTCTCTAACACTCCAGTACAGATGGCAGATCAATAAACAATTAGAAGTGATCAATAAATAATAAAACATAACCCACTGCTTACCTTTGATGTACCAGGGCCCCTAACTGGTTACCTACTGTGTCGGAGAAGAGAGAGAAAAGAAAAAAATCAAAGCATTAGTACGGATAAACTAACTTCATCTCTATAGCAGGGGGGGAAAAGAGTTCTTACCATTTTCATCAAGGGGGGAAAAGAGAGCGAGAGAGAAAATAAAGGAGAAGCAGTGCTAAAAAACAGCAATTTGGGTTCAGTGGCTGAAATGAATGTGTTACGTGGAACAAGAAACAGGAGGGGATTTCTTGATCAACAACAGCGGAGAAGCGAAGTGTCCAGCTGAACGCAGGATAGGAAATTGATCCACCTTGCTCCCATGCGGTGAGAGGCATGGGGAGGGGGAGAAATCCAGCACCTCAGGATCCCAGAATCCCTAGAAAAGTGCAGCCCACCCCAACCTCCCCAAATTAAACCCAGTGTAAAAAATAATAATAATAAAAGATCAAGCAGATTGGTACAGCATTTAAAAGGTGGGGAGAATAAGAAGCCATAATACACAAGAGATTTGGAAGGATTTAGTCTAATCAAACGCACTGAGAGAGAACAGAGAGAGAGAGATTGAGGAGGGGTTTGGGAGGGGGGGACTTGCAACATACTTCTCTGGGTTTCTCTTAACTGTGCTCCATGGAGCCAATTTACCCGAAGACCTGTTAAAGGAATAGGGCTGTTAAAGAACCTTGCATCATCACCAAGTTTTATGTGCTATGACATTTCTACTCAATACGACCAGGGGAAGAGCTATGTGCAAGGTTGTCTTCTGTGCGTGTACACACACACCCCAATCGGAAAGTTTCCATTAGTTGTTGTCACTACAATTTATTACCTGCCCTTCACCCTAAGGATTACAATTATTAAAACACAACCTTAATGCTAAAACACAATACCGCATGATAACAGAAACAGTTTAACACAACTTAAAATTACAAAAAGAGCTGTATCCTAAAAATATACATGTCTCAAGTATATACAACTTATTCTTGCATTTGCAGCGGGGTTGGATAGATGACACTTTGGGTCCCTTCCAACTCTACCATGCTAAGATTCTATGTGCCAAAAGCCAGGGTAGGGTGATGTGTCTTCTGAATTTGCCGAAGATGCATAGTGAAGGCACCATATGCACCCACAACGTAGGAGCTTAGCACCAGGGAGAGTCTGTAGAGAAGGACGCAGTTTTTCAGGTATTTGGGGTCAAAGCTAGTTAAGGCTTTAAACACTAATGTGAGCACTTTGAATTGTGTCCAGAAACAAACCAATACATCTATTTAAAAACAAGTGTTATATGAGATCTGAAGGGAACCCCAGCTGGCAATCTGGCCACCACATGTGAGGCCAACTGAAGTTTCCAAGTTGTCTACAAGGGCAGCTCCATGTAAGGCACATTGCAATAATCCAATGTGGAAGTTACCAGAACACGGAGTACAGTGGCCAAATCATCTCTCTCCAAAAGGGGCCCGCAGCTAGTGAGCCAGTTCGAGCTGAAGAAAGGCATTCTGATCATTTAGGTCACCTGAGCCTCAAGTGACAATGTTGAATCCAGGAGTGCCCCCTCCCCACCGAGCGCAATAATCTCTCCCACATCAAAGGGCTGAATTGCAAATAAGAGACAGTAGCAAAGCTACGGGGGGGACGGACCATGTTGTATCCAACTAAATTATGAACAAGTTCCTCAAGTGCAACAGAACTTCTCTCTACCCTACTTCACCCCTGCATCTGTTCCAGAAAATTGTGGTGGAAGAACACCCAGAGCAGATTGGCCAGGGGAGGTGGAGGCAGAGCAGTGGCGGTGGGAAGTTATGTTGTGCTCCAGAAAGCTATTAAGCACCCACAATAATTACATTAACTCCTCTAGTTGTGAGGCTTTGAATACATATATAATTGACCTACAACAAAAGAAGAGATCCAATGATACATCAAACTCAAGGGGTAGGCCCACACAAATAAGTGGACTAAAGTCTATGAGCTTCAGGGGGCCGACTACATGCCTAATTCAGATACCACCTGAAGAGTCTCCTAGCACCTTAAAGACTCGTTGCATTAGCGTCCATGGACTCCAGGTCACTTTGTTGGATCAGCAGTTTTGGCAAATAGTCATTCCTTGACCAACATGAACAAACCTAAAATTGTTGCTTAACTTTTAGAGACGATACCTGCCCTTACAACAACAACTGTGAACACAGGAAGAGCCATAGGTCAGTGGCAGAGCACCTGCTTTGCATGCAGAAGGTCACAGGTTCTTTCCCGGGCAGCATCTGCAGGTAGGACTGGGAGAGACATCCGGTCTGAAACCCTAGACAGCCGCTGTCAGTTAGCTCCCTATGTCCCTGTTTAAATCAGCCTTCAATTCTGAACCCTGAGGACTGGAATCTTAGCTCATTTTCAGGGGAAGCACCACACACAGCTCAGTGGGTAGACAACTGTTTTGCAGGCAGAAGACCCCAGTGCAATCCCCTACATCTCCAGGTGGGGCTGTGAAAGATCCTCTGACTAAAACCGGGGAGAAACACTGCCAGGCAGTGTAGAAAATACTTAGTAAGCTGGAGACAGGGTCTGACTCAGTATATAGCAGCTTCCTTTGTTCATATAATGGTTTGTACCTTAAGGCTAAGTGAACCAAACAGAGTCCACTTGCCCACCCAAAAATGGGGGTTTTGGGGGGGATGCTCAGTAGGAAGCACCCAACATATCCCATTTTATGCTCATGCAAGCAGAACCTTAGCAGAACGTCTCACAAAAATGAGTTGCTGAGATAGAACAACTGGCAGAAACCATTTCAATTGCATCTCCTTGCCGAGGGGCAAACAGACTAAACTTCAATGTGATAAATTTTCACCCAACCACTACCCTGGGCACCCACATACTATTTTTAACCTGAGATTAAGTGGGCCATCCTAGGAATCAAAGTGGTGTCTGAAGGGCAGGTACACACACACACACAACACGAAATTGAGGAGTGATAAAATACTACCAAAGCTCATCACGGTCTCTGATTAAATACATGTTTTAGGCAAATAAACACAACAGGCAAAAAGATGGCCAATCTATTTCTGCTCTACATCAATCACTTCCTGACAATACAGGTCCCCAAAGTCATCGACCAAGTGCCAATATTTTTATTGCTCTGCATCTCTTAGAATGGGAGCTGCCACTGAGCAATTAACACCCTGATATGCCTTTTGAAAGTTCCCACTGCGAACTGAAGGAGCTCATATTGGCTTCTGATCAATCTCATGGGAGCAGTGTATGACAGAGCGGGGAAGCCGGGGCCAGAGCAGGAATCTACAAGGGATGCAAAGGTCTTTTTTAAATTGTGGAGAATGAGGATGCTGGGATTGTTGGGGGGGGGGGGCTTGCTAGCTGTCATCCCAAATCCATGTCTGCTCCTCTCTACCCAGGACCGCAGAGGATTAAAGGGATGCTCTGGGATGTCTTCTATCTACTAGAGCAGTGTTTCCCAAACGTTTTTGGGCAACGGCACACCTGTTTACTGAAAAAAAATCTCGCGGCACACCACCATTAAAGCCCCGCCCCGTGACGTCAGCGCGCAGCGTCACGCCGGGAGGGACGCACAAAAGTGAAAGTTTTTTCCCTCGGCAGCTCCTCTCAGCTGCGCTCAATCCGCCTCGGAGCGCAGGAGCGATGCCTCTCTCTGGCTCTCCCTCCGCGCAGGCTGAGGGAGGGAGGGGCGCGTGTGACCCGTCTCTGCTGGGAGACCAAACCCAGCGAGGCAGAGTCGCGCGGAGGCGCCCAGGCAGCGCTGCCGGCTGCGAGGAGGAGCGCCAGGCAGCAGCAGGAGGCGCGACCTCTCCTCGCCGCCGCCGCCCCGCCTCTCGCCGCCCGACTCGTGTGCCGCGGAACACCGGTTGGGAAACACTGTACTAGAGAATGTTTCCCAACTGGGGGCCAATTCCCCCCCCTATTGGGACCACAGGTGAAAACTGCATAAATGGGGGGCCACAGCACAAGGCTAGGGGGCCACAGAGGGAAGTGAGAAGTCAAGGGGGAAAAACAATTGTTAAAAATCCTCATTGGCTGGCTATCCACTTGGCCAATCACAAATGGCTAAGGGGCAGGGCCTAGCACTCCTTTTTGCCACATGCCTTTTCTTTGAGCAGTCCTGGTTTGTTTCTGAACTCAGTGCCTAGCTGAGCGGAGTCGTCTGGTGCTACTGACTTGCACCTAGTAAATAACTAAGTGTCTACTCAGCAGAAAGCTGCACTGAGTTCAGTGGGCCTTACTCTGAGGTAAGGGGGTGTGGGGCTACAGCGTTTTATCTAGGCAGCCAGGGCTCCTCCAAATGACAATATCTTTTTGCATCAGGTCAGTGAGGACCACTTGCTTTTTTATTTTTTTCCATATATACATAACTCTCTTTGCGCCTTTTGGACTGTATCTGTAGCTTTCCTCCTCTGTATCAAATAACTAGGGTCAAATGAGTGTTGCTTACTTTTAATAATACATGCTTCAACAACATTTCAGTATGTTCCTATCATTTTATGTAACAGTATTTTACATAATGGCGTGCTCTGGTCCATGGGGTCATGAAGAGTCGGACACGACTAAACGACAACAACAAATTTTGTATAAATTATAAAAATTATAAATAAAACATGTTTTGCTTAAAAACAGAACATTTAAATAGCTTCCTTTCTACCGGTGGGGAGGGGGAATGGGTGTAGCCAGGACTTTTGTTAGGGAGCAGGCTTTCGTTAAGAGGGCAGAACCTCTTATTTGTATTGATTTTTACTTTTTGGGGGGACAGCTAGCCCTCTTCCCCCCTTGGCTACACTGAGGGCTGGGCACAGGAAGGAAACAAGGTTAGAAGAGGGCCATGGTCGGAAAAAGGTTGGGAAACATTGAACACAGAGGACAGAGGGGCTCTTACGCTAGCAGCTTAGTGAGTTTCAATGCTGTGCAACACAGGGATCCAACACTATGATGGAACTAAAAGAAACTCATCCAAATGGTGCAATCTACTAGACAATCATCACCTGTTTATGCGCACTCTAGTGCAATGATGTTCCTTTGGGACAAAATGTTTTGCTGGTGGAACAAGTATCACACACACACACACACACACACAAACAAACACACACACAAACACACACACACACACACACAAACACACACACACACACAAACACCCCACATCGATTCTCGAAACAGACTGTGGGAAAAAATTCAAATTGCTAACATTGACAGCAAACTTCTACTATTGATCCAAGAACTATTCAGCAATACAGAAATAACGGTCAGAGTAGGTTTAAATGGTGATATGACTGATGCTTTTAAAATGTCACGAGGAGTGAAACAAGCTTGCCTTCTGGCTCCCACTCTTTTAAACTTTCATATTAATGATTTGGTGCCAACGCAAATTCGCCATCCCTAGTAATTAGGAACAGAAATATCTCAATATTAATGTAGACAGATGATCTAGTGCTCCTTTCCCAACTGGGCCTCAAAAATCTCCTGGAGGTGTTCAGTACATAATGTAAACAAGAAGGCCTACCTATAAATTACTCATTATTTTTGGCAAACACAGTCCTAGGTATAAATGTTCAGATCAGGAAGCCATAGGACAAACTTGCTCATTTAGATGCCTTGATGTACTCTTTAGTGAAACCCCCTGTTGGAAGTGTCAAATGCAGGCAGTGCAATTCAAAGCACAGAAAACCATAGGGACATTGATGAAGTTTTATTACAATAAGGGAGGGCTGCTGGTTGAACCTGCTCTAAATATATTTGGTAGCAAGTGCTTACTCAAATTTTCTGTATAGCACTGAAATCTGGTGCTCTGATTTGAACTCCATTAAAGTTTTGGAAACACTGCAAAATATTTTTTTGGGAAGCTATACTCTCTACCAGAGCTTTTTTTCAGCTGGAACTCACTGGAACTCAGTTCTGGCACCTCTCAAGTGGGCACCATTGCCATTATCAGAGAACAAGGGAGACATTCTTGGTGAGTTCCAGCCCCTCTTTTTCTAGAAAAATAGCACTGCTCTCTACCATCAGGTCAACAGCTCTTCTTCATACAGAATCCAGGTAGTCAACAATTAAGGCAAGAGCAGACTGCACTCAGTTAATCTTAAAAAATGCTACTATGCCTATTGAGCCTCTTCCTACGTTGTGCTATACAGAATTGGGTGATAACCAACTCCAGAAAGCAGCTTGTCAAGATGTTTTGGACTATTACTATTTTCAAGAACTGAGCTCTGCATTGACTTTGATAAGTGTCAACTAAGGTATTGGCTCTTCTGAATATAATCCAGAAGGGACCTACAACTAATCTGAAACACAAAAATTTTCCCTTGGTATCCACTCTTGCAAACTAGAGCTAGTTATCCAACTCTGACTAGTTTCCTTAAGAAATGCTTTCATTGAACTGTGTTTCTAAGTGATGCCCACTGCAGTCTTGGATGGTCACTACAACAGGGTCCCATACACAGGGAGATTTTGCATTTGTATTCATGTCATGTTTGCAGACATGAAGGCTGGCAACATCAACTTGGCCAAGTAAGAATCCTTTGCAGACAGCCACAGTGCCTAGAGGCTGACAGTCAGGTTGTGTATCCATAGCAGTGACCAGAGGAGGAATGACCACTGAGAGGAATGCAGAGAAAAGAAACGCCACAGTGCATCTGCAGCAGCATTACCAGATGCCTTCATCTACCCCAGCTGCAACAAAACATGTCTCTCCCATATCAGTCTCTACAGCCACAGCAGGCACTGCAACCTTCCAACAGTTTGACTTCAACCCCAAAGGCACACTTCTCCATAGTCTCCCGGGACAGACAGATGCCAACAACCAGAGGCACCAATAAACTCATCCAGTGTGATTTCAGATTAAACTTCCAAATCACTACAACAATTTATAGTGATTTCATCTAACTCCTTTTCCCCTGGTGTTTTCTTCTCTCTAGTATAGCATGTATGCTGGCAAATTAGGTTTTAAAAAGGCAAAATAATATTGGAGCTGTCAGAGATGCACAAGGGAAACTGTTTTAGTGCTCAGGAACTTGGCAATGTCTTTATTTTTATTATGGATAATTATATCATGGATATATGTTCTGTATTCTTTTATTAATACTAATACCTAATACAAGTTTGTCATGGCCTTTGGGCTAGAGCAATAAAATAACTTGAACAACGAGGGTTCTACAGGTTTCCTATAATGAGTGAGAAGGAAGTGATGGGTATTGTTTCCAACTAAGTTTTGATCAAAGTAGACTTACAGAACTTATTGGACCTAAGCCTACATATGTACATATGAACAGATACTACTTCAACCCACAGTTTGCTCATATTTTTAAAGGACCATCGATTTTTAAATATTTGTTTTTTACAATCACTTCAAGTAGAAAATAAGTGCATCAAGGAACAGAACCAGAACTACAGTTTGCTAGTTGCAAGAGCATCTGTCTCTTCTCATTTTTGAACAGGGTGTGGGAGACATTCAATGTGATACACACACCTGTAGACAGTCCACTATCTCATGTCAAGTTTCTGCCAGGATTCAGAGCAACCTTAAGCAAAACATGTTCAAAAGATCACCTTTTCCCTCTCCTCTATAACACAAACCCTACAAGACATGGAAGCATGTGCAAGCAGTTAAGACTAGAAGACAGTTATCCTTCCTGACAGCCCTTGTGGAGGAAATAAATTAAAAGAACATCAGAGCTCAAGGTTGCAAGGTACAGACAATCTAAAGCTCTATTTGCTGTCAAACAAGCCCATTTTGCTCTGAAAAGAGTTAGGCTAATAGAGAAGCAAACCTCTGGCTTTTTTTTTTAAACGGGGAGGGGATCGTTCAGAATGCAAGCTGCCATTTACTATCGAGGCAGAAAAAAACTTCCCATCAGCCTCCGAAATAGAAGGGTCGGCTGAACTTGCAGCCCCCATCATCGCATGTGCACTCTTTCCCCTCCCCACTTTTACATCTAGCGGGCACAATTTTAAGTTTAACGGCTGTCATTTTACTGCAAAATAAGGGAAAACGTTGCATAAAAATTGGCCCCATTTTCCAGGAGCAGCCCCCATCATTAAAAAAAAAAAAAAAGGTCTGAGTCTACTTCAATTGAGATTTACTCTGAAGAAAAGACAAGCAACATCCACAGGATGGATTCATTTTTGTTTTGTCTAAATGAAAACGTTTTTGACAAGTGTTGAAAAGAGGACAGTGGCCAACCACAGCAGACTTAGACCACTTTCACCTGCTCCTATCTTCACTACCTTCACTAAGGGACATAGTCACAGTGGCCTTTGAGGCTCTTAGCTCCTGCTTGTTTCAAGACAGACAGGCAGGCACATTTTGCAGCACATAATTTAAAAAAGGGGGGGGGATCTGTTCTGTGTTCCCAGCTCCATTTCAAGCCCGGGTCAGCTCAGCCAATTCCAGCTGCTGCTGTATATTAAGGATGCTTTAAGGGAAGGAGGTGGGTGTTAAGATTGCATCCTCAATATGGCCAATAAAAACCCCTCCACCCTCTCTTCTCCCCTTCCCCCAACACCCTAAGAACTTGTTACAACCAGCACACTGCTGTTAAGCGCCTCATGCATAATCCTCCATCAATCAGCTGCCCATTTACAGAAATGGATAGGTATGCTGTTAAAAGTCATATCTGAAGCTGAAGCTCATTGCTGCTCATCCCAGCGGTTGAGAAAGCAGCCCCAAGAATATGCACGAGTAATAGAGGTGAAGAAAAGGAACAATGAGATTTCGAATGCAAGCAAAACAAGGGCCCCTTTTTCTCTTGTTGTCCCCCTGCCCCCCAGACAGGTTCAGCAGGAACAAAATAGGTAAACGTCAATGCAAAAAGTTCCCAGAACTTTTGCCACTGATGCAAAAATTTCCAGGCTTATTTGCACTGGGGAAAATTTCAGTGCCTTTGAAAGCAATATAATTTAGCATGCTTTAATAAATGTAACTTAAAAGCTTTGAAGCACTGCCATGCTAGCTAGATGTACTTAGGAAATAAAGGTGGTTTTCCCCCACCCCACCCCAAAAGGAGAAAACAGAACATCAGAATAATCTCCTGGTTTAAGAAATTTCCTCACCCCACATGGTAGCTCAATCATCATACAACCAGGGGTACATCCTAGTTAGCTCCCTGCCAGCACCGGGGCTGCTGTGGAACCTTCTCTATGGCCCTTATTTCTCTTTCAAGTGAAGATCTTCATTATACTAGTCTGCATCTTTCTTTGAGTTACTTTTAACTCTCCTTATTTAAGGAACTGTTTGTTTGCATACTTCGTTGTGGTGGCAACCATTTTACTTGTTTTATAATTGTATATATTGTTGCAACCTGCCCTGGGGCTCTATGGTAAAGGGTGGGCAAGAAATCAAATAAATAAATGAACAGAACAGGGATCAGCAACAGCCTCCACAGAAGCCTTGGGATCTGGGTGAAAGGGGTGCATTGTGTAGCAAATTCTCCACATTTTCAAAGCTAAGCAGGGTCAAGTATGGTCTCACATTGGATGGGGTACGGCGTGTTGAGATTCCTACATGACCCTCAGGTTCTAGCTTCTAACTCTACGATTCTATGAATTCTGAGTTTTGCAGTTGTATTAATGGTTTTTTTTTAAATCAATGTTATTGTCAATTGTTATAAAATAGTTATTGATTGCTTGAATAGTCTGTTGACTGCAAATAAAATGATGGTAATGGTAAAAAACTTAATAAAATCAAACAAATTGGGGGCCGTCTTCTCCCTTGCTGAAATCAGGCTTCAAAGAAGAACCTGCAGCCAAGAGGTTGCAGCATGCATGCTTGGCTGCGCTGAGTGCTTGTGGGGCCCACAACAGTCTCTCCCGTTCACAAATGTGCCCAGGAAACCTTGACGAACACAGTCATAACTGAACAACTCCAGGGCCACCAGCTGTTCCATGTGACAACCAAAGTTAAAATGTACATAGCAAGCACATATAGCTGACTGGTGCTGAAATGTATTATAATTTAAGTCAGTGCCTAGCCGCGTTGTCTGATACATTTGTGAAGTTTTTGTTTCAGAAATAATTATAGGGAGCTGCTGCCCACTAAAACACTCAAAATGTCTTTTTCGCCAAGCATGACATGGAGAGCACATTGCAGCAAGCCAAGAGGGGGAAGGGGGGTCACCCCATAAGTTATTTTGTTTGAGCTTAGAAATAAAGTAAAACTCACTACAAATTAAGAAAAGAGACAAAAATCTCACTGTGAGCTAGAAGAACATTTGCATAGTTAGCCTCAGACAACAGGGCAAAAGCATTTACACATGAACTTAAATATGCCTCACGCATTCAGGATCTAATCACAGAGGAATACAGGTTTGATGGGGGACCAGAGACCTGCCAGTGACCTATAACTCCCATCATCCAGGCTGGTTACGGCTGAGAGGAGTAGAGAGTTTAACAATACATGGAGGGTGAAACAGTCCCGCAGCCCTAATCTAAGAAGAGGCATCCTTCCATCCCGATTGTACCAGGGAATTCTGTTACTTAGATCAGATATGGGGATACATGGGGCCTTCCAGATATCGCTGGATTCCAAC
Source organism: Podarcis vaucheri (assembly GCF_965113315.1). Taxonomy (NCBI): domain Eukaryota; kingdom Metazoa; phylum Chordata; class Lepidosauria; order Squamata; family Lacertidae; genus Podarcis; species Podarcis vaucheri. The sequence continues at coordinate 36,398,678 of NC_138758.1, read as the reverse complement.
TTCTATAATCCCAGGTTATTGGCCACTATTGGTGGCTGCAGGGGCTGAAGGGAGCTGGGGTCCAACAGTATCTGAAGGACCCACAAATATCCCCCAATTCTTGTTTGCACTAACTAAACTTAAGCATTTTGATCCAGAATTTAGAACATTTAAACATTTCACTTTATATTCTGAAACCACCCCTATTTTCCCCTCCAATCTTTCCCAAACTCACCAATGGTTCCAATATTGGGCGGGTAGTGTGTGTGTGTTTGTATGTATGTTTCAGATGAGGGTATGAATTCTCATTTTTAAATCAAGGTTTTCCATGCACATACTGTACTTTTCCGTCTATAAGATGTCCCCATGTATAAGACACCCCCTATTTGGGGGGACTCAAAATTAAGAAAATGAGGGGAGATGGCCCAGAGTTGCTGAGCTTTTTTGTGGAGGATTGCACATAATCCACCTCCCACCTGCCCCATCACCGTCAGAAGCTGCCTAACGCCCGCCCAACTGATAGAGCGTCAGCCAATCAACACCACCCATTGATGCAGCAACAAATAACACACACAATAGCTGCTGACAGCCATGGCAGCAACCAATCAAATGTTCACCCTATGCACTACCCATGTATAAGGCGACCCCCCCACTTTTCGGCATTATTTTTAAAGAAAAAAATATAATCTTATACACGGAAAACTACAGTACACTGATTTCGCCAACTTATTTCTGAATGCAGCCGCTCATGTGGCTGCAGTAGATGCCACTCCAAGAGTTTTCTGGGAAGCCCTGGATGCAACTGAGGGATGCGGACAAAAGTCTCAACACACCTGGCTCTTTGAAACCCAGCCAATAGGATTTTTTTTAAGGGGGTATTAAACTGGAGACCATCTTAAAATCACAGCAGGTTAAACAGACCACATTTAGTCAGGGCAGTAAGCTTTCGAATGCCAATCTCAGGAGGGAAGAACTGTTGCACGCAGCTCCTGCTTGTGGGCTTCCCACTGATTTGCCACTATAAGAACAGAAGGTTGGACTAAATGGACCAGGGCTCTTATTATTTTCTGTTCACTTGGGTTAGCATGAGCCAGCTCAGTGGGGTTCACCAGCCAACCTATCTATGGTCCCACGCACAGAGTCAGGCCAGTCACATAGTGAGTTAGGGGCATATCAGCCTATGGAAACCAACAGACCAATAGGACATACCTAACTCTGCAGCCGTTGGGTTTGAACTAGCAGACTCCAGCTGCCCTCTCCCCTCCTCTCGCTTCCCAGGCACAGCTTCAACTGAATTTCACCATCAACTAATCAAGGGAACATTCAATCTAGCTTCATCAGCACTGCCAAAACCTACTTGTCATTTGACAAGCCCTGCCAGCCAGGTGCAAAGATTTGATCAGTGGCGTTTAACTACCACGGTTCTGCTTTGTCTGGAAAAAGAGTAAAGTGGCTGTCCAGACATAGTGACTGTGGAAGACATTATTCTCTTAATCACTTCTGGCATTCCAGTGTTAATCTTCTTTTAAAAAAAATAATTTTATTCATAAATTTTAACAAATAAACAACATTTCAAATTTAGCAATCCATCATTCCTCCTGCAACTTCCCCTCCCTCCCTCCATGGTTCCCTCAAAATTTCAGCTTATGCTGCATATTATAGTTACTGTATACCTTCACCTTATCTCACAATAAAAACAAAAAGTTCACCCCTACTGCTACTCTTACTCAAATCCTATTTGCGTTAACATTTTTCCAGTGAGTTTCAAAGTATTCTGCAAGTATTTTCCAATCTTCTTTAAAATCTGTCTCTAATTTTATCTCTAATTTTACATGTCAAAACTTGCCAATTCTACATATTCTATCCATTTCAGCTGCCATTCTCCTTTGGTAGGTACCACCTCATCACACCCTTTTTGTGTGTATAATATGCTATCATATTCCGTAAAGAAATAGATTTATCTGTTTTGGAGGGGGGTGGATATCTGCTCCAGATATCCCTAGTAAAAAAGCTTCCGGTCTTTTGGGGAAAGTTACCATAAATTCCAACTCATTATAAATCATCTCCCAAAAGTCCTTAGGTATTTTGCATATTCACCACATGTGGCAAAATGAATCTTCTACTACAGGGATGTCTAAAAGGTCAATCGGGATTGACTGGTCGATCCCTGGGAGGTTCCGGTCGACCGCTGTTGATCGCAGGATCCTTTTCCTTTGTTTTTGCCTAAGAGCAGCCGTCCCATCCCCCCATCTCCCCGCCCTTCATTTTCGCATGACTGTAGGAACGGAAGACGGAGTTTTCACTGTAAGGCAGATTGTTTCCATAGCTATCTTTTGGTGAGCGACTAATCTCCTTTCCCCTTTACTCTAGTCCGACATTTCCCCCTTAATAATGGGGCTTTCCTCCCTAAAGCAAGCTCAAAAACTTTGAGCTGAAACTCCCCCCCCCCCAGGGGTAGATCACTGCCAGTTTCCCCCCCTGTAAGAAGATCACAGTCTCTTGGGAGTTGGACGTCCCTGTTCTACTACAATGCTATTCTATTAATTTGCAATAAGCACTCTGCCAACAGACATCATGCCACCAACCCCCTCCCCAAAATAATATGATTAACAGCAAGTATCAAAAGGCAAAACAGAGGAAAACCAAGGAGACTTACTTCCATCATCCAGGGGACGTTTTACTCCGTAACCGTACACTGAAGGGTCCACAAGTGGTGTGGAATTATTCAAGTGAGGGATCTCACCAATTTTAGCAGCCATTTGCTGTAGAGAAAGAAAGAAGAAGTTTGGAACAACATGAGCAAACTAGTTTACTTCTTATGTGGCTGAAACAGCAAGAAACAGCTTTTACAGCAATATATATATTGCGGGGTGGGGTGGGGAATCAAAATTTCATCATGCTAGAGCGTGACCAAAAGACACACGATGCAGCATGAGTGAGAGACGGAATCCAAGAGGAGGCTATGCAGATGGCAGCAAGTTTATAAAGGCAGGAGAAGGAACTGATTAGTTAATGGACTGAGCCAACCAGAGCACAGTACAGATTACCTGGGACATTGGTGGGTTTGCTCCTATGGAAGTGGTTGACGCAGATACTGCCAACAAAGAAACAACAAGTCGCACCCCTCCAGGGTCACTGCAACATTATACTCTCCCGCTGCTCATGCCCATTTTCCTGACTAAATTAATTAGAGGTGCCTGTTCCTAGATTCTGTTAACAGTTGAGCAACAGGCTGAAAGCAACCCCCACAGAGATGCTTTAGGAGCACATAGGACCATGGTCTGGCTCACAACTCAGCCATGGTCAGCTGGAGGTCTCCTCCACATGGGAGGTGTACAAGTCACAACTGTGGTGGGGTATGCAGGGAGTGTCCACCCAGAGGGTATGGTGCAGCAGGGAGGGGCTATGGCAGAAACATGACACAGTTTCACTGTTGTTTCAAAGGGCCGGTAGTGCAAAGGAACAATGCCATTTTGGTGGCTCAGCCAGAGGGAACCAACCCCACACTGGCAACCAAGAAACTGAATTAATGTCACATGTCAAAAAGGATACTGGGAAGCCCAGCTAGTTGGAGCTGCATCTCAACCAGACTCCCCGGGCAGCTTGGCTACACCAAGGGATGGCTAACATGGCACCTGCAGGCACCAGCGTGCCTGTCACTATCTCCAGTGGCACCCATTAACAATTTCAGTAAATAACCCCTCAAAAATCCAAAATGCACTTGACTTTTTGCTCTCCCTGCTCAGTTCCTGTTTGCACTGACTCAGCCTATCAAACATCAATGTCATACCCTACCCACCAACAGCTGTCATTCTCCCAATGTGGAAACCCATACATGCTGCTCTCTGCATCCCAGAACAGCCACAACACATCACATGCCCCTATGTCAGGCTCAAGCTAATAGCTGACAAATCCTGAGCACCTTCTAATACCAGAACACAAGGGGTGGGGTACTAAGAACTCTCCCTCCCTCTATAAAATAGTAACAGGTCTAAACACATTTTTACAAATGCCGTATTAAAATGGAAGATTTATTGGGGGTGTCAGGAACAGAAAAGAGACTTGATTATGTTGTTCTTAAAAAAGGTAAAGGATCCCTGACAGCTAAGTCCAATCGCAAACGATTCTGGGGTTGCGGCGCTCATCTCGCTTTACTAGCCGAGGGAGCCGGCATTTGTCTGCAGACGATTTTTCTGGGTCATGTGGCCAGCATGACTAAACCCAGGGGTAGGCAACCTTGCCACTTCTGGCAAAACCAGAGCAGCACACAGAAACACCATTTACCTTCCCGCCGGAGCGGTACCTATTTATCTACTTGCACTTTGACGTGCTTTTGAACTGCTATGTTGGCTGGAGCTGGGACCAAGCAATGGAAGCTCACCCCATCGCGGGGATTCAAACTGCTGACCTTCTGATCGGCAAGCCCTAGACTCAGTGGTTTAGACCACAGCGCCACCCGCGTCCCTTATGATGTGGACATAGAAACGGAAGCCACCTTATCACACCAGGCAACCCTCACAACTGCAAAGCTGTTGCGGAGACATCTCTTTTTCCCACTTTAACTTGTCTCCCCCCCCCTTTTTTTTTAAAGTACGGCAGAAATGAGAAACCTGTGGCGCTTGTGATGTTATGGGGAATCCAACTCCCATCAGCCCCTGCAGCCAGTATGGCTAACGTTCAGGGATGGTGGAAAGTGGAGTCCAAAAACATTTGACCCCTGATCTAGCTTGCAGCATCATTCCCTACTGCTTGCAAGAGATGGAAGAAGCCCTCTTATTTAGAAGAGGCAATCATCATGAAAGAAGAGGTGACCTCTTCTTAGATCAGGGAACTGTGTGGCCTTCCAGACCATGTTGGGACTCCAATTCCCATCAGCCCCAGTCAGCATCGCCCCCATATTACTCTGGCTCAAGTAAGCTGGTGCGACAGGGGGCTTCTTCAAAGGCTTAGGCAGGCAGAGCCTGAGACGTGCTTGCTGTGGCTGGGAAATATATCGTCCAAAACTGATGTGAAGTCCATTTCACTCACTCTTTACTGACCCCTGCACACTCCTTTTGAATACAAGTGACAAACATTTTAGGTACGTCCAAATGATATATGATCACTAGCGCACAGGTCCTTTTGGACCTGGATGAGGAAAGAATGTAGGTGGAATGGGGGAGGGGCAGAACACACTTATGCGAGATCTGCCAATACATGTGGGGACCGGGAAAAGAAACTCCCATGTGAAATGGTTGTTGCCTATAGTCACATATATATAACCTTTCCTAACTTCTCAAACTATGGTTTACACAGGTGAGAACAAGTGCCTAGCTTGTCTGCTTCCCACTGTGTTAAGGCTTTAGCATTCCATTGTGGCTCACATTAAACCACAAAGTATCTGAAGAAGTGTGCATGCACACGAAAGCTTATACCAAGAACAAACTTAGTTGGTCTCTAAGGTGCTACTGGACAATTTTTTTTTAATTTTTTAAATATATTTTGACTGCATCATACCAACACGGCTACCTACCTGAATTAAACCACAGTTCCCTGTTATAACTGGAGAACTCTAGCTTAGCACTGGTTTATGAATGAGACTGATAAACCAGTATCTCCTGTCTTATTACAGAATCATAGAACTGTAGAGTTGGAAGGCACCCCAAAGGTCATGGCCCAATTCCCTGCAATGCAGGAATCTCAACTACCCTGGTTATATAAGATTAAACCACACCTCCCCACTTGGAAACTGCCCTTGCAGTGAGAATAGAATAGCGAAACAAAGGGAGTGGGGAGTGAGCAGCACAGCCATGATACATCAGTAGCAGCAGGGAAAAGAACTTACATAGACAGAGACAGACCCATAAAATTCCTGCCCCAAACATCTGCCCTAAAGTACATTCCTCTAGGAAGAACCCCAACCTTCTGATCTACCCACAAAAAAGTCCATACCAACAACATACAACCTACATTCGAAATCAGCAAGAGCAGCATCGTTCAGGCTTCCTAAGGAACAAGAGTTATGTCAGCTAACTCACTTATCTGAGACTTGTGATGCCCAGGATAAAGGGGAGTACGGGGGAGAAAAAGACTAGAAGTTCATGAGTGCCTGTCACAATAGAAGATGGCTGTCACAATAGAACTGTCACAAGGGAATGAGCTGTGGGGTCTCCCAAGGATCTGCTCTGGGACCTGTGCTATTGAACCGGGTTCAAAAACAGGGTTAGAAACTCAGATATATAAGCTAGGCACCAGATGGCTCCTTAAACCAAGGTTAGTTGCTAAAACAAAATATCTAGTTGCCATTTAAGGGCAAGATGACTCTAAAGTCTTCTTTTTTATAGACTGACTGTGACTGATTATCAGTTAAACATCTGGCTAGTTCTGATGACAACCCTGGGCTAGGTTAAGAACTTTGAGAACTTAAAGAAGAAAAGTCACTTTATCCAGGGACAGTCCACATATATATTGGTCTATTCCTACCTCTTTTTCTTAATGGCAACACGGACCATTCATAACATAAGAATATTCTTCACAACTGTGAACAAAGCAGTGGGGTGGGGTAAGTGCAGACAAGTTACTTTTAGTTCAGCATCCTGTCTTCAAAGTGCCCAACCCAGATGCCCATGTGGAAACAGCAAGCAGGATTCAAGCACAAGAGCACTCTTCTCTTCTTTGGTTTCCAGCAACTGGTATTCAGAAGCACTGCTGCCTTCAAAGGTGGCAGCAGAGCATAATCATTGTGGCTAATAGCCATCGATAACCCTCTCCTCCATGAATTTGTCTAATGAAAACAAGGTGGTTGTTTTTTTAAAAAAGAAAACAGGATGGTGAAAACTCAACCAGACTGTGAAGCACTCTAAAAGACCTCTCTGAACTAGATGAACAGGTGTCAAAAATAACAAATTTTAAGTAAAAGTAAAGTAATGCATACCAGGCAGAAGTAAATCCCTAACTCGACTTATACACTGATGGGGGTCTGAACTGGCAGTGGTTGACCAGGGAAAAGGATTTGGAATCATGGTGAATAATACCACCATTATCATTATTTAAATAATTTATATAAGAAATACTTCTGAAATTCATTTCAAGAAGAAATGCCAAGGCGCTTCAATAAACATGCAAAATCAAAGTTTGCGTGTTGGTATTTGGCAAAATCACAACAATGATTATTACATGTATAGGGAATAAAAACAGACCCTCAGAATCACTTTCTAATGAAACATTTTTGGCAAGCCTAGTGGATACTAGGGGACTCAAACCCATACCTCATCCACCACATATCTGCACATTGTGGGTTGAGCCTAAGAAACCCTAGTTTGCCCATGGCCAAAGATGAAGGAGTTGAAACCCAAGTTTCTCAAGCTACCTCTGACAAATCATGTGCCCTCCCCAGCTACAATGCAGGTCACTGATAGAAGTCAACTATGCATGTGCAACATACGAGTTCAAAAGTTAAAAGGTCTTGACACAAACCTGCTGTCAGACTAGAAAGCAGTTTTATGGCCAGCAAGATTCTAAGGCAACTCCAGACATCTTTTCACATACGCTCTAGAGCAGCAGCCTCCAACTTTTACAGGCGTGGGACCCACCTTTAACCCAACCCCCACCACCATCACATTTGTATGCCGCCTTTCCATAGTTAGAACGATGCTCAAGGCAGCTTGCAATATGAATCATTTTCATGATTGCAAACATAACAGAAGTAGCCATAAACAAGAAATAAAACACATCAAAGGGTACACAACAAAACTTAACAAATTCCCACATAATTCATTTTAAGATCTAAAAATAAAGATACAATAAATAATACCAATGACAACAACACCACACTAAACAATACCGCAAGATTCTGTTCACCTCCCAGGTCAAGTGGGGAAAGTCTTGCAAGGTGGGGAGCAGGTCTTCCAGACCTCAGAGCTGAACATGTTTGGAGACCCATTCCTTTTTTTCTACAATAGATGCACTGTGTTAGGGCTGTGAATCCAGCCCACCTTAGATCACAAGCCTTTTTTGGATGGATGGAGGGTCTCAACACATCAGCTGAAGACCAGTGCTCTAGAGCAGGGGTAGGCCACCTAAGGCCCGGGGGCCAGATGCAGCCCAATCGCCTTCTAAATCCGGCTCGTGGACAGTCCGGGAATCAGTGTGTTTTTACATGAGTAGAATGTGCCCTTTTATTTAAAATGCATCTCTGGGTTATTTGTGGGGCCTGCCTGGTGTTTTTACATGAGCAGAATATGTGCTTTTATTTAAAATGCATCTCTGGGATATTTGTGGGGCATAGGAATTCATTCATTTCCCCCTCCAAAAAAAATATAGTTCGGCCCACCACACGGTCTGACGGATGGTGGACCAGCCCACAGCTGAAAAAGGTTGCCAACCCCTGCTCTAGAGTCCACAAGGGTCCTTTCAACCAAAAAAGGTATTTAACACACACACTGTGTGGTATCAGCCAAGAATTACATAGAAGCTGACATGTCCCAAGAAGGGCAAAGTAGCAGGAAAAAATAAGAAAGTTCAGATTTCAGGGATGCAGGGGGTTGGACTAAATGAGCTTTTGGATCCCCCTTCCAATCCTACAATTCTATGAGGTTTATTCTCAGTTATACTGCCACAAAGCTTGGGGGCATATTTGCAGCTAGAGAACACTACTAGCCCTCCAGCATTCATCATCATGTCATCCACTATAGACAGTGTACTCACCTAAATCCCCTTTTCACCCCCCTCTACTTTCAAAAAGATCATTAAGAGGCCTTAAGGAGTTCCTAGATTGCTGCCCCCTCCGCAAAGGATAACAGAGGGCAGGGCACAAGAACTTCAATCATTGCTGATTTCTACTTTCTGTCTTCCCGTCTTTCATTTTCCTTTCCAAAAGACCAGACCAGAGGAATCTCTCGAGAAAGATTCTAGACTGGTTTGTGCCCCACAATCAGTAATGATTATGAAACGAGACAGCCAATATGTCTTCTGGCAACTAACAGATGTTTGGTGGCACAACTTTTCACAGGCCAGAGCAGAAATTGGGAGCTCCCCAGTTTTCTACAACTCTCATCATCCAGCCCTAATTGAACATGCTGGTTGAGACTGATGGACTACAGATTCCCTATCCCTAGCCTAGAGTCTATTTCCTCAAGGTGTGTGAAGTATTACAGTCAACTAACAATGATATTATGTATAGCACTACACACACACACACACACACACACACACAAAATAAGAAGAGATTACTGGGAATTGTAAAGCAAGCCAGGTAGAATGCAGCTCTATCATTCTGAAGCAAACAGAAAGATCTGTTGAAACATACATGTATGGCAGAGATATAAAGCAGAGCCTTTTGCCAGGTAGCACAAAGGCGTTATAAATATGCTCTATGGGAGAGAGGCACCTCATGCTCTTTCATAAGTACGGAGGGCCAAAAGTTGAACAGGTGCTAAATACAGAACTGTACTGGTCACCATATCAACTGGTGATGGTGGCTTAAGAGTTTGGCATAGGGTTGTCAAAAAGGTAGCACATGGGGGGAGTTTAACCCTTTCCTGCCCTGCCCACAGTCCCAACCAGAATATGCCAATGGAAAATAAGGCAAATTTATTTCAGGAACTGTTTGGGCTCTATTGAGAATTTGATCACATCCACAGCATACATTTAAAACACATTAAACCACAAAACTGCTCTCAAAGAATTATGAAAACTGTAGTTTGTTAAAAGTAATGGAATGTGTAGAACTGTGAGGAGTAAAGTTCCCAAGATTCTTGGCTGTGTGTGCTTTAAATGTATGAGATGTATGAAGCCTGACTGAGAGAACTGCAGTCCACAAAAGTTTATACTACAACAAATCTGTCTTTTAAGATGCCACAGGAATCTGAGCTGCCACAGAATGGCAGCCCTCTGGATGGCGAAACAAGCAAAAATCATTAAATTAGAAGAGAACTCTTCCAAAAGTATCATGCTGGACATTTTCTGGTTCTGGCCCCTATCATCTGACCCCTACTCCCCGCATTCCTCTCCAGGAGCCTCCCCCAAAAGAACTCAAGAATCTCTGACAAACACATCCCACTCACGCCCTGAAGAGATAAAACCAAATGAAAACAGTGAACAGAAAGACAAAATTGCCAGCTTCTTAATTCCATTACACAAATCTGTGTGCTGAGGCCCAACGCTTACAGTTGCAGTTGCTGTATCTGAAGAAGGATACAGCACAGCTGGAAAAGGCATAGAAAAGGACAAGTCTTCTATGAGGAAAGGCTACAGTGAGATTATTGAGAATGTTTGCCTTAAAAAGTAGGTACGTAATGTGCAGGGGGGGGAGAGATACCCCCATTGTCAGAGGCAACATACCTCTGAATACCAGTTGTGGGGAACTGCAAGTGGTGTGGGAGTATTGTTGCACTCAGGTCTTGCTTATGAGCTTCCCAAAGGCAGTTGCTTGACTACAGTGAGAACAGGATGCTCAACTAGATGTGACTCTGCTGTAACACAGGTTTAGATTCACAGGGGGGTGGGGAGCTAGCAATAGCTACTTGCCATCTTGGTTGTATGGCAGGGGCAGCAAAACTGTAGCCCTCCAGATGTTCTTGGATTCCAAATCCTATTAGCTCTAGAGAACACAGCAAATGGTCACAGTGATGGGATTATAGTGCAGGTACACCACATGGTATACAATAACAGGCCCTGCAGAAGCATGATTTTCCGTTGATTACCCTGCTGCCACTGCCCATTCCCTAGGGCGCTACCTCACTGTGTCCTAATGGTAGGGCCGGCTCCAGGGTCAGTGATCACACATTCCTAACTCAAGAACTCAACTCAGCCACATCTGCTGTATGTTACCTCCAAGTTCAAGAGGGGTACTGTGCCAACGTGCTAAGAAGCAACATCAAGGACACTACTGCCTTCATCTATTTCTTTACTTCCTAGACATCTTGGGAAGCTATCTAATGAGCAAAGCATCTGCCTTGCAGGCAGAAGGCCCCTGGTTCAATTCACACCAGCATCTCCAGGTGAAGCTGGAGAGAATCCTGTCCAAAACTCTACAGAACTGCTGTCAATCAATGTAGACAAGACTAAATGGACCGCTAGTCTGACTTTGTATCAAGTAGCTTTCTATGATTCCACAAAGGGCTCTGGCTCTGCTGCAGAGCATCCGCCTTGCATGCAGAACATCCCAGATTCAATTCCTGGCATCTCCAGGTAGGGCTGCAGCTTTCTACATTACTGCTCACTGTGAGAAAACAGGCTGCTGCCCTTGCGTCCTTGATTCTGCAAGGCTCAGTTTTTACTAAGCCATCCTAGGAATAGAACAGGGGCAGCAAACTTTTTCAGCAGGGGACCGGTCCACTGTCCCTCAGACCTTGTGATGGGCCGGACTATATGGGGGGGGGGGAGAACGAATTCCTATGCCCCACAAATAGCCCAGAGATGCATTTTAAATAAAAGCACACATTCTACTCATGTAGAAACACACTGATTCCTGGACCGTCTGCAAGCCAGATTTAGAAGGCGATTGGGCCGGATTCGGCCCCCGGGCCATAGTTTGCCTACCCATTGAATAGAACATTCATGTCCAAAGGCAGTCCACCTGGCAGGTGGGTATGGCAATAGCAGAAAAGGGCTGCTGTTTTCACCCCCAGCTTATGGGGCTCTCCAAGATGCTTTGGTCTTACTGGTTTGGGTGGAGGGGAAAATAGAGTGCCTGTTTGATTCTACATCCAGCAGAACTCATTTAGAAGTTCCTTAAAAAAAAAAAAGACAAGAGAGACACCATCTACTTTTGGCTCTTCCTCAACTGGACGTTTACATCTGGCCGAAGAGCAAAAGCAGAGGAGCCCAGCCGGACAATCCCACAATTTCTGCATAGAGACCAGCAGCCTTTGGTTCCCTCTCAACTGTCACCCAGTGGCAGACTGAAACTGTTATCTTCCCACCCACCCCCATTCTTCTTTCCTCTTGCATCATGTATTTTCGATAGCAAGCCTGTGAGGGTAGGGACTGTCTTACTACTGACCTTTGTTAAGCTGTTCTGTGAGCACCCTGTTCCCCCACAGCCACTGCCATGGAGCAGGGTAAACAAAATAGATGAAAACATCATCAGCATAATAAAACTTTCATTTTTATTCAACAAAGCCCTTTTGGTTTTATTAACCATGACAAACATTAACTATCCAGAGGCAGTGTACCTTACAAAAAGCAACTGCTGGAGAGGGCCATTGCCCCTTATCCTGCCTGGGGTGCGGCTCCCAAACAGGGCAATGGGATGGTGCTATGAAAATTATTATTATTATTACTAAATTTGTATACCCGTAGGTCTCAGGGTGGTTCACATGATAAAATCACAACATAAAAACACAAAATACATAATCAAAAGAAAAGCAACAACAACCCAATAATACCCCAGCACATTTTAAAAGGGCGTTGAATATATTGGCCACTGTCATGAAAACATGACAGTGCCCAATATAGACATTTTGGGACTAAGCAAGCAAAGCTCCACGATAGCTTTTTCTAGCTACAACAGGGAGCAAAGGATTCACGCCCACAGGCAGTCTACCTTTGGAGACCAATTGCTGAAGGAGGGAAACGGGTAGAGAGGGAAGCCAAGCAAGGGAGGAGAAGGGCCGATTTGGGAGGGCTTCCAAAAAAGCATCTGGGCTTGAAAAAGAGGCTGCTGGGCTACTCCTCCATGTCAGAGACAGTCTACCTTTGGAGATCAGCAGCTGGGGAGGGGGGAGCTAGAGGTGAGGTCATACAAAAGAGAAGGAAGGCTGCTTCAATTCCTGCATTGCAGAGGGCTGGAGTATATGACCTTTGGGGTTCCTTCCAACTCTACAATTCTATGACTCTATCAAACATCCTGCTTTGGGAGGGGGCTTCCAAAGTGGAATCTGAGTTGGGAAAAATGGGGAGGGCAGTGTTAGAAACTCAAATACATAAGATAATTTTCCAAATGGCACCTTAAACCTAGGTTATGGTCGCCACAACAGAATATCTAATGGAAAATCTAATAGTACTGGAATTTAGAAGTAGTAGTATTCATTTCATTTCTATACTGCTTTATATTTTAATGAAAAAAATCTCAAAGTGGTTTACAACACATTAAAACATCAAACAAAACAATCCAGAATACAGCCATACCTCAAGTTGAATGTGCTTCAGGTTGAGCGCTTTCAGGTTGCGCTCCGCGGCAACCCAGAAGTAACAGAGTGCATTACTTCCGGGTTTCGCCGCTCACGCATGCGCAGACGCTCAAAATGACGTCACACGCATGCGCGGAAGCGGCAAAATGCGCCCCCGTGCATGCGCAGACACGCCGCCGTGTTCCATTCAGGATGCGAACAGGGCTCTGGAACAGATCCCGTTCGCATCCCGAGGTACCACTGTACAACAAATTAAAGCTTCAAGAAATATATTTCAGAACCTTCTCTAAGTGACATTTCGCTTTCCCCATATTTATTTATCTACTTAATTTATATAGCCGCCTCATGGCAGAAGTACTCTAGCATGTCAGACTAGGACCTGGGAGATGATCAGAGTTTAAATCCCCACTAAGTCATGATGCTCACTGGGTGACCTTGAGCCAGTCACAGCCTCTTAACCTACCTCATAAGATTGTTGTAGGGATTAAATAGGGGGGTGAACCATGGAGAAAAAGGTGGGATATAAATGAAATAAATAAGCTCTTCCTGCTTACCTGCTTAAGAAAGCTGGAGCGGCCAGTCAGTTACCAACCTGACATCCAAAGATTCCCACATACCGTATTTTTCGTCCTATAGGGTGCACCGGCCCATAGGACGCACCTTGTTTTTTTTTGGGGGGGGGATGAATAAAAAAAATTATCCCCCCCGCCTGCCGCCCCAAGCCTTGCGCACACCTGCCCGAAGCACGGGGCATCCTCCAGAGGGCACCATGTGCTTCGGGTTGCAGGCTGCCGCCCCAAGCCGGGCGCGCAAGGCTTGCAGACACTCGCCCAAAGCACGGGGAGCCCTCCGGAGGGCTCCCCGTGCTTCGGGCGACAGGCTGCCGCCCCAAGCCTCGCGCGCTCGGCGGGACCTCCTGCCAGGTGCGCAAGGCTTGCGGACACTCGCCAGGGCTGCAGGCTGCTGCCCGCAAGCCTTGTGAGCCCGCGGGAACTCCCACCAGGCTTGCAAGGCTTGCGGATAGCTTCCTGAAGCCTGGAGAGCGAGAGGGGTCGGTGCGCACCGATGCCTCTCGCTCTCCAGGCTTCAGCGAAAGCCTGCATTCGCCCCATAGGACGCACACACATTTCCCCTTCATTTTGGGAGGGGAAAAAGTGCATCCTATGGGGCGAAAAATACGGTAGTCACAATTGGACCTGCACCAGTTGCAAAATGCATCTGGTGAATTTCTAGCATGGGTATGTGTGGCCAACATTAATTATACTCAGGGTTAGATGCACTGAAAATTATTTGGCATGAGTAGCTTGAAGTTGACTGATTTCAATGAGTCTGCTTCGAGTATTATTATCAATAAATTGTAGTTAAACTTACTACCAATCCTTCACCAGCAGGTCCCAGGATTGGTTCAAACAATTTAAAAACTAGTATTAAAAACAATTAAATTGTAAACAATATTACAATCACAGTAACGGGGTGAGCACCCAAAACACACCTCAGGCGTCGAAGGCCACTTAGGCAGGCTATAACATCCTAGGTCAAAGAGACCCACAGCTGGGCTCTTCTTGGACTTGAAAACCTGGAGAGCTGCAGCTAGTCTGTGTAGAAAATACAGGGCTAGATAAACCCCAAAAGTCTGACTCAGTACAAGGCAGCTCCCTATTTAATTCAAAACCCTGAGGACTGGAACCTTGCTGTAACTTCAGGGGAAGGGCCCCTAAAGTTCATCATTAAAGCACATGCTTTAAAGGTCCCAGGTTCAATCCTCAACATCTCCAAGTAGGACTGAGAAATACTCCCTGCCCAACATCCTGGGGAACTGCTGCCAGTCACTGTGACAATACTGAGCTAGACGGACCAAGGGTCTAACTCTTTTTAGAGGAAGGGACCATGGCTCAGTGACAGAGTATGCATGCACAAGACTCCAGGCCCAACCAAAGCAGCATCTCCAGGTGGGGCTGGGAACTCTCCCCTGCCTGAAACCCTGGAGAGCCTCTACCAGTCAGTGTAGGCATTAGTGTTTTAAGACAGATCACAATACTCTGACTCAATATAAGGCATATCTTCCTATGTTTCTAGTTTTAAAACTATGACCCTATTCCTATGCAGTTTGGTCACAAGCCGAAAAGGCTTCTCCACATCTGACACACAGCATTAATATATGTCACCCTTTCCCACACTGGTCTCCCAGTGCATGACAGGTGGCCTCTGCCTCATCCAGGCCTGCCCCAGACCAGCCTTCTGAGCTTGATGGACCAACAGTTTGATTCAGTATAAGGCAGCTCTGTAAGTCCCTATTCAAATCAGCTTTTATTTCAGAACCATGAGGACTGGAATCTTAGTTCATTTTTAGGGGTAAGGCCACAGCACAGTGTTTAAACATATGTTTAAAAGTCCCAGGTTCAATTCCCTGCAGCATCTCCAGGTAGGGCTTGGAATTGCTCCCTGCCTGAAATCCTGGAGAGCTACTGCCTCTCAGTGCAGACAACGCTATCCAACAATGAGCTAAAGGTAAAGGTAAAGGGACCCCTGACCATCAGGTCCAGTCGTGACCGACTCTGGGGTTGTGGCGCTCATCTCACTTTATTGGCCGAGGGAGCCGGTGTACAGCTTCCAGGTCATGTGGCCAGCTTCTGGTGAACCAGAGCAGCGAAAGGAAATGCCATTTACATTCCCGCCTGAGCGGTACCTATTTATCTACTTGCATTTTGACATGCTTTCGAACTGCTAGGTTGGCAGGAGCTGGGACCGAGCAACAGGAGCTCACCCCGTCGCAGGGATTCGAACCACCGACCTTCTGATCGGCAAGTCCTGGCTCTGTGGTTTAACCCACTGCGCCACCCGCGTCTCTTAACAATGAGCTAGACAGACCCTAATAATCTTACTGTAAGGAAGCTTCCTGTGTTCCTATATTATGGGGAATGGTTGTAACTCTGTTGCATGCAGAAGGCCCCAGGTTCAATCTTCAGGAGCATCTCCAGCCACAGCTGGGAAAAGACCACCTGCCAGAAACTGCTGAAAGCTGCTGCCTATCAGTGTAGACGGCACTGAGATAAACAGACTCCAATGTTCCAACTCAGGAAGTTACCTTATGCCTCATTCTGTCCCATGGGGAAAATTGTCTCCCCACACTTGACACACACCCTTTCCCACAATGGCATCCCTTCTCCCAGGAGGAGTTGTGATGGGCCCACCTTCCATATGCCTACTCCTCCTCCTGGCCTGGCTTAGCCTACATCCCAGCCGACTAAGCTAAACAGGACAACGTTCTTACTTGGTATAAGACAGCTTTCTCATACCCCCACTTAACTCATCCCTTTATTCAGAACCACAAGGACTAGAACCTAGCTTTCCTCTTTAAGAGACAGAACTGTGGCTTGGTGACTCCATTCCCCCATCTCCAGGTGGGATTGCGAAAGGTCCCTGCCTGAAAGCCCTTCAAGTGCCACTGCCTGCCAGTGTAGGCAACGCAGTCGGCCTCCTTTGGGAAAAGCGGCCACAGTTCAGTGGTAGGAACGTTTCCTTTACACAGGGCCGTCGAGTTTTCCCCCAACACACACACACCAATCCGCATGAAACGCTGGACAGCCTCTGCCTGCCAGTGCAGGCAACACTGAGTTCGACCCACGCCAGATAACTCGGGAAGTTGTCTCGCGCGCCACGCTATGGCCCCTGGATGGGATGCAGTTCGGGGCAGACCCCTGGAAAGGACCAGAAACGCCTCCCCGCGCCGGCCTCCCTTCCTCCCACACACCCCAGGAGGAGGCCCGAGGGGCTACCCTTCCCCACTTCTCCATATGCTGCCTCCTCCTGCTGCCAAGGCCGAGGCGCGCGGGGTGGCGAGGGGCCAGGCCGGGCCCTCTTCGCTGTCTGCCATGCGGCCTTCGCCCCCACCCACCCGCTCTTACCTGGCGGACGCGGTGCAGCGCGTCGACGAAGCCCTCGCTCTTCCCCGCCCCCGCGGGTGCCGCGCTCGGCCCCAGAGCCAGCTCCGCCATGACGCGCGCGCCGCCGCCGCCGCCTCGGCCCAGGCCTCCTCCCGCCGCCGCCTCGGCCTCCTCCTTCCTCCTGGGCCTCCTCCTTCCTCCTGGGCCTCCCCCCGCCGGCCGCTCACTCACTCAGCCTCTCCTCCGTCCAGCGCCCGGGGGCTCAATCTCGCTTCGCCTTCCTCTCCCTCCCCCCCTTCTCCCTCTCCCTCTTTCTCTCTCCGCCTGGGGACCCGTACCCGGAAAGGGAAATCCCGCCCCTCGCTTCCGCCCGAGACAGGAAGTAGAAGGAGGGAGGGGCAGCCAGGGAGAGGAGAGACAGGCCGGGAAAGAGGCGCGGCGCTAGCCGAGCGAACCTCTGCTTCCGGGGGAGGCAGGCGGGAGGAGGAGGGGGTCACGTGGCCAGGGGCGGGCTCCGCGTGGCTCCTCAGGAAAGGCCCAGATGGGAGGAGCCTAGGAGAGGAGGAGACGGGACGGGGAGGAGCCTTAAAGAGTAATACAATATGTACTGTGCATATTTGCGGTGATCAAAAAGCACACCTGTTGCGGGTTTGTTTTTTAATCTAGTTTTAACGTTGACTACGTTTCTGTTTGCATGATTCAGGGCAGCTGCAGGACTCAGGCCTGTTGCAGCGTTTTCAGTCACCTTTTGTATTTTGATGATGATGATGTATGCAACCTGCAGAACTCCAACTTTCGAGTCACGTTTTATATTTGTATAATTTAAATAATGTTTATGCCAGCTGCAGGGCTCAGACTTGTTGCAACTTTTGGATTAACATTTTATATTCAGATAATTTAAACAACAATGAGAAGAACAATATTGTTGCGTGCTGCCCAAGTCACTGAGCTGCGCAGAATTCCAAGGGTTCCAGGTGCTTATGCCATGTTCAGTTTCCTTGGAAGCAGGGATGGTGGATACTAGTGTTTAAGGATATATGGGTTTATTTACACAAATTTAGCCTGGTCTCCCAAGGTCCAACACTCTAGTCCAGGGGTCAGCAAACTTTTTCAGCAGGGGCTGGTCCACTCTCCCTCAGACCTTGTGGGGCTCCGGACAATATGGGGGGGGGGATGAACGAATTCTCTATGCCCCACAAATAACCCAGAGATGCATTTTAAATAAAAGGACACATTCTACTCATGTAAAAACATGCTGAGTCCTGGGCTGTCCATGGGCCAGATTTAGAAGGCGATTGGGCCGGATCTGGCCCGGGGCCTTAGTTTGCCTACCCATGCTCAACACCAACCCTTTGAATTGTTCTCAGAAACGTACTGGAAACGTATCTAGGTTGGTGGCCATCATTGCCTAAGTCTTCCAACATTCATGGAGTTGCCCATTGGTTCAACATTTTTCCCTACAGGTCTTTTCAGTGCTATTTTTCTAGAAAAAGAGGTGCCAACGGTCGCCATGAACTCCTCCCTTGTTCTCTTAGAATGGCAATGGCGCAGTGGCGTAGCGTGGGTTGTCAGCACCTGGGGCAAGGCAAGTAATTTGCGCCCCCTAACCCATGGATTTGCGCCCCCTAACCCTAACCCCCAGATGTTGCACCCGGTGCGGCCGGCCCCCTCTGCACCCCCCACGCTATGCCACTGCAGTGGCATCAACCTGAGAGGTGCTGGAGTTAAGCTCCTGTAAGCTCCACCTGAAAAAAAGCCCTATGTCTTTCACAAAGCATGTCGGATAAATAGTGGTGGTTGGTGCCTATGTCAACTGCTAGGGTGGAAAACAGGGAGCCCAAACAGTAGGTGAAGCCAGAGCCAATGAGAGGGAGGAGCCAACTAATTCTAGTTTGGTCCACATCTCCTCCCTAGTGAGCAACACTGAGACTAAGGAGGCGGAAGCCGATAGGCCGGTCCACCCCTGGATGAGATGTAAAAAAAGAAGGCAACTGGTTGGGAGCTGGCTGAGGGTAGACAGGTTGGCAGCGCAGTGCTCCATTCACCCCAACGGACCAGCCTCCACTGCAGATAACCAATCAGGCCACTCTGCCAAACCTCCAAATTGCAGGGGCCCCCATCTCTATTTTTGACTATTACAATCAGGATTTGGGCCCTAAAGTTCTAACCACCCTCTGATGATTGCACTAAGGAGTAAGGGTTGCCATATATCCAGAACTCCCCTGACATAGCTCGTATTCGGCCCTCATAAACAGTGTCCACATGGAAATCTCTTAAATGTCTGGAAAATTCCAGACCTATGGCAGCCCATGTCGGAAGTGTTGTTTTTGGCAAATTTCATTAAAAATAGCTCAAAAGCTCAACAACTTTGGGCAAAAAAAAAAAGCACTAAAGAACTTTTGTGTCACTTTTTTGAAATATGGCAACCCTACGATAGCTATGAGCACTCATTTGATGATAATTGGCATTGATAGCTCTGGGATTTAGTACTAACGGATCAACTAACATGCCGATGTTGTGCACACCAGAAAATTCAAGCCACAGAAAAATTCTATGCAGTCTGGTTAAGTTTTATTTCTTATGCAAAGATTAATAAACATGGATAAAAACCACCAAGTTCAAGGTCTTTTCAAGGTCTTGTCAAAGACTTTGAACATATCTACACTATACATTTAAACTGTGCTCTTTTTCTAGAAAAAATGGTGCTGGAACTCACCATGAATGCCTCCCGGATCCACCCAAGGCACCAGTAGTTCTGGGAGTCCACACAGTCCCCATGGTCTCGGGTGCACGTGGATTTCATGGGGCCTTTTCAGGGCCAACACTTCCTAATAGTGGTCAATTCTCAGTCCAAGTGGCTTGAGGTGGTGCTGACCTCAACCGTGTCCCCTAGAGTGACTATAAATGCGCTCAGGAAGCTATTTGCGACACACGGCTTGCCAGACACACTGGTGAGTGATAATGGGACCGCTTTTACTTCGGCGGAATTCAAAGGATTTGTAACCAAGAATGGAATCCGCCACATTCGTTCCGCTCCTTTTCACCCAGCTACTAACGGCCAAGCTGAATGCATCGTCCATACTACCAAAGATGCACTTAGGCGCATAGTGCATGGAGACTGGACTCTCCAGTTAGTGTTCTTATTGGCCCAACACATCACCCCAAGTGCAGTGACTGGCCGGAGCCCAGCGGAGTTGCTTATGGGGAGGAGGCTTACTACCCTGCTTGATCGTATGCACCCCGACTGGGCTCTTGAGCAATGACCATCCACTGTGGTGTGGGGGGCTCCAAGAGGGTTCTCCCCGGGGGACACTGGGCATGTCCAAAACTGTGTGCCCGGACACAGTTGGGTTCCTGGTATCATTGCCCCCTGTACAGGTCCGGTTTCCTACGATGTAGGGTTGGAGGAGGGACTGGTTTGGAAGAGACACCTTGACCAGATCAGAGCCAGGGCACTTCCAAACACGGAACTTCAAGTGGAAAACAGAGGACAGAGAAATGGGTACTTTAGGAGATTCTGTGCTCAGGCCAGGGTGGGAACCAGACGGGTTGCCGGTGACTGAGTTATCCCAGCAGGGCGACTTCAGGCCGGAATCCTCAGTGGCTCCATCTGCAGTGACCCCTTCCGAGCCGGCCTTGCTGACCGTCCCACTCAGACTGCGTGTACCAGAGGAACCTCGTGGGTCACCCACCTCCTGGGTACTGGCGGAACCTCCTGGGTCACCCACTCGAGCACAGGAACCATGACAGTCCCAGCGGGAGCGGAAAATGCCAGCACACCTTGATGACTATGTTTGTTCCTTTTGTTAGGAAGTTGGGGGGAGGAGTGTTATATATTGGGTTCAACACATTTTATGTTACAAGGCACGTTCTAATCAATCGTAGAAGCGTTGGTGGACAAACGTTCTAATGGTAAGTAAGCGCATTCTCTTTCAACTGTCAACTGTCAACATGCTTGGGATTATTATCGTGTTGTCCAGTCAGTTTGGTTCTTGTGTTCCTATGAGTGAGCTGTTGTCACTGACAGATGTTGAATAAACTTAGTTGAGGAACTTATACAGTGGTACCTCAGGTTAAGAACTTAATTCGTTCTGGAGGTCTGTTCTTAACCTAAAACTGTTCTTAACCTGAAGCACCACTTTAGCTAATGGGGCCTCCTGCTGCTGCTGCACCACCGCCACACGATTTCTGTTCTCATCCTAAAGCAAGGTTCTTAACCCGAGGTAATATTTCTGGGTTAGCGGAGTCTGAAACCTGAAGCGTATGTAACCTGAAGCATATGTAACCCAAGGTACCACTGTACTACCTTGGGCTTCTGCCTTTTTCTGAACATTTAACAACTATATTTTCTCTAGTCCATCACCGTGCTGTTTTCATTGGCTTCTCCTAAGGGTCTAAAGGCAGAGTGGGTGGGAGCAGGAGGAAAAGGAGGGGACTCTTGTTTGTAGAAAATAACTTAAAGAGAGGTTAAGGAAAGGCCTTGCTGCAGAGAAGAAGGGTCTCTCTGTGTATGACACCTTCAGCTTTCTGATGGCAAGGTGGAAGAGAAGGGAGGAATTGGGTGGACATAAAGGTGGCGTATGGAGGAAGGGAGAAAATATGGTTGGGAGGGAGGTAGATGGGTGAGACAGTTTAGGGTTCTGGGGATGAGGAAGCTTGAGAGGAGAAGGAATTGGGGAGAGGGAGGAGGAAATGGATGGAGTTAAAGGGGGCATTTCCAGGAGGCACTAAGATAAATAAATATGTCAGAATCCTTTTCTTCCTTGTCTGTTCCTTAGCTGCCTCATATGAGAGTGATAAAGGATGACGAGCCCTCACTTATTCTGTAAAACCTGCACACATTTCATCTCATCCCGGAAATGTGTTGTGAAAATGAAGTCCTAGATCAGGGGTCAGCAAACTTTTTCAGCAGTGGGCCAGTCCACTGTCCCTCAGACCTTGTGGGTGGCCGGACTATATATTTTTTTTTGGGGGGGGGGATGAACGAATTCCTATGCCCCACAAATAACACAGATGCATTTTAAATAAAAGGACACATTCTACTCATGTAAATACACGGTGATTCCCGGACCATCCACGGACCAGATTTAGAAGGTGATTGGGCCGGATTCTGGGCCTTAGTTTGCCTACCCATGTCCTAGATTCAATGTAGTAATTTAGAACAGGTATTTCATTAACTAGTAAACACCCATGTACGAAAAACATACATAACAACACAACTCATACCCTCCAACCGCCCCAGTTTTTACTCGACATCCCGGATTTACAGAACAATTCCCAGCTTCTGTTTGGATCCAGGAATGTCCCACTTTCCCCCTCCATAACCGCTGCTGTCGAGCTCAGGAGGAGGATGAGCTGGCAGAGCCTCTCCATGGCCACCGCCGCCAGCCTCCTCCCTTTGGCAGCTCATAGTGGCTACTGGAGAGTGGGCAGAACAGAGGCATAGCTAGGGGTCAGGGGGTGCACTGGGCACCAATCACCCAGGAGGCACCACTTACCATGGGGCTTGCAGTGCGCCCAAACTACGCATCTCTCCTGGGAATGATGCAATGGCTCGGGCGCCTGCAGGCGCTGCACTGCGTGGGGCTTGCGTCCACCCTCCACATCCCCCTCAGCAGCCCTACAGCTGAGGGAGAGGAGGTCGGCAAACTGCATGCAAGCTCCACACTGCTTTTTTGAGCAGCATGGGGCTGGCCTGACTCAATAGAAGGCAAATTCCTGTGTTCCACACCAGGCCTCAATTAAAAAACATTCCCTTTTTGCTGTCCCTGAACTCTGAGTGGAGTGAGTTTGTACAGACCTAAAACATAATTCTTAGCACCTTCACTGAACAGTAGAGCCCAGGATCTTTTGCAGGGGGAAGCCATGACAGTTAAGCTGTATATTTGTAGTGTAGATAATATGTGCTACTAGCTGCAACCAGACACCTTCGAGTTACTTTTGTTGTTTTGTGAGGTAAATGTGATGTCAGAAAGAGAGCTACAACTGTTGGCAACACATGCTGAGATATATAGAGGGGCAAATGTGCATCAGGCAGGAAACTTGAAGCGGGAACCATGGCCGTTTTCCATGCCACCTTCCCCAAGAAACTCTGTTGTAAGGCAAGTGTGCCGTAAAATTACGTCAAGATCAGGAAGGAAAACGATCTGGCATTTGGGCACTCTTGACAACCCCAGGGCCTGTGGTGTTTTTGAAATGGATCAGCTAGGCAGCTGACAGCTTAAAGCTGACAGAAAGATTGACGGCGTTTTTGTGAGGAAAGAAAAACAGCGGCAAAATGAAGCTCGGGGGGGGGGAGCTGAGGGAATCAGACAGCATCAAATGGTAATTGAAAGAGGAGGAAATTACAGTCCTTAAACACTCCCCAGAAACAAATTTTTGATGTAAATCTTTTTTCTCTCATATATATATATATATATATATATATATATATGACAAGAAAAGAAATCTTGATTCAACAACACTCTTCTCCTCACAAGAGCTTGCACATACAGACACACACACCCCTTTCTCAACACACACACACACAAGCATTCAGGAGAATCAAAATTAGTTGTGACAGCTGAAATTCTGTACTCATCTAAGGACATTTTGACAGGGTACTTAAAAAAAAATACACATAAGAAGAAAAGAGGAAAGTGGTTCGGCGTAGCACTAGGGGGTGAGGGGGATGTGGGGGGATTCAAAGTGATACAAGACGCATAATTCGAACCTCCTTGGATTGCAAAGCTCCTTTTACCTAAGGGGCCTGCTGCCTTATTTTTATCCAAATGGCTCAATTACCTCAAAGCCCCACAGAGAAAATTATGGATGCTGGCCTTTATTTTCACTCGCTCTTCCTTCCTTCATTTCTCTCTCTCTCTCTCTCTCTCTCTCTCTCTCCCTCTCTCATCTCAACAACTGTAGATATCTTGTTTTCTTTACATTCTCTTTTGTTTTGGGGTGTTTGGTCCCCCCCTCCCCTCATGGTTATCATGGAGGAGGGTGGGTGTGCGCACACACACCTTAAATGTGTTCTCATATAAAGGTTTAAGAAATTTCAAGAAATTACGAAAATTTGGAGGCGAGTGGGGGGGGCAATGAGTTGTGGAAATAAAATGAAATAAATAAATAAATAACGTGAAGGCCAATCTTTCTCAGGTAAATATTCCCACTGCGCCTTCTCACCCCCCCCCACATCCCCTCTCTCAAATTCACTCACTCTTTTTGCACAGTCACCCCACCTCTCATTTTCATTTTCCCCACCTCTCTTTTCACTGCCCCCCTTTTCCCACCACTCCATTTTCTCTTCTTTCGTACACCTCTTAAAGCTGCCGTAATAGTAGCCTGTTTGGCACTTCACTCAGCCTCAATGAGAAAATATCCCCTCTCCCCATCGACGGCTTCGTTATTTCCAAACCCTGCAATAGCTCCTTTGCAAAAGGGCCACGGGGAGTAGCCATTTTTCGGCATTTTCCTTTGCCTCATGTTTGTCATCCTTCGAATTACCACTCCGGGGGGTTCTGCTCGGACCAACACTGGGCCTCGCTATTCACGCCTCTCCTGCTCCTTGAGATCATGCAGGGAGAAATTAGTTATTTATTTTGAGCGCCCGCTGCAACTCGTTTTATCTTCAGAAGTGTTTGTTTTGATTACTGGCAGGGGGAGGGGAGCAAAAAGAACGAGGCTCAGCAGGGAACAGCTTTGGAAACGCTGAGCCGTGGCGGCCTCACAGCCCCTCCACACCCAGCAGGGAGTGCTAGAGAGAAGTGTGCAGTGGATATGTAGTGTGTGTTTGTATATATAACAGACAGACAGACAGATAAGGTTGCATATGGGGGTGAAGAATGTTAGCAGAATGAGTGGAATGAAGCAGACGGAGTCCAGAGAAAGAGAAAAGTGATAATACTTCACTGATGTAAAAAGGAGGATAGCTGCAGTAGTTTTTCACAAGGGGAGTCATTCCATTCAGGGCCAGCCCACCCATGAGGCCAGGTGAGACAACTGCCTCAGGCAGCAGGATCTACCAGAACGGCGGGTCCCAATGTCAGTCTTCCTTCCCCAGTTGTTCCTGATGTAGATCTTTCCTCACCTTATCCCCTGGTAGGAAGTGGTGGGACCATTTTGGGTTCCACCTCAGGTGCCCAAATGTCTTGGGCTGGCCCTGGTTGCAGTTTTTGTGTCCACTTTGTCCTCACATCCAAACTTAGCAGGTGGTAAGTGCAAGGAATAGGGCTGGGCCATAGGCAGGAATACCTGAATCCATACCTAGGAGGGACCAAGGTATTCTGAGCAACTTGGGCAGATGAAAACCAGGAGCCTGAAATCTGGCAAGCACAACATTTATCTCTGCTTATCTGCCAGAGGCAACAGGAAGGACACAGTCTTGCTGTATATACCAAGCCTGGATAATTCCAGAGGACTTTGTACCATCTGCTAAGTCAGTGCTAAGGAAACTGGCCCTCCAGATGTGGATGGACTCCAATTTCCATTAGCTTCAGCCAGCATAGCTGATGATCAGGGATGCTGGCAGTTATAGTACAAAAACTTTGGAGGTCCACAAGTTCCCCATCCCTGGTTCAGAAGAGGAGGAGGAGACAGAGACAGATGGTAATAGTGTCTATATTTAAGTTATTCTAAGAGACCAGAAGATAGATAGATTTTCAGACAGTTGGCATATATTCTGAATGGCCTCTCCGAATGGAGAGTTCTAATGAAGCAGCCTTCTCATTGAAAATCAGGCCTGGGGACTTCAGGATTTTTTTTATTTCTGACACTGGCAGATGGACACTCCAACTGCAAACCTATAATCCTTTGATTTTTCTTGGTGTTCAATGTGTTTAACTCCTCCTTCCCTGAAAATGCAGGAAGCCCCTTGGAGTCAGAGAGTTATAAAGAGCGTATTAAAGGGTCAAGACCAAGAGATGAAATGCAGCTACTTCCTCCCTAGAGATGAAACTGGTACCAATATCTATTAACACACACTCTCTCTTTAAATCCATTTGAGCTTTGAGACAATGAGTGTTGTGGGTTGATTTGTTAAAGTGCCACATTCTGCTTTGTAATTTTAACTGATCTCTAAAGGTTCTGTATCAGGACAGCAGTAATTATTTTAAAGGGCGAGTGGAGAACCTCAGGTCTGGGGCCCCAAAACAACCCTCCAGGGCTTGCTATCTGGCCCTTGAAATTCTCCCTAGGCCACACCCTTCATCACCCTTCCTTTGCACCCTCCTCAATCGTTTTTCTCTACTGGGATATGTCCTTAAACTGTATCTTGCTTACTTTGACGGAGGATGGGAAGAGGTGTATGTGTTTAGAAACATCTAACTTGTTAAGGGATGTACAGTAATTAAAAAAATCAAAGCAGATTGCAGCAATAAAACATAAAACTGCACAATAGGCCTAGCAAAATAGAAAAGTTTTCAGCGGGTGTTTAAAAGTTGATACAGAAGACACACACTGAATCCTACTGGCAGAGTATTCTGCAGGACTGAGCTGATGACCCGAAAGGCTCAGTTTCTTGTTAAATGAATGACCAACTACCTTCCTGCAGATGATCTCAGTGATTTCACTGGGATAGAAAGGTTTAGGCGTTAGCCACCATCAATCTGTTAGCCACCATCCATCCTCCACCCACCTCCAGACACTCACACAGGACAATCACTGCCTCCACTGATTCCAATTTAAAAGAAAGGTAGAGCTGGGTATCACCCGCATACTGGTTAACACCCATCCCCAACTCCCTGATGATCTCTCCCAGCAGCTTCATATAGATATTGAAAAGCATGGGGGAGAGGACAGAGCTCTGAGGTACCCCACAGGTGAGAGCCCAGGCCTCTGAACACTCATCCTCCAGCATTACTTTCTAGACATAGCCCAGGAGTAAGGAGCAAAACTACTGCATAACAATGCCCCTTGCTCCCAACTCCTCTAGAAGCTCCAGAAGGATACCATGATCAATGGTATCAAAAGCTGCTGCTAGATCCAGCAGAAAATTGTAAGTTCAACCTGATTGGTGGAAGGTACCAGTTTTACAGGTTGCCTTCATCGGTGGGAGAGATTATTATGTCTCACTGGTCAGTTGCTGCCCACCTTTAGCTGGACAGTGTCCAGTAAATAAAGTGTTGACCTGTCATAGTCCACTTGCTTCAGTGGGTGCTTGGAACTCAGAGTGTCACTAAACAAGTGGACTGAACTGATTCAGGCAAAAAAATAAAGAAAGAAACTGTCTTGTGCCTAGATAGCTAGAATGTCAGGACCATTGCAGGTCAATGATTCACGGAAGATGGCCATCATCGACCATGAACTGAGAATGCTCATCATTGATGTTGCCACTCTACAGGAGACCAGACTCATTTCAAATGGCTGCCAGAGAAATATACTACACCTTTTTCTGGCAAGGAGAGCATCCAGAAGAACCACGTATTCACGGTGTATGCTTCACAATGAAGAACTCCCTTCTGTCTGTGATAAAGGGCTCAGAACATTTGTTTTCCCTCCACTTCTCAATTGCCTTCATTTTGGTTAACATCTTGAGCATCCAAGACAGACGGATGTCAACAAGGACCAAAACTCAGGCATCCTTTGAAATTTGCACTTCTCTGAATTTTGCAGTGTGGTTTTCCTGCCAAATAATGTGTTTTTAAACATGTATATACTGGGGCAAAGTGCCCATAAAAATTAATCCCCCCTGCCATGAAAATAACATGAAAATGCTTTATTTTAGGGTAAATGGCTTTGGAAAAATATGTCTATTAGGGGAAATTGCAGCTTGTAAACCACTTAAAAGTTCTGTCGACGATCAAGCGTTATATACATTATATACCGTATTTTTCGCTTATAACACGCACTCGACCATAACATGCACGTAGTTTTTAGAGGAGGAAAATCCGTAGGCATGCCACCCGTAGGCATTCCCTCCATAACACGCACAGACATTTCCCCTTACTTTTTAGGAGGAAAAAAGTGAGTGTTATGGTGCAAAAAATACGGCACATTTTTAAAAAATTAAAATAAATCAATGAAATAGAAGGATGTGTAGGTTGGCAGAAATTTGCATTGAAAATGTTGAACAATGTTATTTATTATCTACTTGTCTGTTGTATTTATAACCCACCTTTTTCTCGTAAGGAGCTCAGGGTGGACATAGCTGCCCTCTTCCTCGTTTAACCCCATGGGGCAGGTTAGGTTGAGAGGCATTGAATGGCCCAAGCAAGCTACATGGGCTAGTGGTGATTTGAACCCTAGTCTGACACTCTAACCACTTCACGTGGACCTTTCATAAAAAGAAAAAGAAAATACAAGTTGATGTAGAAATGCTGAAAACCAAATTTAAAATTGGAAAAATGAGAAATTAAATTGAAAACTTCACCTCAGTGTGCCATTGCTTAGAATTGCAAGAGGGAAGAGTGCAGGGTCTGCTTGTGAGACTTCTATTAGGCCATTCAGCTGGTCATTGTGCAAACAGTATGCTGGGCTAGT
Organism: Podarcis vaucheri; assembly: GCF_965113315.1. Lineage (NCBI taxonomy): Eukaryota > Metazoa > Chordata > Lepidosauria > Squamata > Lacertidae > Podarcis > Podarcis vaucheri. Next base: position 36,370,243 of record NC_138758.1, on the reverse strand, counting down.
CGGGGCCCCTTTGGCCTGATCTCGCACATTCTTATGTTCTTAACAAGTTTTTATTTTTAAAAAGCTTGCTTCACAATCACATTCTACAAATGAAATCAGAAAACAAGTCGACGCATGATATGTCTCACTCACATCTTGTTAACATATTGTTGAAATTTAAACGGGTCTGAATTTTCCATTCCAGCTCTCGTTCAAAACCCTCCCTCGCAGAGCCCATTGCATTGGGGTTTGAGCCTCCTGCAACCAAAGATACAAGCTCTGCCTCTACTGTAGGCTGACACAGGCCTCTATGGGGCAAAACCAGCTGATTTGACATTACTGAGGCTTTCTACTCAGAGAGGGAGAGGGAGAGCAAGAGGCCTCTCTGCCTTGCCATACTGCTTTTGCCTCAGGGCTTAAGCTAGGCGTGTCCATCATGATTTCTGCAAAGCTATCTTTGTAAAAGTTAATGTCATGAGTCTCTGCTCCCCTGTTTCCTTATCCTAGGCCATCTGCTGCATTATTAAAACTCCCCCCCCCCCCGCAACCTTAGAGAGCTCAACTCACCACACAGGATTTACTGCCACACCTTAAAAACCATGTTATTAGTGCTATGTAGCTTAGGGGTCAACATGTCACAGTAGACCTTCATTGATTTGGTTTATTATTTTCTTTTTCTTTTTTAAAGAAACCCTTTCCCCACGGCTAAAGCACTTTGCCTCTCAGAGTGGTCTCAGGCTTCATGGGCCTCTTTCCCCTACCTTCCATCGACTGACCTGAGCTTCTCTGAGGGGATGGAGGCGAGAGGGAGGGAAACCTCAATCCAACGCTGAAGGCCATCAAGTGTTTCTGAAAACATGGCTGGCGGGGTAAAAAACCAGCTGGGTGGTTGAACTCTTGACCCTTGAGGAAAGATGTAACGTGTCTCCCTAGTTTATTTTAATCAATACCTCTATAAAATAAAGCCGCATGAGGCTGGCTTTTGAGGGCTCTCTCTGAAATCCCAGGACACCTTCTGCTTGTTTGCAAAATCAGAAACTGCCATTTCTGGCTTTTGGTTTAGTGTTGAGCAGAATGGCAGATGGCCCACATGGCCTTGGGGTGGGGAAAGGTCAGCGGACCTTGTAAGAATCTTCCAGCAGTCCTCAGATGAGATCTTCACAACCTTCCTCAGTGGGGAAAACAGAAGCTCGCTGTTAAAATGGTCGCTTGGGACTAGGAAGAACCCCATAATCAGGACCCCATCCACAAGAGCTTGTATAGGCTACCAAGTCAGGTACAAGGTTCTTGTATTAACAGGTGCAAGCCCCTTAACAACTTGGTTCCAGGATACCTCAGGGACCACCTGACCCCTTATGTCCCTGCCCAACCCCTGAGGACTTCTGGGGAGCCACTGTTAGTGGCCCCCTGTGACACAGACAGCTTTGTTTTCCCTCCACTGTTAGAGGCAGCAAGCCTCTAAATACCATTTTCTGGGAATCACAAGTGGGGAGGAGAGTGCTGTTGCACTTAATTCCAGTTTGCAGGCTTCCCATTGAAGCATCTGATCGGCTACTGCGAGAACCAGATATTGGGCTGGAAGGACCACTGGCCTGATCCAGCAGTGTTCTTATGTTCTACCTCTATTGTTGGGGATAATTTTTACCTCTGAATACCAGTTGCTGGGATTAGCAAATGGGGAGGAGAGTGCTGTTGCACTCAGGTCCTTCATGTAGGCTTCCCAGAGGCAACAGGATGCTCAGATAGATGGGTCTTTTGCCTGATCCAGCAGCCAGGCACTTCTTTATGTTCTGCCTCCATCATAGGAGACAGTAATGCTTCTGAATACCAGTTGCTAAGAATCGCAAGTGGGGAGAACGCCATTCCACTCATGTCCTACTTTTAAGCTTCCTGTTGGGGCATCTGGTTGCCACTATGAGAACAGGATGCTAGTCTAGATGGGTCACTGGCCTAATCAAGCAGGGCCCTTCTTCTATTCTTATGGAGACAAGACAGATATAAATATTAATACTGGGCTGAATGAAGCAGCAAGCCCTGAGAAGTGTGTGTGTGGTGTGGCAGGAATACGCTGTAGTTGAGGCTATGTGTACCAGACTGCCAGGCCTGTGCCCTCTAAGCCAACCTACTGACCTCAGGTGTGGAAGAGAGCAGTGTTATAATAACACTCAGCCAGCATACCCTCCAACATTTCTCCCATGAAAATAGGGATGTCCATTTCCATAATGATAACTTTACTATTTATACCCCACACATCTTACTGGGTTGCCCCAGCCGCTCTGAGCTGCTTCCAACATATATAAAAGCACAATAAAATATTAAACATTTAAAAAAACTTCCCTATACAGTGGTACCTTGCTTCTCGAACTTAATCTGTTCCGGGAGTCCATTCGATTCCCAAAACCATTTGAAAGCCAAGGTTCCAATTGGCTGCAGGAGCTTCCTGAACTCAAGTGGAAGCTGTGTCGGATGTTCGGCTTCCGAAAATCGTTCGCAAACTGCGACACTTACTTCCAGGTTTGTGGCATTCGGGAGCCTATTTGTTTGACAACTAAGCCATTTGAGAACGAAGGTACCACTGTACAGGATTGCCTTCAGAAGATGGATAACTCCATACCCTCCAACATTTCTCCCATGAAAATAGGAATGTCCTAAGGAAAACTGGGACAGTCCAGGATCGAATAAGAAACTGGGATGGCTTCTATAAATCAGGGACATCCCTGGAAAATAGGAACACTTGCAGGGTCTGAGCCAGTACCAGTCCTGTCAGCTCCTGTAACTGAAATGCCAGCCATCTTGTTTTTCACCTCCAGCAGCAAAATTTATTCACCTGGCCATGACAGTAGGAAGTGAGGAGGAAAGGAGACATCCCGGTAGCCGTTAACCATTGCTTAACAAAAGTGGAAATTCATATGTCATGGGTGTGTTAACCAGGGAGGGAGGGGCCCCTCGTACCTCTCTGTCACAATTCATGGGCTGGTTTAGTACTCTCTGAATGGGAGATTGATATCCCATGATGCATAAGTGCCTGTAATATAATATATGTCAGAATGTGTACGTGGGGCATATGTGTATGAGTGGGAGAAAAACTGAAAATATGCGGGGGGGGGATTGTGGAAACAGTCTCCAGTTGCTCCCTAGATAATGGAATAGGGATACAGGGAATTATGAAATGACCTCACTTCCCATTTTGCCAACCACACCAGCTGGGGTTTCTCACATTGTCCAATCTGATGGGAGACTCTTCAAAGTGTGAGTGAATTTTCAAGACAAGACAATAGTTGAGGTACTGTGGGAATCGTGATGGGAAAAGTTAGGGTTGCCATATTCCCAAAAGGGGGAGGGGGCTTTTGAGCTGCAAACTGGCGGGGAGGGGTTGCCCTGCCAGGCATAGTACTGGAAGAGCCCGGGGGGGGGGTGTTTACCCGGCGCTGGATGCCAAGGGAGGTGGAGCCTCAGGCTTCCGGTGTGGGGAAGATTGGGTAGTGGAGGGTGCAGGTTGGCTGGCAGCACGCGCATGTCTGTGCATGTGCCCAATGAGAGCTTCTCCTACACACCAGCTCCTGGCACACTCACAAACACCCACAACCTGTCAGCAGAGGAAGAAGAGGAGGAGGCTTGACCTGGCGAGACAGTTAGTGGGGGGGGTTGTTGCCCCCTCCTACACACCCACCTCTCCCTATAGCAAAGTGCAAGGAGTTCTATGTTATTGCTGGTGGTGGTGCACCAGGGGAGGCAGAGGCTGCTGGAAAGTTGCCCCCAGCCCTCCTGTAGTGTCCTCCCAGTCTTTACTGTTGGCTGCAAGGTCCGCTTGGAAACCTCTCCTTAGCAGGCACCGGAGAGATGATGAGCCAGCACTCACCTCACCAAGGCCGCGTCTGCGTGCTGGAGGAAAGGTTGCTGCTGCTGCTTCCCCCAGAAAAGAAAGCCACTGCAGTCATTTGAATCCTGCACTGCTTTTGTTTTGAAAAACATGAAATTGGTTGAGGCTGTTTTTGGATTTTTAAAGCATTTTTTAAAAATAATTTAAAAATAAATTCTTTTTTAGTCGTCCTACTTGCCATACATCAGAGTTTTCCTGGACATTTTGCCAATTTGACAAAAATCCGCCCTGACGCCATTTTGTCAGTCCTATTCCCAGACAGTCCAATTTCTTGGACGTATGGCAGCCCTAGGAAATTTCCATCCAAACCAAATAGCAGTCAGTTTTGTCTTTTGTAGCGTTTGACACTGCCTTTCAGCCATGAGACAGACAACAATAATTTAAAACTGATTGAAGGTTAAATATCAAAGGGAACCACCAACTGACCAATAGTGCTTGCTTATTGGACTAGCGTTGTCCCAAGATTTTGTCCTCTTATTGTTCACCAGTTTTCTTCCTCTGCAAAAGAGGCTTCCATTTTTCTGCCTAAGATCATAGCCCCAATCTATATTGCAAGTCCAGGGGCTGGGTGCAGTGCTCTGGGCCTCTCTCTGTGGCCCTTTGAACTCTCTCTCTGACCACACCCCATTTATCCAGGCCACACCCCTCACTGGCCCTGCTTTTGTACCTGAGTGTTTTTGCCTGGCTGAGGACTGCTTCTCAGTGGTGGGTGGGGCCAGAGGCAAAAGTGGGTGGAGCACAAAATGCCTTCAACACCCATCTCTTTCTATTGTCCATCCAATGCTTTTTTTTTTTTACTTTCCTGGATGGACGATAGAAAGAGACGAGTGTTGAAGGCACTTCTTGCTTCACCCACTTTTGCCTCTGGCCCCACCCACCACTGAGAAGCAGAAGACTGTCCAGAAAGAAATGTGTTCCTATCTTCTACTGGTTGCTTGAATATTAAACCCAAAATTAATTTCTATCCATTAGCTTAAAAATATGTTTCTTTTTTCAGTTTATCTTCAAAGGACAGCTGCGGGGGGCTTGCTTGAAAGAAAGACAACTGGAGATGCCAGATGGTACCTTTCCCTGGACTGAGCTCCTGATCCAGGAAATGCACATTCTGGGATGGAGGAAAGCTGTGTGGCTTTCTCCAGATGCAGCTGATAGGACTGTGCATCCAGTGAAAGGTTATGTTTTGTTTAGGAGACAGGGAAAGAAGAGCTTCTGAGCTGGAGCAGTCTATCTGAACTTGGGGTTTCAGCAGCAAGACCTTTAGAAGGCTCACAGCTCTTCTTTTCAGTGACCCCACCTGCTGCCTATCACTCCCCCAGCAGGCATCTAACTCAATATGGCCATTTCTGAACACATGCAGTTAACAGTTCTGGTAGAGATGAGCCTCTGAGTTTGAATTGGGTGGTGGGAGGGAGGGGAAGATGAAAGCCCTTAAAGAAATCTACAAGCCACAGTTGGAGGCAGTAATGAATACCAGTCGCTGGAAACCACAGGAGGGGGCACATTGCTGTTGTGCTTAGATCCTGATTTCAAGTCTCCCATTGGAGCAGGATGCTGGATGGGACCCCCTTTTGCCTGATCCAGCAGCCAGGCTCTTATGTTTTCCCTCCACTGTCAAAGATAGCATGAATGTCTCTGAACACCAGCTGCTGTGAATTGCAGGAGGGGAGAACACTGTTGCACTAATATCCTCCTTGCAGGCTTCTGCTAGGCTACTGGACTAGATGGGCCACTAGTCGAGACTACACCAGAGCTCTTCTTTAATCCATCTGTCCGCCCCCCCCCCAATAGCTGTCACAAATCATCCTCTTTGCCCAAAAGAGCTGAGTTCCCTGTAATTCACAGTACAGTGGTGCCCCGCAAGACGAATGCCTCGCAAGACGGAAAACTCGCTAGACGAAAGAGTTTTCCGTTTTGGAGGTGCTTCGCAAAACGAATTTCCTATGGGCTTGCTTCGCAAGACCACAATGTCTTGCGAGTTCCTGCTGGTTTTTCCCCCTTTCCCCCCCTTTTTCTAAGCCACTAAGCCGCTTATCAGCTGATCCGATCAGCAGATAAGCCACTAAAAGCCGCTAATAGCGCTAATCCGCTAATCCGTCAATGGGCTTGCTTCGCAAGACGAAAAAACTGCTAGACGAAGAGAATAACAGAACGGATTCTTTTCGTCTTGTGAGGCACCACTGTAGATGTGTATTTTGTCAAGTTGTTCCGATGGTTTGTTGATTTTCAGTAGAAAATTTTCTCTCTCTCTCTCTCTCTCTCTCTCTCTCTCTCTCTCTCTCGTGTGTGTGTGTGTGTGTGTGTATTCCCTGTTCCCTACAAACTCCTTTTTTGCTCCTTACTGGTGACTTTTGTCCTTGATGGGTTCAGCATCTGAATGAGACATTATTATATCACATAGAGGTAGCTATTAAGGAGAAAGTGGCGCCCATTCTCCCCTAGACAATGCCAGGTTTTGCTAATTCTCTCCTGTGTTATCCGCATTTGGGTCCCATCTGGCTGACACAGTTTGCTCCAGTCCCTCCCGCCATTATGTTACCGCTTGCCTGTTTGAATAATATTGCTTCCCCCTCCCCTTCTACGCTTTATCCACCTCTAGCCTTCCTCTCCCCTCCTCTCCCTTTTCTTCTTTCTTTTAATAGTCTCCCAAAGGCCAGAACCGAACTTGCTTAATAGAGTAATGTCAAATGTGTTCAAAACAGACCAATAAAAAAAAACCTAATGCATTTCCTGCTCTTTGTCTGTCAATCGCTCTAGTGCCTAACATTTTCCACTCTGAAAACCACTTAAAACACATCTACAACAATCCCTCACAAAACAGCCACTTGTTGGCTAATTGTAGGAACCTCCCTCCTCATTCCCCCCCACCTCTGCTGTTCCGCCTTTTCCTCGTCTTTTGCATTTGGAGGATCGATCCTGACCAGAGCACTGCAGAGCGCCTGTGGCTCTGAACCAGAGTGCCGCAGCAATTCAGGGGGGTCTGTGCAGAGCTCAGCACCTGAACAGATCTGGCCTTTTCCTTTCAACTCCTGGCAAGAGGGGAGGCCACATGCATTCGGGGCCTTCCGTTCCGACGCTACTGAGTCACTCTGGTGACCTTGAGCATGTTGCTTAAATGCGAAATTGTGTTTTTAGGTTGGCTGCCTGCTTTATATTCGTTTTGCTTTTTTATTTATTTAAAAAAAAGGTTGGTGGGGAGAGAGGGAGGGGGAAAGTATTTAAGTGTTTCAAGCAGCCTTCCTGCAGGGCTTCATTATAAAAAAGAAAGAAAAGAAAAGACAGAGAGTATTTTCTATAAAAAGATGACATCGGATTGGCGGCTGCCATTGGAGAGTTATAGAACTACTGCTTAAGCAATGGAATAAGGAGCAAGGGAGGAGGGTAAACCTCAAGACTATGGGGCAAATGCAGCCCACCAGGCCTCTCTGTTCAGCCCTGGGAACTCTCCCCAGGGACAAACCTCTTTCCCCCAAGCCCACTCCTCACTGGCCCTCTTTCACCCTTCAAATACTGTGGTACCTTGGATTATGAACTTAATTCGTTCCAGAGGTCCATTCTTAACCTAAAACTGTTCTTAACCTGAAGCACCACTTTAGCTAATGGGGCCTCCCGCTGCTGCCGCACGATTTCTGTTCTCATCCTGAAGCAAAGTTCCTAATCCGAGGTACTATTTCTGGGTTAGCGGCGTCTGTAACCTGAAGCGTCTCTAACCTGAAGCGTCTTTTACCCGAGGTACCACTGTATATTTATCCTTAACGCTGCCTCTAGCTTGTTTGGATGGGGAGCAGAGAGAGCAGCATGTGAATTTGTCTTCCCTACTTCCCTGCTTCCACATTCCTTATTCACCCACTTTTGCCTCTAGCCCCACCCACCACTGGCACATGGTCTCAGAAGGTTTCCTAAAGGGGAATGGAGCCCTTGGACACAATCCCTGATTTAAAACAGAAGGACCCCAGGCTATTCAACGTTGGCGCGTTGGGTATTGTTTACATCAAGGATGGACAATCGGTTGATATCTAGATGTTTTGCAAAGCTATTTCTCATAATAATTCATTTTTGTATGTTTGTTTCACTATGCATTTTCATGCACACACTACCCTGGTATATGCATTTATTTACATTACTTGGTTGGAGAGTGGCATTGCAAAATTTGGAGAACTGCACTTTTCAGAGGATAGCAATGTTTCTGTTCACATTCTTTTGGAAAATGTGTATTAGTTAGGCTTGACTTTAAATGTGAACTGAATCAAATTCCTCCCCTTTCCCTTGCCTGGAAGGATCCATGTTTCCATGAGCTTATTAAGAGGGAGGACAATGATTCCTGTCCCTCTCTTCTGAACTGGCTTAGTCACAATGCGAGAATTGGCAAGCAGGCAATGCAGAGTGAGAGTGGGAAGCATTGTTTTTGCTCTGAATGGTTATTAAAACAGAAGAGGAAATGATGGTGTGTCCAACCAGTTAGATGTGCTAGGAAAAAATACTTTGCCCCTGTTCTTGGGGGCCACAAACATGGAGACTTAGCTTTTTGCAGTCTGTAGTTAGATATTGCTATTTATATGGAGTACAGGCAGCCCCTCGTTTATCCAGGGGTTACATTCTGAGGCACCATGCATGTTGGTGAAATCAGGTATAATGGAAACCCACTGAAAAAGCCTGTGTACAACCTGTTATGACCCTGCCTCAGCTCCACCCTTTTAGTGATGTTTCAGGGACATCTTTATGACGTTTCCGGGTCACTTCTGGGTTTGTTGCACATACACAGTCACACACTTATTGAACGTGCATAAATGGGCAGTTTATAAAGTAACCTAAGCAGGAAAGACAATGCCTCCAAAGGGTTTACAATCTAAATGCTAAGCCAGAGACAGAAATGTTAAAAGCAACCCAAGACAAATTGAAGCAATGCAGTTAAGCATAGCAATACGTACAGAAGTGATTTAGTGGTTCTTGGTTTCCAAACCATGCCACACAATTAGCTGGGGAAACTAAACAACAGATTTGTAAGGTAGATCAGTGTTAACTGTCCTCACATTGCAAATGGACATACATTCAGGTTGAGAATGGCTTGCTTAAGACCACCTAGTGAACTTAAAAGGAAGGGCTTGTAAGTTAACTCACAAGGAATCGCAGGAAGAATTTGGGGAAGGGCTGTAGCTCAGTGGTAGATCATGACATGCAGAAAGTCCCAGGTTCAACCCCCAACATCTCAAAGTAGGGCTGGAAGACTTCTCTGCCTGAAATCCTGGAGATATATAATGCCACTTCCAATGGCCTATGAGGACTAGAATCTTTAGTTTTAGATGGACGACAGTAATTCAATGACAGAACACATGTTTTGGACCAAGGGTTTGGCTCAGTACAAGGTCACTTCCTCTGTTCCTAGCAAGGGTCGTAGCTCTGTAGTACAGCATCTGCTTTCTATACAGAAGATCCTAGGTTCAGTGCTCAGTGACATGCCTAGATAGGGCTGATAGAGACCCCTGCCTTAAACCCTGGAAAGCTGATGCCAGACAGTGTAGACAATACTGAGACAAATGAACCGCTCAGTAGAAGACGACTTCATATGAAGATTTGGAATGGCTGGTCCTGTTCATCTCTCTCTCTCTCTCTCTCTCTCTCCCTCTCTCTCTCTCTCCTCACTTTTGCAGGTTGTCTCATGACCCAGAAAGGCTGTCGGGCCAACAGCAGCAGAGGGGCAGATAATGTCAGCGTCTAAGTGAGCATCTCACATAACCAAAGAGGTCACCCTGGTGACCTCCTCTTCCCCCCCTTTTCTACAGAGAGGAAAAAGTCAAGAGAAAAAGCCAATATCTTCTGTTACGAGGGTCCAACAAAACATACCTGTCTTTTTGGATGGCCACATTCTCAGTTTGGATGATGGGGAAACAGGGAGGGGTGTTCAGGCAGAAAGGAGACCCCACAAAGGGCCAACTGACCACTGCTATTGAGTGACCAGATGGGTGTCCGGAGTTCCTTGTGTGAGTCCCTTGTCTTTTCCTTTTACGGCGGTGAGGCTTTGAGGCCTAGACCCCTCGGGGCAGCCTTTTGTAATTGCCATGCTTATCTGCCCTCCCTGGTTTTGTGATCCCGCCTGTCCTTCTCCCTCAGGTGGTTCCCATGATGGCGTGGACCGTCAAGGAGGAATAAAGCTCCCTTTCAGCAATCGCTGGTGAAGGCTTTGGGAAACTCCCGGGGAGAGATGCAAGGCAGATCCTTGTGAAATGCAGAGACAAAGCCACCTTGTTTCAAGAAGTTTACAAAGGGAGCCCATCTCCTCCTGGGAAGTTTTCATCCAAAGGCTCTCGACCTCAGCACAAAGGGAGTCTTCTCGGCCAAGCTGGGTGTATATATTTAATAAACCTACTAGCAGCAGGCAAGGGGCCACAGATGGTTCTTGGAGATGCTGTATGTGTTTTTGTCTCTGTTGTTCTGAACATTTTGTATTTAAGAACAGAAGAAGAGCTTGGCAACTGGATCACGCTGTAGGCCCATCTAGTCCATCACCCTGTACAGACAGTGGCCAACCAGATGCCCCAGTGGGAATCTCACAAGCAAGACCTGGTTCCAACAGTGCTGTCCACACTAGCAATTCCTGGTAATTGGTATTCAATCAATCAATCAATCATTTTATTTGTATGCCACCTTTCCAAAGTTAAAACAATGCTCGAGGTGGCTTCCAACATATAAAAATCACATAACTACAAACTTAACAAAAGCATAAACAATAAACAAAAAAAATCAAAAAGTATACAACCAAATTGAACAATTTCCTCATAAGATCCCAAATAAAGGCACAAAATATTAACAGCAACAACCACCCCACCATGCAAAAAATACTCCAGCCCAAAATTCTGTTCAGCAGCTTCAGCTATTGTAGCTCGAGTTAGTCAGGGCCCTGCCCTGCCAGGCCAGGTAAGAAAAGGTCTGAAAGGCAGGGAACAGATCTTCCAGGACTGACTGTCAAACCTCCTCTGACAGTAGAGGTGAAACATAACCATCCTCGAATGATGCATCTGACAAAGTGGATTCCAATAAAGCTTATGCCGTAATAAAAAAAAATGGTTAGTTTTTAAGGCACCACAAATCCCTTGTGGGAAACTCAGAAGCAGGACCTGAGTACAAGAGCTCTCTCCCTACCTGCAGTTTCCAGCAACTAGTATTCAGAAGCATTGCTACCTCCAACTGTGGAGGCAGAGCATAGCCATTGTGGCTAGTATAAGGTTACCAGCCCTCTTTTAAAGCTATCCAAGTTGCCACTGCTGTCCCCTGCTGGAGCGATTTCCATAGTTTAACTATGCACCGCATGCATAAATTCTTCCTTGTGTCTCTTCTGAATCTTCCACCATTCAACTCCGTAGGACACCCATGAGTTCAAATGTTATGAGAAAGGGAGGAAAACATTTCTTTTTCCATTCAATGCATAATAGTATAAACCTCTGTGATGTCTCCTCTTCCTTGCCTTTTCTCTGAATTAAAACATCCCAAATGCTGCAACCTTTCCTCATCTCTCTCCCTTAAAAAACAAAACAAAACACCTGTTTTTCTCCCAATGTGGCTCTGCAAGCAGAACCAACACCCCCCCCCCAAGTAGAATAGCAGTCTTTTATTTTAATTTTTCTCAAAGCCTGCATTCAAGGAGAAACTGAAGAAGATAGGGAGAGTTCAGCTCATCCTCCTCACACCCATGCTGTGTTGTAAACACCCCCACACAACTTTGGAGGTATTTTGGATGACCCTGGTTGGTGTGGCATTGTGCACCATCACCTCTTCACTGGGTTAATGATGTCGTTGAGTCCTCCGGGACTGAATTAACCCTGCATGTGGTTCCTTGAGGTGGCTGTTTATCTGCCACAATGCATTATTTATTACACTTTACGGCGCTGGACTCTGCTTCCAAGGGGTCTCCATCTGCCTCCCTCACTCAGGGAGACGGATGTCACATGTATCCCTATGGGGGAACATATCACTTTTCCCTCACTGTACCGCCTGCTCTGCCACAGCCTTAGGGCCACAAGAGTGGGGGGTGTTTAGGAGGGATGGGGAACCTGCAGCCCTCTAGATGTTGTTGGTCTCCAACACGCATCAAATACAGCCAACTGCCAGAATGACAAACGGGATAGGAGTGAGAGGAATTGGAGTGAAACAACATCTCGGGAGCCACAGGTCCCATATTGCTGATCTAAGAAAGACCATTATCTTCTGCATAATGGGAGAATGCCTATACAGTGGTACCTCAGGTTACATACGCTTCAGGTTACAGACTCCGCTAACCCAGAAATAGTACCTTGGGTTAAGAACTTTGCTTCAGGATGAGAACAGAAATCATGTTCCAGCGGTGTGGCAGCAGCAGGAGCCCCATTAGCTAAAGTGGTGCTTCAGGTTAAGAACAGTTTTAGGTTAAGAACGGACCTTCGGAACGAATTAAGTACTTAACCCGAGGTACCACTGTATGCAGAAGAAGCTGTCTGTCATGAGAGAGGAGGGAATGCCTCTTGTTAGATCAGGTTTCCCACTGCTGATCTAAAAAAGAGACATTCCCTTCTCAAAGGATGGATGAGTACAAGTGAAGGCAGAATGTCTCTCATGAGAGAGGTGGGACCTTCTGCATGCAAAGTGTCACAAGGGCAGTATCAAAATGACATTTCACCTGCCAACACGCCACCCGCAAATACATGCAACAGGGAAATTGTCAGCTACAAAAATAGGAGCAGTTAGTGACTCAGGCTCAGGCTTGGAAGCTAAAGGCAGCCTTCCAAGACTCTCTAATCTGGTCCTCAGGACTCTCCGTAGGCCACACCCCTCACCAGCTCTGTTTCACATCCTCTTTGACTGTTTTTGTCCAGCTGGAAATGTATCCTTGGAACTCCAGTCATGCATATTATTTACCTGGAGGGGAACAGAGGGGTGGGTGGGTGTGGACACCAACCTACTTACATTCATTTCTCCACTCACTTTTGACTCTGGCCCCACTCACCCACTGGCATGTGGCCCCCTGGTGCTTGCCCAGAAGGGAATGTGGCCCTCAGGCTGAAAAGCCTTCCACATCTTTCCACTAAGTGAAAGGGACTCCACTATCCAGGGACTCTCCTGGTTTTGCTGCCTCCTGGAAATGTGGGAACCCAGTGAACACATGATGGACTGCGATTCATGGGCCGTAGGGGTGGCCTGGCCCACTCCTTCCATGCCCCCTAAGCTGTCCAGTTTGCCCCAGCCGGTGAAGATCTAGCAATGAAAAGGGAGTCTCTGTGCCTTTAAAGAAAAGGGTCCTTTTCTTCCTCTTCTTCTCTTGTGTGCTGCCGTTGGGGAGCCCAGCGGTGTGTCGGGAGGAAGATGCCAGAGGCCACCTGCAGAGATCCTGTACAGCTGGGGAAGATTAGCCTTTTCCACTAGACCAGAGCCATTACCTTCTTCCAATATGCTATCACTTCCGCTAGGAGAGCCTGCAGATGAGATATCGATTGACAGTGACCCTGGAGGAGCCCCTGCACTCCTCAGCCTGAGAGGCGTACAGATCAGCCCTGCTGGCAACGCAGCGTGCCCGAGGCGGAAGCTAACGGGAAGGGTCATCCAACAGCTGTCTGTTACCCAGAGGCCTCTGGGCTTGGCTAAAGAGGGCTTGCAGCTGAGGGCAAGAGGGGGAAGGAGACCAGAGAAGGCTGCGTGGGAGGAGTTTCAAGGGAGGGGGAAAGCCATAGTGATGCTGCCAATGTTATCAAACCAGCATTTCCCAGCCTGGCTTGCACACACAAATAACACTGGTTTGTGCCCATTCAGTGTTTTCAGGCGGACCCTTGGACAAGACTCACTGGGGATGGACTGACTCCCCTTTGAAGAAATTTTGTGGTCAGTGCTCCCCCCGCTCAAGTAAAATAGGTGCCAGAAGTCACCATGAAGTTGTTATAGTAAGTTGCTGGGCGACTCAGGGCAACCGTGAACAGATGCCGGTTTGACAACAGCCACATTCACCACCTGCGGATGTGCTAAAAACTACAACAAGCTGTCTCTCTAGCTGGTTTTTGGGTCACCCCTGGTTCTGGTGCAGGTCAAACAAATGTTCCCACACCTCCCTTATTGTCTTAGATTTGGGCAAATGGCTAGGGCAGCTCGGAAGGACATTTACACAAACACGCTCAGACCCTCTAAGTGTCCCTAGGGACATCCCTGGTTTAGAGAAGCTGTCCTGCATTCTGATTTGATCATGGAATGTCCCGCTTTTCCTTAACATGTCCCTATTTTCATTGGAGAAATGTTGGAGGGTTTGCATGCATGCATGCAATGGCAGAGGCCTGGCTGCAAAGCTTAAAGCCCACTCCCACTACATGGGAGACGCTGGGCAGATTGAAGAAAAGGAAATATGAATTGGCCCCACCCCATAGCTTGACCAAGGAGCAAGGTGGAGTCATAGATCTAAAAAAGTGCAGACCCGCACATGCTGGCCAGGTTCCCTTTTGACTTGAAAAGTTTGTTTTGGGTTTCTCGGAAGTATGTAATGCAAGAAACTGGTTGGGAAGTGCTAGCCCACCATGGTGCCCACCTGAGAGGTGCCTGAACTATGCTCCAGCGCACTGCAACTGAAAAAAATACTGATTTTTGTTCAGGGACTTTGGAGAAAAGAAGAGTGAAATGGGAAATGATAGAAGTGAATAAATTTAGGCATGACATGGAGAAAGCAGGCTGGGAAAAGTTTTTCTCCCCAGGGAAAAGAGGGGGATGGAGACAGTGGGCAGTAACAATGGCAGTGAAGACAGGAGTAGCAGGCCCACTCAAGATGGGGGGGAGCACTGAGAACATGTGAAGAGCCTGCAGGGCCAGGCTAGTGGCACATCTCATCCAGCATCCTTTTCTCATAGTGGCCAAACAGATGTCTGCAGGAAATCCTCAAACAGGACCCCAGCACAAAACTAGGGTCTCAAGAGCATCGTGATGGACAGACAGAGATTCCTAGAGGGCCACATTAAGCCTGTGGGCCTAAAGCCCCTCACATATCCATATATTAATAGCCAATATTCAGCATTAATAACCACAGTTACTGTGTGTCGGGCCCAGGATGACGGCAGCAGCCTGAGTCATGATGGGGATTTTACAGAAGCCCTGCAGTCAACACTGAAAAGCACATGAAGACCAAAGACTAACCATGGAGAGAACAACACTCAGATACTGGAGAAGACAAGCAATTTTTACTTGACCCAGGAAGTAATAGAATCATAAAATTGGAAAGGACTCTGAGAATCATCTAGTCCAACCCTGCTGCAGTGCAGAAATCTCAATAAAACATCTGTAACAGATGGCCATCCAACCTCTGCTTAAAACCCCTCAGGGAAGGAGTCCATTCCACTGTTGAAAAGCTCTTATCAGAAAGTTCTTCCTGATGCTTAATTGGAATCTCCTTTCTTGTAATTTGAGCCCATTGGTTTGGGTCCTACCCTCCGAAGCAGGGTAGAACCATTGCTTCATCTTCCATGTGACAACCCTTTAGATATTGGAAGAAGGCTATCATATCCCTCTCAGTCTTCTCTTATCCAAGCTAAACATATCCAACTCCCTGTTCCCTTATTGTCCTGCCTGCCCAGGAGCATCCAAGGCCTAGCCTAGGTAGGCAGAATTGGTTTCCAGGGCCTGAAGGTACCTTCACCAAGGAGGCTGCTACATGCACAGTTCAGTGGTTTGCTTCAGGGGGAAGCAACTGCCATGGACTGGCTGGAAGCAGAGGAATGGTGGGAGACACTAGCTGGGGAACCCCCAAGGGATGATGCCAGGGGATTGGTAGTGGGATGACAATGAGTGGTCAGAGGGAGAAGAGGAAGCAGACTAGGAACAGGCAGTGTCAGAAGCTGAAGAGGTAACAGGGTTTAGTGAGCAGGAAGAGGCTGTGACAGAGAGCAGTTCAAACTCTGAGGTAGAAGCAGGGGCTAGAGAGGCAGTGAGAGGGCAGGCTGCTGAAGAATCTAGGGAGCCTCCCCCTCCTGCTGTGACCTTCCAGTCTGATCTCTTGGAACACAGAGAGAAATGAAAAGGGCAGAACAGAGATTGGTTGTGCACAGTTTGCAACTGCTTGGGAAGGACCCTGGAGAGGAGAAGCCTTAAAGAGAAAAGGGAAGGCAACCACCTCAAGGCAACAAGACCAATGGGAAGAGTTGTTTGGGATCACAAGGCCTGAGCTGTTTTGGCATCTTTGGATAAAGAGTTAACTTCTTACAAATGCTAAAGAAAGAGGTGGTTTCGCTTTGCCAAATTTGAAATTATACTATGAAGCATCTTGCCTTTGTTTGTTATGAGACTGGATTTAGCTAGATAACACAGATTTATTGGATCTGAAAGGTCACGACAACAGATTTGGGTGGCACACATATTTATGGTATGATAAAGTGAAAGTACATAATGGATTCTTGAACCACACATTGAGAAAATCAACCTACGAGGTATGGGACAGATATAAAAACTTATTCGAAAGGAAAACACCTTGGTGGCTCTCACCCTTACCTTTCAGTTAAAAAGGTAAATATGAAAGGGAATTGGGCCATCTATAGAGATTTATTAATTGAGGCAGAAGGCCAATTAAAATTAAAAACTTTTGAAGAATTAAAAGAATATATGACAGATCGGTTACAATGGCATCAGATAAATGATATCTTTTAAATAGATTAAAAAATGGTTTTGATTCAATAAGATCAAGGTTTGAAATAGATCTGTTGGAGAATAAGGTGAAAATATTATCAAAAATGTTTAACTTGCTTTTAGAATGGCATATAAAGGATGAAGAAGTTAAGGCAGTCATGATACACTGGGCTAGAGATTTTGGATATAATATTCAGTTGTCATCTTGGGAAAAATTATGAAAGGAAGAAATGAAATTTACTGCATGCCGCTCACTGAAGGAAAATATTATGAAAATGATGTATTGCTGGTACTTAACACCAAGCAAAATTGAAAAAATGTATAAAACGAGTTCAGACTTATTTTGGAAATGTAAGGGAATAGAAGGTACTTTTTACCATATGTGGTGGTTATGTGACAAAGTAAAAGACTTCTGGGAGATGATTTATAATGAGTTAAAGAAAATACAGAAGCCTTTTTATTAGGTATTATAGGTAAAGAGATACTGAGAGAAGACAAGTGACTATTTTTGTATGTAACAACAGCAGCAGTCTTACAAGCCCAGAAATGGAAGCAAGATGAAGTGCCATCGAAAGAAGAGCGGCAAGTGAAACTGATGGACTATGGGGAGCTGGCAAAACTGACGGGAAAGATCCAGGAAGATCAAGCATTTGAAAAGGACCGGAACAAATTTGTACTTTATTTAAAAGATCACTGTAAAAATTTAAAGACACTGGCAGGAATGTGAAGATACTTGTAATGTGAAATTCTGCTATATTTTACTTATGATTTATATAATGATTTGGAAAATGTAGAAGATGCAGTTAATTATGGGATAAAGAAAGAACTCATGGAGGGGTAGAGGGAAGTTCAAGGGTTCAAAAGAACCTATTAAGTAGAGGTGAAAAATGAATATTGTGAGGATATTAAAAATGTGGAAAATCAATTAAAAATTATTATAACAAAATAAGAGAGTTAACTTCACTGACACTGTGTTTTTTACTGCTGAGCTACACTTGACTCCAGTTCCTAACAGTAGCACGCAGATCTCAGCAGCTCCTGGAGTGGTCCTGGTGTGGCAGGAGAGGATAACAAGTGTGGTGGGAAGGTTCAAGGCAAAGCAACATGTAAACATTGCAGTATGGTATACAGTCATACCTCAGGTTAAAGTTGCTTCAGGTTGAGCATTTTCGGGTTGCGCTCCACGGCGACCCGGAAGTAACGGAACACGTTACTTCCGAGTTTTGCCACTCACACATGTGCAGACGCTCAAAATTATGTCACGTGCATGCGCAGAAGCATCAAATTGCGACCAGCGTACACACAGATGCGCAGACGCAGGTTGCATTCACTTCAGGATGCGAACAGGACTCCAGAACGGATCCCATTCGCATCCAGAGGTACCACTGTAGTATCAAAATAATTGTTTTATTTGCAGAAGACGCATATATATTTTTTCAAGATTAAGCACTGCTGGGAGTTGTTAGCTTTTGTTTTTCGATGTACTTCTTCTCAATTAAAAAATTGGTGCTGCACAAGCAAATTTTTATTCTGAAAAAGTGTGGCCCAGAGAAAAAAGCTTGAGAACCACTGTCTTATGAAACCGGACAAAGGGTAGGGAGAGGCGGACAAAGGAGTGAGGCTGTTCAGATTATAACAGATTTCCCTAATTTATTGTTCCTCTGTTCTTCAGTTCTGGTTTGTAAAGTATGGGGTCAAAGTGAGATTTTTCAGGGTGCTTTCAGTCCTCATCAAGTCAAAGCAGGATGTTAATAAATGTTCCCAAAGTCAGATCACAACCCCCCTTCCCAAGTCCAGAGCAGCTTTGCATTGCTTCAGTACATTTTTGTACCTGTACAACTGTATGTTATCCTAGTTCTCTGTTTCTGTAGGTCCATGGGGTTTGCCAGAAGTGAGGCTGTCTAAAATGCTGCCTGTGGAGCTTTGGATTTTTGTTTTGGTTGTCACTTTAAAAAGTAAAAAATCATCATCTGCTGTGCTTTAAGTTTAAAACCTTCATTTAGTGTTGTTCAGCTTTATAAAGGAGAACTCTGCAGGCAGCTAGACAGTGTCAGGTTGTAAGAACTATCAGAAACGATCAAACACCAGAAATGCTAGTCTAAAATATGCAAGCAAGAATATACACCACTCAGCCAACTCGAAATTATTTTATAAAGAGCAACCCCTGCTCCCCACCTCTTTGAAATTTTGAAGTGTATGGATTTTGGAGTTTTAGCTGGTCTAATAAAAGTATTGCCCTAATATGAATTATGGAGGATAGTTAATACATAGGGCTATGGCAATGATTCAGTTCACACTTAAAAGCAAATCTATGAAATTTCATAATTCCAAAACAAATTGAAAACCAAAACACAGACACCCTTCAAAATCTGCAGTTCTCCAAACAATTGATGTTTACCAAAATGTGTATATGAGTGTACATAAATATATATATATATTTGTGAAACTAGCAGACAAAGATGCATTATCTTAAAGAACATTGCTTGCAAAAATGTGTACATGAGTCAAACAGACAAATTTGCACTAAAGCATTAATGAATTTTCATGAGGAATTATTTGTTTATTTGAGCATTGTGGAAAACTGAATTTAAGAACAGAAAAATGAGAAACCGAGAGAACTGGAAATGACTAATCTTTCCATCCCTATTCAGGGACAATGGGAGCTTGAGTCCAAGAACACCTGGAAGGCTACAGATTACTCTCTCTTGGTTTTACACCCTTTCAGCTGTGTGACATCAAGCTCACTATCTGCCGAGCAGGATATAAGTTTTCCTCTAAACACACTTTTGTACCTTGCAGTAGCACAAGCAAATCTAATTCTCATTGGTTTTTCCTTCTATGTTTCAAGCTCTTCTGGAACTAGTTCAAGTCCACAGTTGACGCCGCAAGTGGAATATTGAAAAATTCCACATTTCCCCACCTTCTCCATTTTTCTCTATCCTTTTTTACCTTGATTTTTATTTTCAAACTGAAGCATCCCTGTAGGGATGTGGGCAGCGGTGGCGGGGGGGTGGGTGGGGGGGTTGGAGGCTAAAACAAATTGAGAAATTCATTTTAAGAAAGGGACTTTTTTAAAGGGTGAAATTAAAGCAGACCTCGTTGCAATTAATGCAAAGACAAAGAAAGAAATGCTCTTAGTGGTGATCAAAATGGAACAAATTATTTTATTTCTTCACCTCCCTCAACCACCCCCATTCCATTTTCCCTTTAGTCTCCCCACAGGTGGAGCGATGGGCTTGGGTAGAGTCCAGGGCCTCCTTTCCTTTTGCTGCTTCTTCCCTCCCACCCACAAAAAAAGCAAGCCCAATCCAGCATGTCCTTCAGATGCACTTAAACTCGTATGAAAGGACAAAGACTAAAGCTTGGCAAAACAGCTTGGCTGAATAAGTGCGAGGGAAACAGTGAGAAGCAAAACAGAAAGAAAGGAGGTCCCATTCATTAAGATTCCAGAAATAATGGCACAGATATTTTAATAACATATTCGTGTGCAAACTGACAGGCGTGGTGATGCTCCCGCCTTTCCACCAACCACCTTTTTCTTGATTCCATTTCATTGATGCCACTAAAAGACTGTAACAAAACCATTGTGGGATCCCTCAAGGCACAGGGAGATGAGTAACTATTACCAATTACTACCGCAATTAGCCGTGAGTGGCACATAGGTGTGTTAGCTGGGTGGGAAAAGAAAAAGCCTGCAGCCCCCACCCCACCCATTATATTATTTCTGCTGTGCTTTGACCTTGCGTTGGAGTCGATGATATTCCTTCAGCCTGGAAATCAACAGAAAGAAAGAGAATGTGAGAGAAATTCACTCTGAATTAAAATTAGTATTGGGCAAAGTTGAGACAAATAAATGAAACGAGCGGGGAGGGGGTAATAAGTGGAAGGTGATATGTGAGTTTTTCTAAATTTTCCTGTCTGCTGCTGAAAAACTCATCATTGTATAATTAATTTATCCAAGGGGGGGGGGAACAGTGTACATTAATGCACAGGACAAAGAAGTTAACAGGCTGCTACCGGGGGAGGGAAGGGGCAAAAGAGCCTATTAGGTAACTGTGTCTCTCTACCCCTCTCCGATTTCAGAAGGGTGTGTGCATAGGACAGATTATGTAAAAACCCAAAACAAAATAGATGATTGCGGATAGCATTAATTAGCTGGGCTTTCTATTCCTGGAAGCTGGGCTTTCTATTCCTGGAAAGTTCCATTAGCTAAACAGTTAGGGCCATCTGATTCTCTCCTTTATAGAATCCATGACTGTAAGATGAAGGCATACTGCATGCAGAAATCCAATGAATTAGGGAGAAATGCAGTCTTTTGCATGGGGTGTTAGGTATCTCTGTATGTAAGGAAATCTTTCGTTATTGGGGAGCATGTGATGCCCCCACCCACTCTGAAATGGAAGAACTCAGCCATGCCAGTAGGGGCTGGTGGCCATTGAGACTGTCAGGGTGAAATGTGGGGAGACCAAAGAGGAGGTGGAGCCAGAGCCAATGAGAGTTGGAGCCAACTCACTCTAGTTTTGTCCCCATTCTCCTCCCTGCTCCTTCTCTAAGGAGACCCCAGGTTCCACATCTGGGCAGGGTAGAAGCCACCCCTCTGCTTTTCACCCCAGGCTCCATCTCCACTGTTGGGGGACAGATGTCTACAGGGGCTCTGGGACCCATCCAGCTGAGTGGCAGACCTTGGGTAGGAAGAGGAGAATTACCAGGTAGGGTTGGAGACTAGTGGCTGCTAGTCAGTATAACAATACTGAGCTATATTGACAAAGTGGTCTGATGAAGTAGATGACACTGTCTTGGGTTCCTACTTTAATTCAGAACCCTGGGGAACCTTATTTCATTTAAGGTAGGGGGTCTTCCTAAAAAAAAGCTTTCAGGGTGTGGCAACCCTATTTTAGGGGAAGGGCTGTTATGCAGAGGCAAATCATGCACTTTGAATGCAGAAGACCCTGGGTTCAATCCCCAACAGCATATCCAGTTGGGGTTAGGAATGCCCCCTACCGGAAACCCTGGATAGCTGCTGCCAGTCAGTACAGACAATATTGAGCTAGATAAACTAATGGTCTGATTCAGTAAAAAGCATCTGCCTAGAACATTGGCAGGCTTCTGAAACTATAATGATTCAATACAAACCGAAGGGAGTTAATGTTGATAAAGCCAGTAGCGTCTGATGGCTCATAATCGCCCTGGACATCCATGCTGCAGGAAGGAAAGGCAAAAAAATGATTTAGTGGCTATAATAAAGACAGCAACGCAGTGCCAAGGTTGGCTTTCAGTGGTGGAAAGGCAGGCATCCCGCACAACTTCTAGAGACCAGGATAGGTATGTGTGTGTGTGTGATCTGTCATGGATGCTTTAGCTCAGAGTCCTGCACTGCAGAGAGATGGACTAGATGATCCTTGGCATCGCTTCCAACTCTGCATTTTTATGATTCTGTGAGATGTTTAAAGAAGGGGCAAGGAGCCCTTTTCAGCCCAAGGGCCACATTCCATCCTAGGCAACCTTCCAGGGGCCACATGCCAGTGGTTGGCAGGAGCAGAGGCAAAAGTGAACAGAGAAACAAATGTAAATTTTACTTTTGTACACTAGCCTTGTTTCTACACATACCTCTTCTCTACGCTTTATCCATCCAGAGAAGCAAGGGGCACTGGGTGTGCATGTGCCACACCTCTGAAGCACATTTCTCCCACTGCAAAGAATCCTAAGAACTGTAGCTTCAGGTCAGTTCTCAGGATTCTTTGCAAGTATGGGACGTGTTTTAAATGTGCTTTAAGTGTATGGTGCATATGCTGCCAGTTCAAGGACATGTTCCAGCTGAGCAAAAACACTTGGGGGGGGCTCTAAAGGGCCAGTGAGGGGTGTGGCCTCAGGAGGTCTTAGGGCCACATAGAGAGGTCTAGAGCAGGGGTAAGCAAACTTTTTCAGCAGGGGGCCAGTTCACTGTCCCTCAGACCTTGTGAGGGGCAGGACTATATTTTGAAAAAATCAATAATGAACAAATTCCTATGCCCCACAAATAACCCAGAGATGCATTTTAAATAAAAGCACACATTCTACTCATGTAAAAACACCAGGCAGGCCCCACAAATAGCACAGAGATGCATTTTAAATAAAAGGACACATTCTACTCATATAAAAACACGCTGATTCCTGGACCGTCCACGGGCCAGATTTAGAAGGCGATTGGGCCGGATCCAGCCCCTGGCCCTTAGTTTGCCTACCCATGGTTTAGAGGGCTGTAATTGTCCCCTGGGTGCCTGAGGTTTACCACCCCCATCAGTTGAAGAACGCAACCCTGACAACTCAAAATAACATATTTCACACACACACACACTCAGACACACATTCCCAAAATGACCCCTAGGTGCTGCAGTGCACTGTGGGAGGCAGAATGTGGTTGTCCTGGAGTCCAAGCTGGGTGACAAAGCCCTCTCTGTTTCCTATGTCAACTGCAGAATCAAAGGCTCTGAGCTTCTGCAGAGAGGGGAGCCCCCTCCATGGGCTTAAGTCCCCCACCTTACCAGTGATCTGTTTCCCTGCAACTTCTATCTCAAAAACCAGGAGCCCCATTAAAGGTGCTCAGAAATACCCCTTTGTTAAACCAAGCACAGTCCCATTAATTAGAAAGCAATAAAAGATACCCTACAATGGCTTGGCGCCCCCCAAAGTCTCCAAGGCAACCCATTTTTCCTCCCACCCACCTCCCCGCATCACTTCAACTGCAAGAGGATGATTTACTTTGCTAAATGGGGGGGGGGTGTCAGTGTGGGTGTTTCACCTTGGCACCAGCCTCTTAGTTTGACCCCATAGCAGATGTTTGAGGTCCAGGGCAGAGCTAGGAATGCTGCTCCCTCTTAAAACTACATTTCAAAAAGTCAAAATCTCAACACAAAAGTTGTTGAGTTTTGGGGCAAAGTTGTGGAGCTTTTTTTTATTTTTGCCCAAAGTTTCTAAATCTCTTTTAAAAAAATA
The DNA here is from genome assembly GCF_965113315.1 of Podarcis vaucheri. Taxonomy (NCBI): domain Eukaryota; kingdom Metazoa; phylum Chordata; class Lepidosauria; order Squamata; family Lacertidae; genus Podarcis; species Podarcis vaucheri. The sequence goes on along the minus strand of NC_138758.1, from coordinate 36,346,800 downwards.
TTTTTTTTAAATCTACACTTCTGACATGGGTTCCCATATGCCTGAATTTTCTTGGACATCTAAGAGTTTTCCTCCTGGGGAACTGTTTCCGGTGGCCGAATCCTGGCTATGTCCGGGAAATTACAGACGTATGGCAGCCCTAAGAAAATGATATTATGTGTGTATGGTAAGGCTGAAGGCTAAGGGTTGGCACCAACCCTAGTCCTACTCAGAGTAGACCCAATGAAGTTAATGGCTATGATGAAGGTCACATTCACGCCATATATTCAAAGCACTATAATACCACTTTAAGCAGTCACGGCTTCCCCTAAAGGATTCTGGAAGCTGTAGTTTGCTATGGGTGCTGGGAGTTGTTAGGAAACGCCCCCCCCAACAGAGCTACAATTCCAAAAGTTCTACGTGGAGAGGAACTGGTTGTTAAACCACTTCGTTGCTGTTCTGCAACTCTGGATGTGCCTGACCATTGGCCATGGTGGCTGCAGAGGCTGATGGGAGTTGGAGTCCAGCTCAACTTGTTCAAGCCCTGTTTTTAAGCTTCCCACAGGTACCTGGTTGGCTACTGTGAGAGCAGGAGGCTGGACAGGTCACTGGCATGATCCAGCAGGCTCTTCTTATGCTCTTACATCATCATTTCAAATCCTCTTCCATGCAACAACAACAAAAAGACAGCATATTTTCTGCTGAGAAGCCTCCATCAGATCCATTAATAGCAGCAGCTATTCCATCAGACTGCAACAGATAAGGGAAGAGAAGCAGAACCATTCCATTGGCACAGCTGAGAAATGAGCAACTTTTGGCCTCTCCTCTCGGACTTTGCCACAGCAGCTGGTCATTAAAGGAACTTGTAACTGAGAACTGGTACAAAACTTTGCTCATTTCCTCCTCCGGCCAATTCATTTTTTTCTTTGGTACCATGTCTTTTATTTGTTTAAGAGCATAAGCCTGCGGACAGGGACTGTCTATTTTTAGTGACCTTCTCCGAGAGCCTTTTTTGGCCAAAGAGCAGGATTTAAAATACTGGGTTGTATCCAATAGTAGTCTTACTCAGAGTAGACCAACTGAAATTATTGACCATAACTAATTTAGGTCCATTAATTTCATTGGATCTACTCTGAGCAGAATCCAATTGGTTACACTTCTTTAATTTTTTTTTAAGGTTCCCTTACATAAAACAAACCTGTAATTAGAAACATGAATTTTAAATACTCTCCTTTGTAAAATAAATAAAAACAAATAATTCAGAATACTGAATACTTTGTCATGTAAAAAAGGAGCAAAATCTGCAATTAAGAGAGTTGTGTTTTGAGTGCTCCCACGTGTGAAAAAACAAAAGCTTGCCTTTAAATGTAGTTTTCAATACTCTGCTGCATTTAAAAAATAATAATAATAATCACATCATATTTTAAGTCTGAAGGGAGGCACATTTTGGCCTCTGCTGCTAGCCAGGGTTTCAAGGGCCACACTGGAAGTTAGCACCTCCAAGGAAAACATCATGGCAATGGGGGGCCCCATCCACCAGTCAATGAAGGACCAGCTAAACGTAAGAAACTTGCAGGCTCATCTCTTCCAGCATTGTTAACTGGATTCAGTGACCAATCCAATGCCCATGATGGGAAGCCAGGAAGTAGGGCCTGAGCAAAACAGCAATATTCTTCCTTCAAGCAACTCCCAGCAGCTGGTATCCAGAGGCAATACCGCTTATAATGGTGGAGCTGCTCCAACTCTTGATTTCTTCATCCCACTTGTCTACTAGACAGTAGTAAGACTGCGATCAGAGACGCCTTCATCTTTTAATACCTGCATGGCACTTAGCAAATTGCAAGCACTTCCTAAGTGTTAAATCATATTTTTTAAAAAAATACATAATGCTACATAATGTTAAAAGAAAGAAAGAAAATGAAACACAAACCCTTTAATTAGTACAGTAGCAGAGCATGAAGCGTTGCCATAGCTCTCTGGGTCTGATCTGCTAGTTTACAGCATGCATGGGATCTTTTTTTCCCCTGCTGAGGAATGGCCTTGAATCTTATCAGCTCATTTTGCCTAATCCGCAGATTGTCTCAGCACTAAGAGCCGGGCAAAGGACGTCAAGGGGCTCATTGCAACCATGGCATAATCAGGGGGCTCTAATCACACCCTGTTAATTATTTTAATTGTTAAATATGGAACTGGAAAACAAGGATTGGGGATTAATGGCCATTATAGCTCTTCATTATCCGACACAGCAGTTTCAGTTTCCAGAAGGGGCAGGACAAAAATGGAAACACTGGCAGGGATCTTGATTTTGACAAAGCAATCACCTGAGTAAGGCATTTGCTTTTAATTGAAAGTGCTACATGCTGTTGCTTGCTGCTGCCACCGTGAGATTTTATTGCTTTAACATATATTCCAAAAGCTGATTTGAGGGTTCAGTCCTTGCATGCACATTCATACACCCACAAGACTGAGGCGCATAAGATCATACACAGTGTGGATAAAGCAGATAAGGAAAGGTTGCATTTTTCCCCTCTCCTAGCAAAAGAACTCAGGAACACCCGATGAAGCTGAATGTTGGTGGTCCTTCACATTTTCAGGGGATGAAGTCATGGGTTCAGATAAGGTATGGTGGTTGGAGAAGGTATGGTTCTCAGAGCCAGCCCTGGATAGCTCCAGATAAGTCCATCTTGACAGCATGTTTCCAGCCTGAGGAGGTCACATTGTCCTCCTCTGACTCCAAAAACCTCACCCCAAAGCCCCAGCAGAACCACAGTCTCCCTGCACCCCTGAAGTAATTGGCAGTTGAAGCAGGCTAGAAGATACATCTCTCAGTGGAGACAGGACAAGCTCCATATAAGGCTCTGCTTAAGGCTGCCTGTTGCTGAAGCAACATTTGAGCTGTGCTCTGTGCTCTGTCCAAGGTCCTGGCCTCCAGCCTCACTGGATTTGCTTGGGGCCCCAGATGTAGCTGGACTACAACTCCTATGTCCCTGACCCCTGGCTGAGCTGGCTATGGATTATGGGAGTTGGAGTCCCTCAATACAGGGAGGGCCACACAGTCCCTGATCTATCAAGAGGCATTGCTTTCTGGATGAGTTCCTAACAGGCCGACATAATTACAGTGGTACCTTGGGTTACAGACGCTTCAAGTTACAGACACTTCAGGTTAGACACTCCGCTAACCCAGAAATAGTACCTCGGGTTAAGAACTTTGCTTCAGGATGAGAACAGAAATCATGCTCTGGCGGTGCGGCGGCAGCGGGAGGCCCCATTAGCTAAAGTGGTACCTCAGGTTAAGAACAGTTTCAGGTTAAGAACGGACCTCCAGAACGAATTAAATTCTTAACCCGAGGTACCACTGTATTTTAAAAGAAAACACGCTTGGCTTTAATATCTGTGAGAATAAGACTGTGTATACACCACACATTAATCCACATTGAATCACAAGCTGGGAGAAAGAGGGGTTATACATATATTAAATAAATAATGTTAAAGAACCCCAAGAACTTTGGGAACTGGAGTTTACCCTGCTAGTTCCCAGCACCTGCAACAAACTAGTTACCAGGATTCTTCATGGTGGGTGAGAAATCTGTTAATGGTAAGGATTTGCTGAACTAACAAATCGAACTGGAATACAAAGAAGGGACGTATGAGGAGGTCTGAGGAAATAAGTGTATGGAAGTTATGTTATTGAAAATTAATGTGTGTTTTTAACTGTTTTTTATTTTGTATGTTTATTTTTATTTTTTCTTGTTATATCTTAAAAACTTTTAATAAATATCTTTTTTAAAAAAGAGAAATCTGCTTTAAATATCCTTTAAATGTCTGTGTATGCAACTAACATTTAATGCACCCCACTCAAGAATCCGAGAACTGTAGTTTACTCCACAGAGAACTTCCATTCCTAGCATCCATAATGAACCACAGTTTCCAAGATTCTTTGGGGAGGGTGGTAAACATGGTTTAAATGTTCATGTCCACACCATACATTCAAAACAATAATCCCTATGAATCCTGAGAACTGTAGTTTGCCCCAGAGCTCCAATTCCCAGCACCCATAATAAACAACAGTTCCCAGGATTATTCAGGATGGATAGGTAAATGTGCTTTGAATATCCCTGTACACACCATACAAATAATCTTCCCCATGAAAATCCTGGGAACTATAGTTTATCCCACACAGAACTTTTATTCCCATCACACATAACAAACCACAGTTCTCATTATTCTTCAGGGTGAGAAGGAAGTGCATTTTAAATATCCTTTAAATGTTTGCGTATACATCAAACATTTAAAACAAACATCCGAAAGAATCATGGGAACTGTTGACTATCCTACATGGAGCTCCCTTTCCAGACACCCACAACAAACCATAGTTCCCAGGATTCATCAGAGTGGGTGAGAAATGCACTTTAAATGTGCGTTTAACATATGGAGTGTATGCCTCTGTACGAAAACCCCAAATGAGCTAGTTTCTTGCCTCTGCAAAGGGGGCGGGGAGAGAGAGACACCCCACACGTATAACTCTGTTCATTTTCTAAAAATTGCAAAGAAAAAACAACCCTTTTTATTATTTGGGGGGGGAGAGAGAGAGAGAGAGAGAGAGAGAGAGAGAGAGAGAGAGTTTACAATGATGTTACCTCCCCTGACGGGCTGCAGAAAAACCTCTGCGCTTTTATTTTTGCTCAGCCGAGTGGTTCTGACCTGCTCTATAATTACGTTACTTTCTACCTACTGCGCGGAGGCATTTTTGCTGCGATGCACCTCGTTCGGCTCCCTCGCGGGTCCCCGCCATGCCGTCACTCAAACGCTTTTCAAACCAGTGATGTAGAAATCAAAAAAAGGAACAGGGGGAGGGGGGTAATGGGCTAAAGACACACTGGGAGTAAGTGCTCCTGTTTCAAACCCCCCTCTCTTTCACTTTCTCTCTCTTTTTTTGCCTCCCATCTCTGGCTCCCCCATAAAAAAAACCCTCTCTCTTTTTAAAAAACGTTATTCATTTAATCTCCACCGCATGAGAATGCAAACGATAATGAAAGGTTGGGGGACGGATTATTAGGAGCTGTTGATTTCAAGAGGGAGGGAGGGAAAGAAGCCGAGATATGGGGGGAAGAGGATAATTTGACATTTACTCTGACTGATCTAAACTGATTTGGGTATATTTATGGCTTATAAAGTGTTTAGAAGGATTGAAAGGGGCTGAGAGGAGGGGTGGGGGAAGTCGTGAGAGAGAGGCAGACAGCAGAATAAAAGAGGGGGAAAGTGCAATGTGGGGAAGAAAAAAATAGATTTGACTTTTAAACAAGACCTTTGCTTAATTTATTTATTTGTTATTATTATTTTTAAAAAAACAGGTTAGATGAAGTACTTGCTCCTAAGTTATTCATGGGTTATGTCTGTGGGGAAACTTTCTCTGCCTCCACTTTTAGCACAGGGGGTGTAAGGGGTGTTGATTCCTTGAGTCAGGGAGCTGAGCTGTAGCTCAGGGGTTGAGCAGCTGCTTTGCATGCAGAAGGTCCCAAGTTCAATCCCCAGTGGCACCTCCTGGTAGGGCCACAAAAGACTCCCATCTGAAATGCAGGTCTTGTTTAAGAGTCAAATCTACAACCTCCTGAAATGTTGAACCAGCTGCCTAGCCCTAGTACTTCAGAGACAGGTGCCACAGGGAAAAAGAAGAACCACAATTCTTACTTGGGTATTGGGTCTGTGGAGACCAGTAGCAACAAACCAGAGTACAGAATTTGCGGTGAAGTGTCTCCACGCAGTGCCATGTTGCCAGAAAAAAATGTGTTGTCATTTTGAGGGGGGTGGGGTTTGTCCAGAATGCAAGACCAAACAGGCCGATTTCTTCAGAAGGAAGTATGGTGAACTTACACAAGCCCAGAAAATCATATCCTACCACTCTAAAACAGTTAACGAAAAGGCTTTGATGGTGGTCCTACTTAGTCAGTTACCAATTTGCCCAAGCTGGCGAAGCCCATAACATCTCTGAAAACTTCATCAAGCCTTGCGTAAAGACTGAAGGTATATTGAAGGTATATTGGATGGAAAAGGTATGACGCTAGTAGGCAAAGCTCCTTTGTCAAATAACACAATCTCGTGAAGAATCGGGGACTTAGCGGAGGATGTGAAAGCTACTTTACTCTCACAAATAAAATGCACTGAATTTTAGCTTCAAATGGATGACTCAATGGATGTGGCCGTGTTAGCAATTCCAACAGTATTTGTGCACTACCATTACTTGAAGTTTTTTCAAGAGAATCTGCTTCTCTGCAAGCCTTACTGACTAAGTTGAAATTTTTCAACTTAATAGATGAATTTTTCACATTGAGGGGTATCCCCTGGGATAACAAACATGGAAGTAATTAATTTTATCAAACCATGACCTAAGAATACAGGACTATTCAAAATGTTGTGTGGTGACATGGGGAGTCTGCACACATCTTTACTTCTTCACACAGAAGGTAGATTTCTCACAGCAAAACTTTGACTCAACTCTTTGAAATGAGGGCTGAAGTTTCTCATTTCAAAGTCAGATGATCACTTTGCTTTGGGAGACAGGTTGTGTGAGGAGCATTGGCTCATAAAATTGGCATATTTAACAGATTTTTTAATGTAAAAAAGTTAATGACTTAAGTCTCTCACGTCAACGAAAAGTAGTAACTTTTTTTTTTAATGCTAGTGATAAAGTACAGTGGTACCTCTACTTATGTGCCCCTCTTGAACATATCCTTTGAGATATGCACACGGCAAACCCATAAGTATATTTCCGGGTTTCGCTGCACACACATGCACAGTAGCACTCTACCGTGCTGTGCACATGCTCAGAAGAACTCTATTGTGCCGTGCGCATGCGCAGAACAGGCACCTCCGGTTGCAGAAACCTTGGGATCTGTCCAGAGCTCCAGAACGAATCTCATCCACAACCGGAGGTACCACTGTACAAGCCTTTAAAAGAAAATCAAGTTTTGGGCAGAATCAATGAAAATTTGAAAGCTTCCAAATGGCAAAAGAATTTAGAGAAGAACTAGATTCTGACATGCCTGGAGGAATCTTAAATGAGTTTCACATTCACCTGCTAAGTTTGCTCAATAGTTTCAACTGTTATTTTCTGGAAGTACTCCATGAAAAAAATAAAGAAAACTTTTGGGTTGTAAACACATACTCTGCTGTGTCAGAAAAGCCAGTATGTCTGTCACTGCAACAGTAAGAGTACTTGATCAATGACATCAGGTTCTGTGATAAAAGATAATTTTGAAACTAAGAAGTCACTATCAGAATTTTGGGGTCAGCTAAAAGACGAATTTAAAGTTTCATCAGATAAAGCAAAAATAATCCTGCCCTTTGCAACAATTTAGTTATGTGAATCAGGGTTCTCTACCTATGTGGCTACTAAAACAAAATACAACTCTCATCTTAATGCAGAGTCTGGTATTCGGTTGCAGATGTCTCAGATTTAACCAGATACAGCCACATTGTGTGAATCAAAACAGTCCCACCCCTCTCATTAGAATCTAGGTTCCGGGGCTATGCTTTATCATTTTTTTTTTCAATTTCAGGTGACATTTCTTTTGTTTTGCAACTGTAAGAATGGTTTTAAATACCATATGAGTAACATATTGTGGATTTACACTGCTTTGAATTCATTCTTAAATGTTTTACCACACTTTATGTTTTTCCTTTTTTTGTTTTTTTGTTTTGTTTATGTAATTAAGTAAGTTTCCTTTTCTCTGGATTTAGTGGAGAAAATAACATTTTGAATGAAATCAAACAATCTTTAACATGCCCAAATGCAGAAATCATTGGACCCACTACTGGCCTTGTTCACGTGCAAGCAAAGTCCCTAATTCGCTGAGGATTTGAGACACACTAGCCACCCTCAGCATGCTTACCTCACTAGCTCCTCATTGTACAAGGACTGTGTGGACTCCCTTCCCAAAATGTAGATCTTGCCTTTCAGGACAGAGACCTGTACCGTCCCTTCCACAAGTTCTTGGGACTGGACAATGCAGTGGCGGATGTAGTCACACTCTGGGCTGTACCAGAAACCTGCAGCAGAAAAGGAGAACAGACAAGTTGAAAGTCATCAGTGGCACCTTCATAAGAACATAAGAATGTAAGAAGAGTCTGCTGGATCAGTCCAGTGGCCCATCTAGTTCAGCGTCCTGCTCTCACAGTGGCCAACTAGCATTGCTGCCTTCAGCTGTGGAAGCAGAGCATGGCCATGGTGGCTTTTAGATACCAATTGCACCCTCCATGAATTTGTCTAATCCTCTTTTAAAGCCATCCAAGTTGGTGGCCACCACTGCCTCCTGTTGGAGTGAGTTCCACAGCTTAACCATGTGCTGTGTGAAGAAGTCCTTCCTTCTATCTGTCCCGAGTCTTCCGATACTCAGCTTCATTGGCTTTTATGACCTAGTCACCTCCTCCTGCACAAGGCAGCTTATCACACTCAAGATCTGATCAATCCACATAAAGTTTCAGTTGATATTAGCTCCCAGCAGAGAAACATCTTCAGCACCAATGGAGCTGTCCAAGGTCCTAGTGTCACTTGCCCTCTGCTTGTGTTGGATACTGTCTGCATCCTATGCTAGCCTCATGTTCCCATGGAAGCGAACACTTCAGGTTGTGTGTGGAGGGCTTGGCTTCCTTTACTACCTTAAATAAGGTGGCCCAACTTCAAGCTCTGGCCCTCCATAGGTTGCTGAGCTACACAGATAACATAGGACTTCACCCTTGTTGATCACGTAGGAAACTGCCTTTTTCTGAATAAAAAAATTCTTTCCAGTAGCACCTTAAAGACCAACTAAGTTAGTTCTTGGTATGAGCTTTCGTGTGCATGCACACTTCTTCAGATACACACATTTTGACTATGGCAGACCAACACGGCTACCTATCTACTGCCTTTTTCTGAGTCAGACCACCGGTCCATCAAGCACAGTATTATCTACATGGACTGGCAGTTGCTTTCCAGGGTTTCTGACAGCCCTGGAGACAGAGGAACACATATGACACTTCTTTACAATGGGTGGTATTCCAGCCATACAAAAGTTTATAATTTCTATATCTCAAAACACACCCTCTCCATCCAAAAAGAGCAGGGGCATTATCACAGTTCAAGGACTCATTCCAACAAGAAACTGCTGACCACTGCCACGTGTGGTGTGCTGCATTGCTGCAGCTTCCCTAGTGAAACACCAGAAGATTGTAGACCAGAGCCAGTGAAGGGTGTGGCCTGAAAAAGTGTGGCCTGGGGAGAGTCATGAGGGCCAGATAAAGAGATATGCAGAACCACATTTGGCCCCCAGGCAGGACAGAGGTATTCTACCTCTGCTCTCACTCCTTGAGTAAAAACAATTAGACCCACAGAACTTTAGATCATAGAACCCCCTGCAATGCAAGAATTTATGTCCACCAGTGGTAGCTACTCATAATGCAGGGAAGCTAGGCATGGATTTAGGGAACATAGGGAGGGTCTAGACATCCTGCCAGTGCTGGATGGTGGGAAGAAGTCAAGAGCTGAGAACCAGAGGTCAGGATTGAAAAGCAACCACAACTGAAGGATCTGAAGAGCAATGTTAGAGACATGAAGTGTAGGTGGGTTCCCATGAGGCAAGACACAGAGATAGCATCAAGAACCTTTACTGAACTACATAACTGGGAAATAGAGGCAAAGCAACTACTTATATACATTTCTGAAAGCCTGGGCCACTGAGATTGGCTGTCTACACTTCCATACTGCGAATCATGACTCAAGAGTTCAAGAGCCAATGGCAGAGGCCAAAATCCTGAAACGTTCTGTGATTGGACAACATGTACTGAATCAGAACACAGGAGCTCAGAATCCTTAGTCCTGAGTCAAGCTCAGGCAAACACAGACCACTGAATGCATAACAACACACATGCTTGAAGTCAAATAAAGCTTGTCAGGAATTGCCACTGAGGCAAGAAACTCTGTTAATTCTCCCTGCCTAGCCAACCTCAATAGCCAACCTCAGTGAAGTCAGCCAGTAACGTTCTTTGCTGAGAAACTGCAGTGATAAGGCTTGCCAGAAGGGAGCCAGCCGTTCCCAGCTCTTCACGTGACAAGCTACAGTGATGCAACTTGCCACATAGGGCAGTGGTCAGCAGTTTCAGTTGCCCCCATCTTTTCCACTCTTCACCCCACCCCCATCCATCTTTCTTCACCAATCTCCAAAACCTTTGCCTCAGCTTCTGAAATTGGGAGCATTGAGTTGCTCCCAACTCCACAAATCGCATTCAGGAAAGAAATGAGGAATGCCAAAGTAATGGAGACACCTTCTGTCTCTCCCAACATTTCCAAAACCCTTGCAGGTCACTGTTGGAACATGACAAAGAGGCAGAATCTTGGTAATCGGCAATAATATACATGTAACATTATCAAAGACCATCTGGGGGGAATCACCTGAAACCAGGCAGCTGCAGTGCCTGGAACAGATGGCAGAAAGCATTCAGGTGGGTATGCATTTCCACGGGCAAGGCTTCCTGCCTACACAGGGGAACAGGAGCACCAGCAACAAATTCAATCTCACAAGAGGAACAGGAGCAGCTTGGACAGAATTTGGACCAAGAGCTAGAGACGATCAAGGATTGGAATAGGAAGACAGGAAACAAAGCCTTCTCAAGCCATATTTCCCTGTGGAAACCACTCTTTAGCACTCAATCAGAGCAAATGGCAATTTGGGTTTTCTCTGGATGGATGTTTGCTCTGATTTAGCACTAAAAGAGCAAGTTTTCCATGGGAAAGGAGCAGGGCAAGGGGAAAACCACTCAGACCCATGCCTAGGAAGCATGGGTCAAGTAGAAAACCACTCGGACCTGTGCTTTCTAGCCACAGGACTTTGAACAGGCATGAATTTCCCCAAAATCCTGGTAGCTGGGCATTGCTGGGAGACCCCTATTCCCTTCCCAGAGTGATTTAGCAATCAATCCTTCTTCACAAGAAACTCTGGGAAATGTGCGGGGAAGAGGGATCTCCTAACAACACTCAGCATCATCATTATTATTATTATTATTATTATTATTATTATTATTATTATTAAAATTTGTATACCACCCTATACCAGTAGGTCTCAGGGCAGTTCACAAACACAAAGTTACAATATAAAAGCATAAAATACATAATAAAAATAATTTAAACAATTAACAATACTAATATATAGAAACTAATAAAAAATACTCCAGACCCCACAATTCTTTGTGGGAAAGCCATGCCTGTTCAGAGCGGAATGAAAATGCTTAAAATGTAAAGAGTCATGGCTCCCCCCAAGGAATCCTGGGAAATGTAGTTTGTTAAGGATGCTGAGAGGTGTTAGGAGGCCCTCACATTCTTCTCACAGAGCTCCAATTCCCAGAATTCCTTGGGAAGAGAGATTGACTGTTAAGCCACTTTTGCCTAAAGTAAAAAAAATCTCAAATGCTGCAACCATTCTTCATAAGGGGAGTCACTCCATCCCACCTTGATCATGTTGGTTGCTCTTTTCTGAACATTTCCATATTCTACAATATCCTTTCAGAGGTGAGGTGACCAGAACTGTACACAGTTTCCCAAATGCAGTTGCACCAAATATTTGTTCCTCGGTCCCAACCACAGACACAGACTCTTCCTCCGCCATCAAGAAGTTACCTTTGAAACAGAATCCCTTGGTGGTGCTATCCCCGCCTCCCCCCCCCCTTCCAATCTGTCGTGCTTCTGCTGTCTTGGAGGCAAAACTGAACATGATAATTGGGCTTCCTGACTCTGAAGAGATAAGGCCTTTTGGAGCAAGTGAACTTTTCACAGAGGGTTCTCTTCAGAGCTCAGGGGTCTTTATCGGGTTGGAGATCAGGACCCATCTGTCCCAGGTGGACTCCCTTCCCCATCTCTTTCATATATCAAGTAACCTCATGCCGTCACTCAAGCAAGGGGGGGACAGTCTCACCTTTCCCTACAGATCATGGCTGAGGGGGCATCTGTCTACCCTGAGCTGCCTCCTTGCCATTGTCACCAGCCCTCTGGTGGGAGGGAGTTCAGACTCTGGGAAACACAGGACACAAGAAGGTACCTTATCCTGATTCAGGCCACTGGTCTATCTAGCTAGCTCATAATTGTCTGCACTGACTGCACAAAGCTCTCCAAGCTTTCTTGCAGGAATTTCTCTCTCATCAACGGTAGGACCAGTCCATTTTCTTAATGGTAAAGACTGTCCTCTTCCTGGACACTGCCCTGGATTAGTTGCTACTCCTGCTGCCAATTAGTCCATAACACTGCCAGAGGAACAGACAGAGGATGAAAGAACTATCCTATTTCACTGTTTTTGGTGATCAGAACAGTTTATCCCTTTAATCCCTTTGCACTCTCACTTACACACAGGTGGCTCCCTCACCACCGCCGCCGCCCTCTGCTTTTCATTCGCAGCTGGCCACAAGTGCTGATGCAGTGAACAAAACATGTTTGCCTAGGTCGCACTGTAATTGCTTTTATAATTGCATTGAATCAAAGGTGGTCAACCTGTGCCTGGGTTAACACAGAACTGCAACTGCAAGAAGGGATTTGCACCATGGAATACTCTGGTGTAGTCATTTAAATAAATGCCTGCCCCTAGAAATCTAGCATGTGGGCAGGAAGACTAGGCTTCCTTTCTAAGAGCACAAAAGTTCATTATGCAAGCCCACACCTACTCACTGAAATGCAAACCTCAGACACAGGATTATTTTATTATCCAGGTAGATAAGCATAGAATACTATGCATTTGGGGAAATGTTTGAGGGTATGCTGCCTGATGTCAAAAGGCAGAGAGTTCCAAAGGGCAGATGCCATCAGGCTAAAAGATTGATCCCTTACAGATGCAGAATGGGCGTTATGAGGCACCTGGAAAAGTTCCAGTTCCACTGATTCAAGTAGCTGACTGGGTAGAGGTGAGCTAAGGTGACCTTGCAGGTAAATTAATCATTATGATTACTATTAAACGTATTAATATCCTGCCTTTCGTAGGTGCTGCCACACTATTATTTTGTTGTTATATATGAAATCAAAATTGTTTCACTTGTTTTTGCCTCTGGCCCTGCCCACCGCCAGCACATGGCCCGTGGAAAGCTCTCTGGAAGTCAAAGAGGCCCTTGGGCCTAAAATCTTCCACCCCACCCCCAGTTTAACATAATCACTTCCTTAAAACACCCTTCTCCCTTTTTCTCCATCCACTATTCCTCCCCCCCCCCACCTGCCCCTTCAAAGCAAATTTCCTATTCAACGGGACACTGCCCCCTTTCTTAGTCACCTTCTCACTTTGTAAGAGTAATTCCACTCCTAATCCTCGCAGTGGAGGGACCGTGGGAGAGATGGCAAGATTTCCAACACCTGGCTTCTACCTGGCAGCGAGAGAGAACAAAACGGGGGAAGTCTCTCGCATTTGCCGTGCCACCTTTCCCACAGCACGATGGGGAGCAGGGGAGGGGGATTTTGCGGGGGGGGAGGGAAATGACAACCGCTAATTGCCTTAAATTCAGAGAGACTAGTTACAATAATTAGGTGTTTAAGGAAGACAGGGGCATGAAAGCCTGGCCTCCAGCAGGTTCCCTCTGCTGAGTGGAGTCCTCTGTGATCTGCAATATTGTTATTTGGCCTGTGTTTATTGCAAATTTTTTTTTAGGAAAGAAAATGCTTTTTTTAAAAAATATATTCTTCTCTTTGCCTAAATGGTTTATTTATCATCTTGCAAATGGTTTCTGTTCTTAGAATGGAAAACATCATAAGCCCGGAGTGGGCACAGCTGTGAGGGTTGGGTTTTTAAAAATTAAAAATAAAAACTTAAATGGCTTTTTTTATTTAAAAGAAGAGGTGTTGTATGCTGGCACTCAACTTTGATTCTTCGGAGGTATGTTCCCACCCTGTTGCAAAAGCTCAGGGCAAGCTGCAAACGATAGGACCTGTTCTGTGTCAAATGTTCTCCAAGAGACTTCTTAAGAAAATAAAGAGCCTGCTGGATCAAGCCAACAACCCATCTAGCACAGTGTTCTGTTCTCACACGGGCTACTCAGATGTTTGTGGGAAACCACGAGCAGGACTCAAGCACAACAGCCTTCTCCCCTCCTGTGGTTTCCAGCAACTGGCATTCAGAACCATTACTGCCTCTGACCATGGCAGTAGAATGTTATGGGACAAAACAACAACCCACAAAAAAAAACTGCTTGAACACAGACCTAGTGATCTCAGACCTGTGCCTAGAAAGCACAGCCCCGAGTAAGACAGTTCTCTATGTTCCTATTTAATTCAGCCCTCTGTTTAGAACAATGAGGACTGGAAGCTTTTTACGTGAAGGACCACAGCTCAGTGACACAGTGCATGCTTTGCTTGCAAGAAGGCTGCAGGCTGAATCCTTAACATCTCCAGGCCGGACTGGGGTGAGGCTCCTGCCTTAAACCCTGAGGAGCTTCTGCTAGTCAGTGCAGACAACATTGAGCTAGATGGACCGCTGGTCTGGCTCTGTTTAAGGCAGCTTCCTGCGTATTTTTTCTTTAAATCTGGGAAACAGACTGAAGAAGGGCAAATAAACATAGTTCTACCACCCAGACCGTCTCATAATGGAGGGGCTTCCCATGCCAGCCCCCATCTGGAATGTCACAGCCTCTAGCCTCCAGCACAGCCGTTCTTTCTGCCCCTCCTTCTTTTCACCCTCCAAATTGCAGCAATTCTGTAATAGCTGGCCCTGCTGACCACAGGACTGATTGAAATGTCAGAGGTAACAGTCTCCTTTTCTCCCCACTACCACTCTCCCTCACACACACCCAAAAAAGCCTTCTCAGAGCTACCTTTGCAAACCAGAAATTTCACCTGCCATTTCCCATGGTTTGCTCATACAAAAGATGACCAGATCCTCAATCATGGGGAGTGAGGGGGAAAGGGGGATGCACAGTGCCCCAGTGTGGGCTCAGCATCACATAGCAGGTTTCCTTCAAGAAGGAAAGGAGGAACAAATTAAACCACAAAGATCCAACAATATTTTGCTGGAGCAACAACAAAATCTGCTTCTTAAAAATCCTATCTAGATTATTTCCAACCAAGCATCTCCCCCAGTGCACAAAATTTTACAGTACTTCTAAAAAAAACTTGGGTTGATTGAACTAAGTCCTACTCACAGCACACCCATTGAAAAAAAGGGTCAGAAAAGGGCAAGGGAAATGATCAATGGGATGGAGCAATTCCCCTATGAGAAAAGGATGTAGCATTTCGGACTTTTCTAGTTTAGATAAAAGGCAAGTTAGAGGTAACATAAAAGCTGTTTATATAAATGATGTATGGCATAGAGAAAGTGAACAAAGAAAAGGTTTTCACCCTCCCTCCTAACATTAAGGACTCAGCTACACAGCTCCAATAAAACATTTTAAATGTCTTGTAAAGGGCAATATACAAATGTGACACTAGATGGAAACAGTGAGCTATGCCAAATTTAATGCATTTTTCAAAACTTTTTTTAAAAAAGCATTTTCACAGCATTTTAATTTTTTTTTTAAAAAAATACATAGATTCCACCTAAAACTTGTAGACATCCAACAGAGATGAATGTTGGAAGATTCAGGACAAATACAAGGAAGTCATTCTCCACACAGCAAAGAGTTATGTAAACTATCGAACTTGCTTCTGCAGGGAGTGGTGATAGCCACCAACTTGAATGGCTTTAAAAGAGGGTTGGACAAATTCAAGGAGGAGGATAAGGCTGTCCAGGGCTACTAGCCACAATGGCTATGCTCTGCCTCCGGGACTTTAGGCTGCAGCAATGCTTTTGAATACCAGTTGCTGGAAAACACAGGGAGTTCTCTTGTGGGTTCTGCTTGCAGGTTTCCCACAAACATCTGGTTGGCTACTGTGAGAATAGGATGCTAAACTAGATGGGCCGTTGGCCCAATCCAGCAGCGCTCTTATTATATTCTTAAATTAATGGGCCTACATTAGCCATGCTTTCAGCCTGCAGGGAAGGGCCTGTGGCCCCTCCATTTGTTACTCAACTACAACTCCTATCATCCCTGACCACATTGGCTGCAGGAGCTGATGGGAGCTGGAGTCCAATCAGCATTGGGAAAGCCTCAGGACTTCCTTCCCTACTGCAGGGAACTTGGAAAGACCTGGGGGAGATGGAGCGTCAGGAGGGAGCTGTCCAGCAGCAAGAGCAAACATGTTCCACTCACAGAGTGCTTGCTAGTTTCCAAGAAAGCAAGACTACAGGAGGGGAATCAGGTTTTTGGGAACCCAGAGAGCTGCCAGAGAAGGCAGATACTGATCCAGCTCAACTAAAGCCCTATGGTCTCATGCAGGCTTGATGCTAGAGTCTCATCTCTCAAGCAGAGCTGCTCACAGTTTAAAGGGGTGGTGTTCTAACGGAAGGAAGCCAAGCACTTTACTACTGTTGGAATGGTCTCTGATTATCCTCAGCTTTCTTCAAAGGGGGCAGTTTGGATCTGTGGAACAGACAAAGATATTGGGGCTCCATAACACTCATTCTGCATTTCCAATAAATTGATCTATTAGCATAGCAGCACACAACCTTTGGAACTCCCTGCCTATTGGCACAAGACAGGTGCCTTCACTTTAGTCTTTCCAACACCTGCTAAAAACATTTTTATTTAGGCAAGCCTCTCCAGATATGTAGAATGCTGATAGGCATTTTGATGTGGTTTTTAGCTTATCAGTTATTTTAGTTATTTTTTAAAAAATGTTTGAAATAATTGTTTTCAAACTTTTACTGAAATTTCATTGTTTCACTTGTTTTGAAAAACTGTATTTATTTATTTTTTAAAAAACCTGTATGAAAAACAAGCCCAAGAGAAATCAACTTTTTTGCTTGAGGGCCACATTCCCTTCTGGGCAGCCACTTGAGGGACAGGTGCCTGTGGCAGGGGGTCAGAGACAAAACTGGGTGGAGCAATGGGATGTTGATTTTGGGTTGTCTCCAATTGAGTCCAACATAGATCAGGCCCTTGGACTGTCATGCAACTTAGTTATGCCTAGCAAATTCAATGTGTCTGAATAGGACTGGGACTGGTGACAACTCTTTACCTTTGTATAGCAGGCTAGTTTCTATACACACAACTCTCTGTCCTCCATCCAGCAAGCTAAAGGCAGGACACACCTTCTAGCCAAGCTAAAAACACGTGAGTAGGCGCAAAGCAGAGCTGGTGGGATTGTGGCCTAGGGAGAGGTCAGAGGACCAGACAGAGAGTTCCAGATGTGTTGGGATGTCAGAGTTTTGTTTCTTAAGGAACGAAGCAGAGTTAGGTCAAGGAAACCACCAAGAGAGATCGAAGACTGCAGACAAGGAGGGGAGGAACCCCTCCTCCAGCTGTGTGCTAGTGGGCAGAGACCAAAGTAGTTTAGGATTTCAGGGTGGGTGATGTAAGCAAACAGGAGGAGAATGTTAGGTTTGCAAGCAGTTTGGAAAGCAGAGAAAGGTGGGGCAGAACATGATGTTGGCTGATAGTGGCAAGCTGATAAAAAGGAGACAGAGAGCATGGTTTTCAGCTGTTCTTTGAATCCAATGCTGTGCTTATGGAGGAGCCTAGGGCCTCTTGGGAAGTGAATGCTCTGCAAACGCTTCATCTAGGTTCAGGTTGTATATATGTGTGAATAAACCATATATCATAAAGACACCACAGTCTCTGCTGTGCCTCATTGTCTGAAAGGAAACACGAGCTCTGGGTAAAATGCACCTGCAACCCCTGGAATCCTACACTGCTGGAGAAGATAGGGGTGGAATGTAACAATAGCAAGTGTGTCAATTACACACAGAGACTCAGAAACTACATCAGTTACTGATGGTGCTCAAATCTAAAGCTGTTTCCCTTGAAAGGGATAGAATATTTGCAAATGCTTAACAGGAGAGGTGCAGTGAGCACTTCTAAGATATCTGCAGACCCCAAGATCCAGACACTTACCTAAATTCATATTTAACACCAAATGATTAGCACAAAATGTTAATGTCTCAATGTATGCATTTCTAGATGCATCTTATCCCCCAGAATAAGGATTTTAACACATTTTGGTCATTTTGTGTGTGTTTTAAGCCAAGGACTGCATTGCAAGATTCAGAGCCCTGCAAAAGGAGCTTTGCATTCCAATCTTCACATTAGTTGAAGAAGCATGGATCAGGCCCATTCACATCAAAATTGAATCCCTCAACCATCCCAGGTGGGGAATTATGACTTTGTTCTCCAGCTGGTGACTTGTGGCTGGGAATTATCTATTTCATAACTTGGTCACTGGCTGTGTCAGGAGAGGGCTTTGGGAGGCCACAGATTCAGACATGGCACCATATTGCAGATAGGAAGGTTTACAAGGCTGCTAGCCAATCACTGAAATCACAGTCTGATTGTGAATTGTTCCATCAGTATTGCACTTGCAGATGTTGGATAAAAAGAAGAGTTAGCAAAAAGCATGCTTTTGTCACATGCTCAGATATCTGAACATGAGGCACATCATCATGAGAAGAGGCATCCCCTTCTATAGGAGGAAGAGAAGGAGAAACGCCTCTTTTTAAAATTTTCTGGTTTCCCCCTTTTTTCTTCTTCCTGTACACTTTGTGATACACCCTCCCCAAATAGCCTCCTTGAAAACATTTCATTGAAAGTCAGGGTAAAAAAATCCAAAAAAGAATTAGCAAACAGTTAAATACAAAGATGGTGATTGCCTTCTTTGGTTTTTAGAATCCTTTGCAATACACACACAAACACACATATAAAGATATATACAGTGCGTTTCTTCTAGTTAAACGGGTGCTGGTACTCACCATGAAGTTGTTACAGTAAGCGCCACATTTTTAACCAGTGCTTTTCTTCGAGAGAAAAAGGGGCAAGTACAGCATACCTTTGAGTACCCCCCAAGCACTCCATATCTGTTATGATTACTTATATTTTTCAATTTCTTGTTTGTTTGTTTTAAAACTGACTTATTGTTATGTTGTTGCCTTTGTTACCATTTATTATCTGCCCTTCACCTTAAGGTCCCAGGGAAAATTAAAACAATTGAAATATGATGTTAATCTTAGCAGATTAAATTTGTGAGTCTCCCCCTGTCCAACTAGTTAATGGAACAAACGTTATGGGCCTGCAATTTCCGTATTTCATATGAAATCTGGAAAGAAAGATGTAACATGAAAGTGTGGACTGACAGTTGCTTATACCTTCAAGTGTGTGTGTGTGTGTGTGTGTGTGTGTGTCGAGGAGAGAACTAGGTTAAATTTGTCTGGGCAACTGAGCCACCCCTAAACTACCAGGAATAAGCAATGGTAGCGAGCGACATCTAAGATGCAGACTTCCTCTGTTGCTTTATACCAAAGCATAAATGAAAAACAGAGAGAGGCACTCTTGGAAGGAAAATGATTTTGTTTGTTTGTTTGTTTGGTGCTACATACCATTGTACACCAGCTCAGCAAATTTCAAGGCCAACGCTTGCTTGATTCTCCTCACTTCCCGGTCCATGGTGAAGGCCTCAATGTCTAAATGAGCATGGTACAGTATGGTCCCCGCCGGAGTCTCGTAGATACCTAGCCATTTCACGAGGCAGGGGGAGAAAGAAAGAAAGAAGATGGGGGGAGAAGAGAAGAAGGGGGAGGGGGAGAGGAATGAATGAGACCCAAACTGTCAGGAAATGACAAAAAATAATGATTTGGCTGACAGAAGGAGCCGCAGTCCTGGCTCCATTCACTCTCAGCTTGCCGTAAAATGCATGTGTCATTATAGTCATGCTGAGGCCGAGACAGTCCACTCCGCACCTTGCGGAGAAAATTTCTAGATTCCCTTCTTTGAAGAGGCACTCCAACGAGGCTAAATGACAGGGTTTTGGAGGCGACTCCCCCCACTGAAGCAAGCCCACCGGTCTGTGCCTGAAAACCTGTAATTAAACAAGCCACGCGGGGCAAAGTCGTGGGGGTTTGGAAGAAAACCTTCCCCCTCGCTCCCCCCGCCCCGCAACATGGTTCCACCGAAGAAGAAGTGAAAGCCCCTCTCCCGTCTCAGCTGTGACAAAAAATGGAGGGTACCTGAGAAGGTGGGGGGACGGTAGTTTTAATCTACCTTCACTTGGGGGCTGCCAACCCAGACTGTCCCCGCCGCAATCTGTTCCTCATCTCCAAGCTTAATTCAGTTTAGGGGATATGGGAGAATGTCCATTCGGAGTCCACATTTTAACATGTGATTTACCTTGTGTTCTGTTTGTAGCAGGATGATGCATAAAACACAGCTTTCCTTTGAAATCCATCCATGCAAAGCAGGTTCCATGACCAGAATGAAATAGAATAAATGTGTGGAAATAACGCAAGGAAATGCATTGCGTGGGGAAGGGGGAGTTGCTTGCAAAAAATTACAAGTGGCAAAAGTGTACATAAATAACAGCCTTGAGAAAGGCATTCTATGGAGCGAGTTCCATAGTTTAATTATGAGCTGCATGAAGAAGGATTTTCTTTTAACTGTTCTGAATCTTCCAACAGTCAGCTTCATGGGCTACTCTGGGTTTTCTTCAGACCGCACAAATCTTTCGCCTTTAAAGCTCCATGGGATCTCTACAACTTGTGGCATTATAAGAAGGGGATAAAAACTCTCCCCCCATCACCTTCTCCATGCCCTGCATCATTTTATAAATGTCTATCCTGTCATCTCTCACTTGCCTTTTGTCTAAAGCAAAAAGTTCCAAATACTGCAACCTTTCTTTCCTCATAAAGGAGTTGCTGCATCCCATTGATCATTTTGGTCACCTTTATCTGTATCTGACGGACAAATCTTGAAGGAGGGCTGCATTTCAGTTTGCATTTTGTCTCAGAAAGTGTGAATTAGGTAATTTTCCTTTTATACGTCAATTGAATCATATTTCTCTCCCAGCTCTACTCCTGGTTCACTTTTACCCCCATCTAGCAGAAGAGTTCCTATCTAACTCAGTCCTTTCCTCACTGACTGGCAGTGGCTTTCCAGGATTTTCAGTAGGGGTCTCTCCCAGCCCTACCTGGAGATGCTGGGGATTGAACCTGGGACCTTCTGCATGCAAGGCAGATGCTCTGCCACTGGGCTATGATCTTGCCAACCCAGAAAGACTGGGGGAAGCCTGACACCTTGATGTATCTCTTTTGATGTACAGAGAAAGAGGAGAAAAAGAAATTCATGCCATGGACAGGAGATCAAAGACCTTTCATGTCTCACAGGTTGGTTTGATGAGGAACCAGCCGGACCTACCAAGTCTTGATGTTTGTGGACTCTGGCTCACAGATCTTCACAGCCCAAGAAGCTAAGAAAGTTTCTACAGCAGGGCAGAGGAACCACAGGCCTAGGAGCCAATTGTGGCCCTCCATGAGTTTCTACCTGGCCCTTGGAAGTGTCCCCAGGCCACACCCCTCAGTGGCCCTGCTTCACACCTCCAGGTGTTATTTGCCTGGATGGATGGAAATGTGTCCCTGAACTCTAACCCCACCTCTTGTTGGCTTGACGGAACATAGAGAAAGGGTGAGTTGGCATGTCTACAAACTAGCCTACTGTACAAAGCCAAAATTTACATCCATTGGTTCACCCACTCAGGCCTCTGGTTCTACCCACCACTGGCCTGCACCCCTCAAAAGGTTGCCCAGAAGGGAATGTGGTCCAGAGGCTGAAAAACATCCCACTTCCCTGCCTCACAGAGCTAGGAGGAACTGGTCTGATCCAATGATGGCAATGGCCAGGGTCCCAAGATTATATTAATCCTGGGAGGATGGAGGGGGCAGTGTGGAAACCCCAGGAGCCACTTAAAGAGGAGCTCCATGGGAAGGAATAGTGGGTGGAAAGGAGGTGGACACACACTGTCGAAGGGATCCCACTAGAAGGTTTCCAAATTCTCCCCTCAGCATTTGCAATTCCAAGTGAGCTTGCAATGTTTGGGAGTAGTTAAGTGGCAGGGCTAAGGACACATGGCAGACAGTTGCACTGGTGCAATGCGAAGGAAGAGAGGAATGTGGTGGAGGGGATGGCGAGAGAGGGAGGGAGGGAGGGAGGGAGGGAGGGAGGGAGGGAGGGAGGGAGACCATCGTTGTTCCTTAATCCCTTGAGTGTGCAGCAGAATAAAAATGTTCTTCTACACCATGGGTAGGCAAACTAAGGCCCGGGAGCCAGATGATGCCCAATCGCCTTCTAAATCCGGCCCGCGGATGGTCCAGGAATCAGCATGTTTTTACAAGAGTAGAACGCCTGCTTTTATTTAAAATGCATCTCTGGGTTATTTGTGGGGCCTGCCTGGTGTTTTTACATGAGTAGATTGTGTGTTTTTATTTAAAATGCATCTCTGGGTTATTTGTGAGGCATAGGAATTCATTCATTTTTTCTCCAAAATATAGTCTGGCCCCCCACATGGTCTGAGGGACAGTGGACCAGCCCCCTGCTGAAAAAGTTTGCTGACCCCTATACACCACAGAGGGCTTTTTAAGAAACAACAACATAGAAACAAAAATATCTGTGGCAAGACAAGGGTAGCCTCATATCACCAAATCTGCACAGTAACCCTAATCCACTCCAATTAATCTGTCTTCTCCTTTCCTCAGAAGATGTTAAAGTTAATTTGGACAGATAAAAAGCTTGGTTTTCTCTGTGTGTGTATATAAGCTTTCATCCACCCATTCCTCCTCCCTGGGCAGCCCTCCCCCTCCATATTGCCCCACACATTTCTCTGAAAGAAAAAAGGGAGTGTTAGAAATGGATTATTTTCTTCTATCTGTCTGCCTCCCCAGTTCTCTCTCTCTCTTTTTTGTTTTTGTTTGATTTGTGACAGGAACCCGAAGCCACAAAGACTGTAGGCCTGGAAGCTGGGGTTTTTTTCTTCTTGACAGTCGAAGTACGATCCACCGTGCGTGGGGGAGAGGAAAATGACAGGAGCCCGTCCTGCGTCGCCGCACAGGAGACAAGAGCCACCTTCAAAGTGACACTCACCGTCGCTCCAAGTGTCTATTTTCATCTCTCCATGTTTACAGGAAAAAGACAGAGGTGTCAGCGATGCGTGGCTCACGGCATTTCAATCACGCCGTAATTGCTGCCGTGAAAGTGGACGAGGATTGGGGGGGGTGATGGGAGGGGGGGTAATAAAAGACAGCTGCCGCTACTTAAAAATTTCTAATTTGTAACCTCGGCTGTCTGTTTACCTCCAGCAAAGCTGTTTCGGCTGCCTTGACAGCAATCCACCTGTGACACTCTGTAACCAGAGGCACTAACTCCAGCGCACTCCGGAGCATGAAAGGAGGGCGAAACCTCTCCCCTTCCATACATGAAATCACGAGAAGAGCCTGCTGGGTCATGCCAAAGGGAATCCATCCAGTTCAGTAGCCAGCCACAGACCCTCAAGGGAATTCCACAGGCAGGACACAAGAACAAGAGTATTCACCCTTCCTTTGCTTTCCAGAACTGGTATTCAGATCCATTGCTACATCTGACTGCTGGTAGACATTGGTAGTTTTCTCCTCCCATCATGTGTTTGTCTAATCCTTTTTTAAAGCTATCCAAGTTGGAAGTCATCTCTGTCTCCTATGGGAATGAGTTCCATAGTACGACAGTGACCTCACCCAGACTGCCATTAAAAAAATAGTAACTTATGGACATAAACAAATCAATAAAATAGAAATACAGTGGTGCCTCGCAAGACGAAATTAATTCGTTCCGCGAGTTTTGTCGTCTTGCGATTTTTTTCGTCTTGCGAAGCACGGTGTCGGGAAAGTTTTGGAAAAGCTTCAAAAATCACCAAAGTCTTTAAAGACCTCAAAAAAGGCTACCACACCGCGTTCTATGAGTTGCTCCTCGAAGTCAAGTCGCAACTGTATTAACAGTGTTAAGAAAAAGGAAACAAACTTGCAAGACATTTCCATCTTGCGAAGCAGGCCCATAGGGAAAATCATCTTGCGAAGCAGCTCAAAAAACCCTTTCGTCTAGTGAGTTTTTTGTCTTGCGAGGCATTCGTCTTGCGAGGTACCACTGTAAATAAAATTACAAAATGGCAGCATAGTATATCTGGAAGAGAATTAGCTTGCCAAAGTACTTAAGAGCATCAGGTAAGCCAAATTTCACATTGTACTGAGGAGACAAAGTCCTGTGCACCCCCATTAGTTGTTTATGAGATAAAATCCCTCCAAGGGGCCTAAAATCTTTCTGGGACCTCCAAGCATTTTGTTACATGTAATTTATTACTGGTTGTTTTTCCGGCTAACGCTAAACGCCACATATTTTTATATCAAAGCAAAAGTCACAAATCCTGCAAGATTTAGGGGAAACTGAGGTTCTGGCAACCCCTAGCACTCATGTCAAGAGTTCCTAAGAACTGAAACGTTTCTGTCGTTTAATGTGGACAGTTAGCTTCATGTGCCTCCACTAAGTCTCTGTGGTCCATATGAGGCTCTCCTCCAAATCACTGCCTTCCCACACTTTTCACTTCTTCAATCCATGTTTTCTTTTACTCTATCCTTTTTGAAGTATGCTTGGTGTGAGGAAATCCAAACCAACTGAGAGAAAACAGTTGGGGAGGCAGAGATCTGGAGGAACAACTCCCCTATAAAGAAAGTTTGCAGCATTTGGGACTTTTTAGTTTGGAGAACGAGGTGACATGCTAGAAGTTAATAAAATTGTGTTTCTTCCCCCCTCCTCTCGTGACCCTAGAACTCATGGGCATCCAATGAAGATGAATATTGGAAGATTCAGGACAGATAATAGAGAGGACTTCTACATGCAGCAAATAGTTAAACTATGGAACTTGCTCCTGCAGGAGGCAGTGATGGCCACCAGCTTGGATAGTTTTAAAAGAGGATTGGACAAATTAATGGAGAAGAGGGCTATCAATGGCTACAAGCCATGATGGCTATGCTCTGCCTCCTAGGCTGGCTTAACAGTCAATCCCTCTTCCCAAAGAACTCTGGGAATTGTAGTTCCAAGAGGAGAATAAATTGTCGCCTAACAATTCCAAGCATCCTAAACAAAGTACAGTTCCCAGAATTTTTGGGGGGAGCCATGGCTGTTTAAACAGAAGCTGAAGCTGAGGCTCCAATACTTTGGCCACCTCATGAGAAGAGAAGACTCCCTGGAAAAGACCCTGATGTTGGGAAAGATGGAGGGCACAAGGAGAAGGGGACGGCAGAGGACGAGATGGTTGGACAGTGTTCTTGAAGCTACCAGCATGAGTTTGACCAAACTGCGGGAGGCAGTGGAAGACAGGAGTGCCTGGCGTGCTCTGGTCCATGGGGTCACAAAGAGTCGGACACGACTAAACAACTAAACAACATGGCTGTTTAAAGTGGTACCACAGTGCTTTAAGTACACAATGCAGATGGGGCCAAAAAAAAGCAGTGTCGAAATAGCAACAGGTTTGAATAACATATCTTTTAAAAGATTTGTTGTTGTTGTTTTACGAAGAAGAGAAAACCAAAGGTCTCCCCAAGCACACACATACACATACACGCATGTATCCCTACTGCCAAAATCAGTAGTTTTCATCCTGAAACATTCTCCTCTGAAAACCTTCACCTCTAGGGGTCACCCACATAAAAGAGACATGCCATTCACTATTCCTGCAGCCGCTCCTAGAGATCTGAGGGGAGTTTGGTAGGAGAAAGGGAGAAATTGTTTCAAGGGAGCTGAAGGATCTGGAAGAATGGCACTTCCTGAGCTGCAAGCATGACTCAACATCTGCCCCTCACAAAGCCCATTCGCCGTTGCTGATATTGGGGTGAGCGTTCACACCATAGTCAATGATACCTTCAACCACCCCACCTGCAATTCTTTAGAATCATAGGATCATAGAGATGGAAGGGACCCTGATGATCATCTAGCCCAATCCCCTGCCATGCAGGAATATGCAGCTGTCCTATATCAGGCTTGTACCTGCAACCTTGGCATTATCATCACCACCACGCTCTAACCAATTGAGCTATCCAGGCTATCAATTTATTTATTAATTTTATTAAATTTATTTAATGCATTTATAGAACACCTTTTATCTCCTCGGAGGTCAAAGCGGTAGATGTGGTTCTTCACCTCCTCAATTAATCTCCACAACAGCCCTGTGAGGTAAACTGTAGGCTGAGAGGCAGTGACTGGCCCAAGGTCACACCCAATGAGCTACGCGGCCAAACAGGGATTTGAACCTTGGACTCCCAGGTCGTAGTCCTCATTTAATCCCCATATCAACCCAGTGGGGTAGGTTAGGCTGAGCTTCAATGGCAAGTGTGGGAGATTTGAACTCTGGTATCACAGGTCCTAGTTCAACACTCTAACCACCACACCATACTGTTTCCAACCTATTAGGAGCAATGATTGGAACAGACTGATCCAAGTTTTGAGTGACCTCAGAAAAGAAGGTTTAGACGTTGTCCCTTGTCTGGGGGAAACATAGGAAGCTGCCTTATACCGAGTCAGACCATCTAGCTCAATATTGTCTACACTGACAGGTAGCAGCTCACCAAGGTTTCAGGCAGGAGATCTCTCTCAATCCTACCTGGAGATGCTGGGGATTGAACTTCAGACCTTCTGCTTGCAAGACAGATGCTCTGTCACTAAGCTATGGTCCTTTCCAAGGTTCAGGAAAGGAGGAAATGGAAGTACATCTTGTGTGTTACTGGATTATAGCCAACACTAGCCCAATAATTAGGCAAGGAGTAGGGAACCTTTTGGTCCCAAAGGGCCAGATCTCCAACCAGATTTAAACAACTCAACCGCTTCCAAAAACTTAGGCAAAGAGGTGCATCTCAAAGAGGTGCATGACTAATCAACAAGGAGTACAGCAATGTTGCTAGGCCCACCTCCAAAGAGTGGGCACTTCTTGGGCCTACCACAAATAAGGCACTCCCATACACCACAATCCGTGGGCCTCAAAGTACAGTGTCACCACCAGCAGGGCCTCCACACATGATCCTGACATCCAGGCAAGCCAACATAGTAGGGAGCCCCCTTCCCTTCTGATATAGGGAGCTCAAATTAGTGTGTCAGGTCTGGGTTTAGCTGCAGCTTTGCAAGTCCAGAAAGAACAATGCTTACCTCGAGACTTCATTCCGATGAACCGGTTCTCCACGATGTCAATGCGCCCAACACCATGCTTGGCACTGTGGAGAGGAAGGAGGCGAGAGTCAATGCTCACAGGCATGGAACAGACTCCCATAATACATGCTGGACTCTCTTTCCTTGGAGGTGTATAAGAAGAGGTTGGATGGGCAGCTGCTATGTATGATCTGTTTGAGATTCCTGCATTGCAGGTGGTTGGAATAGATGACCCTTGGGGTCCCTTCCAACTCTAAAAAATCCCATGGTTCTATGTTTTTCTAAATCTGCAGGCAAGGAAGTGCAAAGCACTAGAAGCAAAGGATGATGGGAAAGGGCAAAGGTCTCTCACAGGATGGCTGGGTACAAGGGTTTTGACCCCTTTTGGACAGATGACTTAGCCACTGTACTCCATGCTCTAGAAACTTCCAAATTGGATTACTGCAATGTGCTCTGTGTGGAGCTGCCCTGGAACATGACTCCAACACTTCAGCTGGTGCCAGGTTCAGTGGATGGGGTTAAATTTAGAACCCACATACCCCTCCTCCCATTTTAAATCAGCTGCACTGGTTGCCAGTTTGTTTCCAAACCCAATTCAAAGTGTTTACATTAGTGTTTTGAAAGCCCTAAACAACTCAGACCCCATATACCTGAAAGGTCACCTCCTTCCCTACATAACATCCCAGGTGCCAAGACTGGCAGAGGGGGACCTCTTGGTTGTTCCACCACCCTCAGACACCCAGGAGAGGGCCTTCTCTGTGGCAGCCCCTAAGTTGTGGAGCTCCTTCCCCACAGAGATGTGTCGGGCACTTTCACTATACAGCTTCCAGTGAATGCTAAAGACACACCTCTTCATCCTAGCCTTTGACACCTGAGGTGTATATTTTTAGGGCCCACTGTATTTCTATGATTGCAAGTTGTTTCGAACTTACATGTGCTTTAAATGGCTGTAACCCACCCTAGGTCTTTATGGTGAAGGGCAGGTAATAAACAAGAAGGACAAGGAGGGACATGTATATTTCCTCTCCCTCTTTCTCACAGGAACACTGCCTTATATGAGGTATATATATATATATATATTGGACCCAGCTTATTTTTGTGATTGTAAGGTGTTTTAAACTGTTTTAAATATTGCGTTTTGACATTTTAATCCGGGTAATATAATGCATTTTTATATGTTATCTTCAGTAAATATGTTCCTTTTCTTACACATGCTTTATCCTATTTGATGCATTTGGGGGCACATTAATTGGCTGGAGAACCACGGTGCAAAATTGAGAGAAGGGCAAATTTCAGAGGATGGCTGCGTTTGTGGGTCATGTATCATTCCAGAAAGCGCAAATTATGGTAGGTCTGATGTTAAACATGAACCAAAATGAATTTCACTCTCCCTTCATCCTTCCATGGGGCCAACACAGACGGGGAAACTTACGCAATTTCATTCAGGTAAACGAAGAGCTCGAGGGACGAATGGTGAGCAGTGCCGTATTCGACATTGGTGACCTTGATGGGGACACCTGTCAGGCAAGAGAAAAGGGACATGGAGATGGACGGGGTGGGGGAGAGAAAGTCGGCACAGGAAACAGACGGGCAGGGAGGGTAACAGGGGAACTGGACTTTGAAATCCCCTTATTAATGTCAAGAGCGCCTCTTTAAAACATCACCCTGAACGTGTTAAATAGATGTGACAGATATGAACTCTAAATAACTTCTTAAAAAGGCATGGCTAAGCTGCTCCGCTCAGAAGGCTCTGGTGTTTTTTCCCCCCTTTAAAAAGCGGGGTCGGGTGAACCCTCACACAATACGAGGCCGAAAAAAAGCCCTGAGAGAAAAGAGGTGGGTTTTTTTTTTAAGGCAATAAAAGTTCCCCCCCTCCCACATACAACTGCCCTTCCCACCCGCCCGTCTATTCCCCCCCACTTTTTTTTTTTGAGGAGCTTGAAATTGCGGGTAAGGCCTCGACTAATTAAATTTCACGCTCCCTCATTGTCTCAGCCCGTCGCACCTTCTGTTCCACCAGCCACCGAGACTCGGCCCCGGCGGACAAACTCTACACCCCCACCCCACAATTAAAAAAGGAGGAGGAGGAGAAAGGACGGGAAAACTGAGGCACAAGTGAAAACACAGCGCACGGCCCCTGTTAACATCCATTTGGCGGACAAATGCCGCACATGTCCCCAGTTATCCACCTGACAGGAATAAATAGGGAGCTTGACTTGGGACTGTTTGTGGCCAAAGACCAAGAAGATTCTCAGGGAATTCAAGAATACACTTACTTTCATTTTATTTTTAAGAGGGTGACAGTGAGGGGAAGTGGCGGGAACCCCGAGAGTGGGAAGCCCAGAGGTGTGGCAACCAAGACAGAAAGAAATATTATTTTCTGTTCTTTTTAAGAGCATGAGGGAAAGACATGAAGAGCCCAAGGTGGTGACTGAAAGAGAAAGAAACCGCTCTTTTCTTCTCTCCCCCCCCCCCAGTATGAAATGAGCAATAAATGTATACGGAAGCAGGACACAGGGGAGATGTGTGGGGAGGTGGAGAAGAGGGTGGGAGACCCATAAAAGAAAAATAGGGGGAAACTTGGCAGTGGGGGGAGGCCGGTGAGCCTGTTCAGAGGCTAATCTCTCTTCCATCTGCCCTTCTCATTACCATATAGAGCTTTATCAGTCACTAATCAGGATTCAATAGCTTCCTTTCTAGTCTTTATTACAAAAGGCCCGCTGTGTGGTGAAGGCTGCCTGTCAGCGTCTCCATTCTAAACCCATTTATATATTTTATTTTTTTGTTGTTCCCCCTGCGCCTTACACACACATACACAGGAAAGAAAAAGTGGGCTAGGAGACTGGAGGGTTTATGAATTCGGCTGTAAATGACTATTAAATGTAAGCCCCGGCGATAATGAACCCTAAATCTCTTTCTGGTCAGCACAGCCGTCAGCACCTCCTCGCCATCGTCTTTCTCGGTCTATTGTAGCCTTTTCGGACAGCGTTCGGACGTGGCCCGCCTGGAGGAGTGCGGGCATTGTCTAGGAAAGCTGCTTATCCCTTTTAAAATAGTTAATAATTAGATTAGAACTTCAAATAAATTAACTAGGGGGTAAAACAAGGATGTGTTTGCAGGCGAAAGGAGGTAGCATGTGGGTGCGTGTGGGTTTCTGTGGGTGCCAGAGCATGCCTTTCTCTCAAAACACAGAGTGAGTTATTAAACCTCACTGCATCACTCTGTGTCGTCCAGTAGGGATGCTGGGTGGACACATGGTGATGGAGGGAGAATCCATTGATGGGCCTTCGCTTTCCCTACTGGTTAATTTATTTGTGCTTTGATCAGGCTATTAACTATATTGTACCTTGGCGTTGTAGTTGATCACTCTATGAAAATGTAGGCCCAGTACACAGTGGCTGTGGAAAAGGGAAATTTCATGCTAGGGATCGTTAGGGAAAGGAATTGAAAATTAAAATGTGGATATAATGCCTTTATAAAAATCTATGGTATGAAAGTGTTTTGAATACTGTGTATAATTCTGGTCACCTCACCTCAGAAAGGATATTGAAGAATAGGAAATTATCAAGGGACTGAAGCAATTCTCCTATGAGGAAAGGTTGGAGCTTTGGGGATTATTATTATTATTAGTCTAGAAAAAAGGCAGCATGATAGACAATGATAAAATTATGCATGGCATGGAGAAAATGGATACAGAAAAGCATTTTTCTCCCTCATAACACTAAAAGTTGTGGATATCCAATGAAGCTGAATGTTGGAAGATTCAGGGCAGATAAAAGAAATGGGGTTTTCATGCAGCACATAGTAACTCTGGAATTCACCCCCACAGGAGGCAGTAAAGGCCACCAACTTGGATAGTTTTAAGAGACAAATTCATGAAGGAGAAGGCTATCAATGGCTAGTAGCCACAAAGGCTCTGCTCTGAAGTAATGCTTCTGATCCAGTTGTTGGAAACCACAGGAAGAGATAGTGCCCTTGGGCTCCGGTCCTGTTTTGAGTTTTCTCAGAAGAGGCATCAGGTTGGCCACTGTAAGAACAAGATGCTGGACCAGGTAGGCCACTGGCCTGATCCAACAGTCTCTTAGGTTCTTAATCAGTAGATCAACCAAAGCTTGATTTCCCATCATCTGATTACTCTGTTTGATGGCCTTTGGATGGATATGTTAACAAACTCTACTGAAAAGCACCAAAGCCTCACCTCAAAGCTTGCTCCAAGCCCCCTGACTATTTAGAGCAGGCATGTCCAAAGTCCGTTTTGGAGGCCTAATCCGGTGTACCAGTCAATGTAATCTGGCCCCCTTGGCAGTATATGCCCTGGGGTAAAAACTCAGCAACTTCAATACTAAAAAAAACTCAACAACTTTGGTCAGCTCTCACGCATGTTCTTTGAAAAAAGTTTGGGCACCCCCAATTTAGAGTGTCCTTTTCTGCACCATTTCCAAGCCTACAACACATTTTTATTTTAGATCATGGGTAGACAAACTAAGGCCAGGGGGCCAGATCTGGCCCAAACGCCTTCTAAATCCAGCCCGCGGATATTCCGGGAATCAGTGTGTTCTTACATGAGTAGAATGTGTGCTTTCATTCAAAATGCATCTCTGGGTTATTTGTGGGGCATAGGAATTCATTCATTATTTTTTTCCAAAATATAGTCCGGCCCCCCACAAGGTCTGAGTGACAGTGGACCGGCCCCCTCCTGAAAAAGTTTGCTGACCCGTTTTAGATGTTGTGACCAGAACTGTACCCACTCTTCCGAATGTAGCCGCAATGCAGCATTGCAAAAAGACTGTCCTTACCCTTCTTGAATTCAATCTCTAAGATGTCTGGAGTGTCTGGGGCTGTAGCAGGGTCTCTTGTCCTTTTGTAAAGGCCAGGGGGTGCCTGGTTCTGTGAGAGAGAGAGAGAGAGAGAGAGAGAGAGAGAGAGAGAGAGAGAGGAGTGTTAGCAGTTAGCAACACTGGATGCAAATCACCTAGGCCCAAGAAATTTGGGAGTGAAGACAGGAATGGAAGGTGTGGTTTGGAAAACCCCTCCTGGCATTCACAGTACAAGCATACATTTGTTTCTGACCCAGGGTGAGCTCTGAAAACAGTTCAGGGTGGCTTTGATCAGTTCAAACCAGGGGCAGGAGGAGAGATGACTATGCAGGCACCTACTGGCTAGTGCCTGTGATATCGTTAACGCATGTCCACTCATGATTTGTTGTCAACCGCACACAAGGACTGCAGGAAATGTTCTGCTGAATGCAGCTCATTTTCAGGGGGAAAGGGGTGAACAAATAAAATTTCTGGTGGGGGGGGGGCTTAGAAAAAATATCTTCTGAGAATTTTCAGCAATATTCTGCCAATAGCAGACTTATGGAGCATGACACTGGTTACAAGCAGAATCAGCTTTTCCTAAAAGTATTGGTTAAATAGATAGGGAAAGGGGTCTATTTCTAGAAACCAGCCATGACACCTAGCAGCAAAAACTCTAGTTTTCAAAGTTTAGATAACCTTTGACATACTAGATGCTGGGAGGGAAGAAGGTGTGAATGATGGGGCTGTCACCATGCCTCTATAGCTTCTGGTCAGCCACTGTTGGGAAGGAGAATGCCAAGATGGAGAGACAAGTTGATTGGATAGCCAGTGGTATAGCATGGGCTACCAGTGCCTGGTGGCCGCATGGAGAGTAGGGAGAAGGAGGGAAATGGACAGAGTACGCATGCACATTCAACTGCCTAATGGCATCTGCATCACCCAGGGAGATCGCAGCTGCAGATATAAGAAAAAAAGCTGTTCTGTCGTCTAGAAAGGTCACTTCCTGGTTTGAACGGAGAAGCCATTTTCAATGGAGCCCAGCTACGGAAGCATGCAGCTGTACTGAGGCAGCACCAAGTGTTGAAATTTTGCACCCCTAACAATTTTGCACCTGGGGCAACTGCCCTATGCTATGCTGGTATGGACCACACCAACTATGCTGGCGTGGACCAGCATGTCCTGTGTTCTCACATGGTCCTGCCTACATTACAATATTCCCTGCAGCCTGTGGTGATGGCTACCAACTAGGATGATTTCAAAAAGAGTATCATACAAATCCATGTTCTTCCTCCATTGTCAGAAGCCTCTGAATATCATTTGCTGGGAAGCACAAGTGGGGAGAGTGTTTCTGGTGCAATCAAGTGCTTGCTTGTGGTTTTCCCGCTGGGGCATCTGGCTGGCCACTGTGAGGAGGTTAGATTAGATGATCTCTTCTTATGCCCTTACATCAGTGGCTTTGGGCAAGTTGGGACAACCTGATGTTGTAGAGTTGCCTGGCCAGAACTTCCTTTTAAGAAACTAAATGTTGCCTTGGCTGGATCAGACAAAGGTCTAGTCAGCAGTCTCTCCCCAACAGCAACCCAGCTGAATACCTCTGGGATCTCATGAATAAACCACAAGGCCTTTTGAGCATGGCAGTCTGGAATCTTGCCTCTGGTCATGGGGGCTTCATTGGAGTTGCTAATGGCTTTAACACAGGAACATAAAAGCATAAGAAGAACCTGCTGGATCCGGACAATGGTCCATGTAGTGGACAACCAGATGCCGGTGGGAAACCCACAAGCAGGATCTCAGCAACTGGTGTTTGGAAGGACTGCTGCCTCCAGCCATGGAGGCAGAGCAGAGTCACCATGGCTAGTAGACATTGATAGCCCTCTCCTCCATGAATTTGTCCAATCTTCTTCTAAAGCTACCCTAGTTGGTGGTCAGCACTGCCTCCTGCAACAGTGAGTTCCATAGTTTAACAATGTGCTGCTTGAAGGAGGACTTTCTGTAATCTGTCCTGAATCTTCCAACATTCTGCTTCATCAGATGTCCACAAGTTCTAGCATCGTGAGAGAGTGTGGTGGCCAGGCATTCAGAGATATACTTCCCCTGAGCCTGGAGGCTTCCTTGGAGTTCTTAACAACTTCCCTTTGACAACTTCCCAGCCTCCTATGCATGCAATCCGCAAACCTTTACACACACACACACACACACACACACCTCTTCTTAAAAGCCTAAGACTGCTCAGGCAGCAAAAAAAAAAAAGAAAGAAAGAAAGAAACCCTGCCAAAGGAAGGGTTGGGATTTTTTATTATTATTTTGCCACCCTTTGCAAAATGAGAGCACCGGAGGTGTTTGGGAACAAAGGGCCTTGTGGGGAATCAGACAATTTTTTCCCCTCAACTTGATCTCATCTTTTCCTTTGACGCCCCCACAGCTGGAGGTGGAATAGCTATGGAGGAACAAGTCAGGCAGGGAAAACGGCGGAGGGTGGGGGGAATGCGACTTTGGCAGAGAGGGAAAAGATAGAGGCAGAACCCCATACACTTCCAGAGAGAGGGAGAGGGAGAGAAATGGGGTTTATTCTGCACTGACCGAAAAACTAATGACTAGCCTTGACCCCAGCAGGTGCTCTGGGAGACTGTGCATTTTGACGGTGTCCCCAAGGTTAATACACCCAGGGGGGAAATAGAGGAACAAAGCAAAAAAGCCATTTCAAAACACATCAACCTTTATGTATATATATATTTTTCCACCCCCCTCACCAGATTTTTACAGCACAGGGGTGTCTTATCTCTTAAAACCGGGCTGGTGGGAAAAAGAGCAACAACATTCCCATAATTAGTTTATGCCTCGGGGGCTTCTGATGAATTTCCACATTTGCGGGCATGTAGTAAGTGGGGGGTGGAGCTGAAGAGGAGAAGGGGGGGGGAGAGAGAATAAGGGAATCTCTCTGGGCATGTGGAAATAAATTCCTCTGTCTACTTGCTGGCTTTGCAATTTCACAGAGTCCAGCTCTTTCCTGGGCCAGCCTCCGACTCTGAGGCATCATGTTACGCCAACGGCTGGAGAGCAGAACTGTGCACAACATCTAGGCCCAAATGCAGGATGGCTTGACGTTTGCAGGGGTTTGAAAAGATAAATTCAGTTTGAGCAAGGGTGGGTGACATTTCTTGCTGTATAAACTGTACAGCTGACACAGGTTTGCATCAAGTCCACTGAGAAACCCTTGCCTCCCATCTCCAGGGACCTAGCGATGAACCAATCTGTCCATGTTGGTTTCACTCCCCTCCCAATCTTAAAAGTTTAGTTTGCCACATTTATGCATCAGTTGCCAAATTTAAAGGTGTATTTTTAACATGTGCGTACAGTGGTACCTCAGGTTACATACGCTTCAGGTTACAAACTCCGCTAACCCAGAAATATTACCTCAGGTTAAGAACTTTGCTTCAGGATGAGAACAGAAATCGTGCTCTGGTGGTGCGGCGGCAGTGGGAGGCCCCATTAGCTAAAGTGGTGCTTCAGGTTAAGAACAATTTCAGGTTAAGTACAGCCCTCCGGAATGAATTAAGTACTTAACCTGAGGTACCACTGTACTATATATTTTAAAAAGTGGTCTGTCTACTTGTTTGTCTGCTTGTCTGTCTGTCTGTCTGTCTGTCGCTTCTCTATGCATTTGGATGCCTCTTGAGATATACTTGGCATGAAGGTGGGAGTAGGTGGCTTTTGTCAACACGTCATTTTGAATCAAGATGGTGGACCAAAACTTGACTTCACCATGATTTTGCCCAGTTTTTGGTGGGCCAGTTCCAAACTCACAAATTATACTGCCCATTAAAAAAAATCACCGTATTTGTTGGTTCCCATGCATCATCAGACCATCCATACTAGTATACTGCATAATGCACATTTATGCAAGCCATTTTCTGTAATGATACTAGAAAATGCTCCCTAATAAAGATTAATTTTCACCAATACATGCATTTTCATACATACTTCCTCATGCATATTTTCAGACACTTTTTTTGCTTGCCGAACTACGCAGCACAGAATCTGAAGACACACATATTTCAAAGCATCATTGTGCTTCTGTTTTCAGGAAGTTCAAATGAGGTAGATTTGAATTAAAATGTGAGCTCAACTGAACCTAATTCCTGTTCTTGTCTTTGCTGGAAGCCCCGCATTCCTTAAAGAGTCACAGATGAAGATTTTTTTTTTTTTAAACCAGCCTACTACTACCTCTCCACAAAGTTGCTCAGAACAGCTAACAGCAATATGATGTCCTGAAACAAATTTTAAAATATTAAAATGTGGGCATGGCTCCCAATGAAGAATTCTGATCCAGGAGAGTTCTTTTTACAATAAGATCAGCCCAAGGGCAGTAGTAGGTTCAGGGCTGGCTAAAGGAAGTATTCATTCTGCATGGTACATGGTTAAGAAATCCCCTGTGAAATAAGGGGGCTTCCACCGCTAGTTGAAACGGTTTAGACAGATGCACTGAAGATCAAGCCTGTCAAAAGCTATTGCAATGATAACTAAATGAAGATATTACATTCTTACCTGTTGCTGGAGGCAGTACTAGCCCATCCAGTCCCTCTGCATGATTTAGAATAACGTGGAGCCTCTGCTTCTGCATGCAGGTTCAATCCCCAACATCTCCAGATAGAGATGGGAAAACTCCTGCCTGAAACTCTGGAGAGGCACTCCCAGTCAGCATAGACAGTACTGAGCTAGATGGACCAAGGCTCTGATTCAGTATAAGGCAGCTCCCTATGTCCCCATTTAAATCAGCCTTTCATTCGGAACCAAAAGGACTAGAATCTTAACTCATTTTTAGGGGAAGGTCCGCAGCTTAATTGCAGAGAGCTTGTGTTGCAAGGAGAAAGTGCCAGGTGCAATCCCCAGCATCTCCAGGTAGGACTGGGGAAAGACAACACTGAACTAGATGGACCCAACAGTTTGACTGAGGAGAAGGCAACTTCCTATGCAGGAATGGCATGTCCCATTTCACCACCGAAGATGAAATGGGAAGGTGCCTCCCTTGCGCGGGTTCTGTGGCAGTGCCAGCAAAGTGGAGACAGCGACAGTAGGTTCCGGTGAGTTTTCCCAAGATCTTGCTGGGTCAGAGCTGTTGCTGGAGCCACTTCTCTGCCATCAGCAGAGGTGGTGATGTGGGCAGGGTCTCCCCAGGGATGCCTCCTCTTGGGCTTCCGCCACCTGAGGCGGCTGACTCAGCCTGCCTCATGGGTGAGCTGGCCTCTTCCTATGCCTTCCTATTTAATTGTGGAGTGTCCAGTCCTTCTCTAATTCAGAAACAAGCTCTTTCAAGTACCACATAGGGACTAGAAAATTTGCTTGTTCATGAAAGCAGAGATTCACCTCTGATGACCCACCTCTGAGGTATAGTTCTTCTCCAAAGGTACTGTGGCTCAGCGTTAGAGCATTTGCCTTTCACGCAGAAAGTCCCCAGCAGTCCCTGGTTTCTTCAAGGTAGGGCTGGGAGAGCCTCCCTGTCTGAAAACCTGGAAAGCCACAGCTGCCAGTCAGAACAGGCAATACTGAGCTAGATGGACTGACTCAGTAATACAGCAGCTTCCTATGTCCTTATTCAGGGTGTGTGTGTGTAGGGTCTTCCAAGGAAACCCCTCTTATACACACAGCCCCCTGGATCAGAAGCTGTTCATGTCACTGGGAAAGGCTTCCACTTAGTACAAAGAGCCCCTGGCTGTGGTCCAACTAGAACATTTATCCCATCAAGCAGACACCACCAGCAGATGGGAGTGCCCAAGGAGAAGGCATGGGGGCAGCCATAAGGGGGGGGGGAATGGAGCAGTGGGGAGATGTGCAGCTTAAATTATTTAAACATTACAGATTGAACTCCCTCACCAACAAAAAGTGGGTGCAACTCCATTGCACCAAAATGGTCAATGAAGCTCCCAATGGAATATATTCCCAGTGCTGGAAGATAGGATTTTTTCCAGGTTTCTCAGGTAGCTGGGAGGCAGATGACCTCAGCAATTATTTATTTCTTTATAGTAATAAAAAAAAATTACACCATCAAAAAAATCAGAGCAGCTTCCAATGACGATATCTATAGACATTAAAAAAAAATATTAAAAACCACTTTAAAAAATCAGAGATTATCAACTCACCATAGAAAGAAACTTCCTTAAAAGCCTACAAAGGCCGGGCAGAATAGAATTTTTTTCAGCAGGCGTTTAAAACAGAAGGTCCCTGCTGAATCTCTATTGGCAGATAGTTCCAAGGGGCTGGGCCCAGGACACTCCAGGCTCAGTTTCTTTTTGTTTTCAGATGAAACTCAATAACTCAGGAATGCTCCTGCAAGAACGAGTGGTCATTCTGGGATATAAAGGTTCAGGCCGTCCCCAAGGTACTCTGGACCAGAGTAGTTTAGGGCTTTGTAAATTAACAACTTGAACCTGGCTCAGTTGTTGATGGGCAGCCAGTACAACTGTTCTAACAAGGGTCTCCCATGTTGTTGACTAGGTGCCCCCATCAGCAGCCTGACTGCCCCATACTGTACCATCTGCACTTTCCAAACCAGGCCTGCAGGAGGCCCTACCTAGAGCATATTGCAGTAATAGAGCCTTGAGGTTGTAGTCTGAGGCTCTTCTTTTCCAAACTGCATCGCAACTGCATCATTGCAGGCCCACAAACCAAAATTTGCTGAGAAACGAGGTCTTCCACAACCTGCTCTCTCCCTACTGTGGGGCTTTTTACACCCTCCAGGTTTCTGCACCCTTCATTCTAGCTGAGGTCCTGCAACTGGGGCCCTTCCCTACCATAATCTTGGTGAATGGAAAGGCCCCACCCTGCTCCTTCCAACATCGGTGGACCCTCCTGGTGGTGTCCACATATGATCTCCTCAGGAGCCATTGCCTGGCTGGTGCTTGGTGGTGAGGATTGGGGCCTGCAAAGGACCATCAAGCCCCTCTAGCCCATCACACACACTTCCAAGTTCCAGTGCTATTAAAGGACAAAAAACAAAAACAAAACCTCTTTCTACCACCATGATGGAAAGCTTCTTCCCACCAACACCAAATGCTAGAATGAAATTTGAGGTGAAAGGAGTCCACTGAGGACAAAAGGAGATGTACTGGCATACTTTGGGGGAATCTAAAGTGTACCAAGATAACATCTGTGGGGCCAAACATGCACCCCAAATCAAACATGTGCCTTGAATTCTGAGCATGATCAGTTCTCATGGGATGTCATTTTGGGAAATAAAAATGACGAAAGGATGTCTGCTTAAGCAGCAACAGCTTATAATATCTTGGAAGGGCTAATGGCTAGCGAGAACCCTAAAGAGGAGCACTCCTGCAAAAAGGGAAGTGCATGCTGCAACATTTTGTGGCAGGCCCCACTTTTAGTTAGATCGAAATCTGCCACAGATGCCCTTGGGCTTCTGGGTACCCATGAACAAAAAACAGTGGGCCACATCTCCTGAATGAAGCTGGAGTAACGGCCACACAATCCTGCCTTTGTTTCTCTTTTGATTCATTGCTGGGAGACATTTTGGGAAGCTCAACCCCTGGAAGCACTGGGGTCCAGCTCATATTTAGGAATTCCCCTCTGGACATATTGTCCTCTGGAGATCACAGCTTCACCAGCCCCTGGGCACTCATGGACCAGTCACTGCTGAGCTTGTGAGCCCCCAGGCTGGACTCGAACAAGGCCCTGATGCTGACATCCACTGCGCCATAACCATCCCAGAGAATGTGCAACCTAGGTATAGGAATGTGTGACAAACACGCCTCTCTCTTTCTAATATTTCAGGGATCAGGGAGGAAGGGGAGGAGGAATCAGTCAGTCCTGGTTC
The DNA here is from genome assembly GCF_965113315.1 of Podarcis vaucheri. NCBI lineage: Eukaryota > Metazoa > Chordata > Lepidosauria > Squamata > Lacertidae > Podarcis > Podarcis vaucheri. The sequence continues at coordinate 36,307,191 of NC_138758.1, read as the reverse complement.
CCTCAGTTTCTCATTTTTCCAATATTAAATTCAGTCCTCTAGATTCCTGCAGCAATTTGCAATAATAATAAAAACCATCTCCTGAAAATTCATCAGAGCTGTGAGGGGATAGGGGCACAAAGGTGAGGTGTAAAGGGAGGGGCACTATATTGGCAAGGGGTGAGATTTTGGTAGAGGACAGGTGGGGTTGCTGAGCAATGTGAACAGGGGCAGGAACCTGCAGTATTATATAATTGTAAACATTAGTTGGTTGGAAAACTGCACTGCAAAATTCAGAAAGAACAGATTCAAAAGTTCAAATTTTGAAGGATGGCTGTTTGCAGTTCACACACTGCAAATTTCATAGCTTAGTCTTTAAATGAGAAAAGAATCCAATTTCTTCTCCATCCCTAATTGTCTAGCTCCATTTTTTTGTGGGGGGAAACTCCAGTTCCCAGCATCTCTGACCACTAGGTCATGCTAGAGTCCAACAACATCTGAGAATAAGAACATATGAAGAGCCCTTGGGCAGTGACCTACTTAGCCCAGCATCCCCACAGTGACCAACCAGAAACCCCAATGAAAGCCCACAAGCCAGACCCAAGCGCGAGAGCCCTCCTCCCTCCAGTAGCTTCCAGCAACTGGTGTTCAGAAACATGACTGCCTCCAACCACGGCAGCACCCCATCATGGAAGAACTCCAGCTTCTCCACTCCAATGTACTGGTGTCCTGACCGTAGAGCATGTTGGGGGAACTGTGAGCCTTCCAGCCCTTGTTGGACCATGCTTCCCACCACCCATGTCTGTTGGCTAAGCCAGCTGGGGCTGGCGGGTGCTGCCACCCTAGATCTCCATGGACCAAAATGAACGGCGGGTGTTCAGGCTACTTTTTTCCCCTGAAAACCTCTCTCTATTTTGAGTTGCAGCAGGAGTTAGATTGGGGGGGGGGAGAGTAGAGGGTGCTGATATGCTGACACCCTGTCCCTTCGTCTTCTCCTCCTCCACCCCCTTTCGCCATCATCACCCCCCCAACAGACATGACCCCCCCCCAGACCTGACAGCCGGAGGGATTTGAAAACAGATGGTTGAGCTATTTTCTGCCTCTGTGAGGCCCGATTGAGGAGCAATGAGGCAGCTAATACCTCGGAAGATAGAAATTTACTTGCTTTAACTTCATATGGGTACCCTGAAAAGAGTTCATTCAGTCCCAGGCACAACAATATCAACCCTGGATGAATAAACCATTTGCAGCATCGATAGCTGTACATCACACTTTAGTTCATGGACCATTTACTTCCAATTTTTTCCTCTTCTTGCCCCACTCCCTGATTCTTCATGCACACACACCCTCCCCACAATCACCCAGCCTCCTCCCTCCCTCCCTCCTTCTCCCCCCACCTTCTTTCTTTCCCCATTGCCCCTTCATCCCTCTAAAGATGACATCCCAAGACCAGCCCTCCTATGGTGTGGGATAAATAAGGAGGCATTGATATACTATAGCAAACCTCTATGTTGTTTGAACTGGGGCATTTTCCGTCTTTTTAAGTGGGGAACAGAATAAGCCAAAGCATGTACCCAAATGATGGAATGAAGCCCATAATGCCATGTTGATGCATTTATTTAATTATTTTTTTAAAAAAATCTACTTAGTTGTTTTATTTAACAGCCCTGGTTTAGGGAATTGTACCTATAGACCCAACTTTGCTTTCAAGACATTTGGTTAAAGAGTTTTAAACATTTCACATACAGATGTGTGCCTTTTCTAGACACTCAATTCTTCTCTGCCTTTTACCCAGTGCTTTTTTTCTTTTAAAAAAATGTTTAGGGGTACTCTCATTTTCCTACTCATATTGAAATACCGCCCCTCAATGAGGCCCAACTTAGATACACAAAATGTTTAAGGGTATGCGTACCCCTGTGTCCCCCCAGAAAAAAGCACTGCTTTTACCTCTCCCTTTCCTGATCCCCCACCCGCCCGCCTTCGTTCTGCTTCCCTCACCCCCCACCCACCCCACCAACCTGGAGTACTAAAGTTTTTCATGATCTGAGCACAGGTTCTTCCTTGCTTTCCAAATAAGTATGATCAAGCCTTCCTGAAAAGCACAGCCAGAGTAAAATTGGAATCTGCCGCCCGTATAATTTGGGTTTCTGCGTTTACGCATTTTGAGTACATGTGTGTGTGTTGTTAAAATAACAGACCCATACATGAAAATGCAGCATTTTTTTTCCTTTGATGTAAAAGATATCGTTAGGAAGGGGGAAATGGAGTGAAGGGGGAGGGAGAATCCAATCTCTCTTGCTTTAGAGCGGGTCATAACCTTGTTTCATTAGGTTTTTGTACAGATGGGCTTGTTGCATGAGCGAGTGTGTGTGTTTTGAATATAGACATTTCTGTATATATACCCTAGGAACTTTTTTTTTATTTTTTTAGGGGGGTGGGGGTGGGCAGGGACACAGTTAGAAACTTAAGGTGTTGTTATGGGCACCAGAAAATGCCCATTTCACAGGAGGAAAAACAGGGGATCATTTATTAATTAGGTTTCTTACCCTCACTCTTCAGCACAAGATTCAAGGGTGGACTGGAGAAAGGGGGAAAGGCAATGGATTCACGTAAGCTTCACTCATAGTGCACCTATTGAAATTAATGGACTCAAAGAAAAGCCTGCTGTGTCAGGTCAATGTCCCAGAAAGTCCAGCATCCTGTTCTTACCAGGGGCCAATCAGACATCCCAATGGGAATCCCACAAGCAGGATATGAGTGCGCTGGTGACTCTCCCCACCTGCGATTCCCAGGAACAGGTATTCAGAAGCATCCTGCTTCTGACAGTGGAGGGAGAGCATCACAAGAGCCTGGCTACTGGATTAGGCCAAAGGCCTATCTAGTCTAGCATTTGGTTCTCACAGGTAGGAACCCTAACAAAGAGGACATGAATGCAGGAGATCAACTTAGTTCTGTTCGTTAATTCCTATGGGGGAAACCTAGCTGAATACCACCCAATATCCAAACCCAGTCAAAACAACTTGCTGTGCAAAGGAATAGGATGGTTCCTAAAATATACTTCTCAGTGGCTGAAGGCCAGAGTACAGAGGTACATTTTCAGCATATCTGTACAATGAGGGTGGCCGGTGCACCTCTGCAGAGAGGGAATTCCATCATCTTTAATTTATTTGTGGGTTGTCTAACATGGGGCAGTGCTGAGGTGACTTACCACCAAGTTTAAAGACTTTACAGAGTTCATCAAATGCCTGGGAGAAGTGAATTCTGTCTGTCTTTATTAAAATTTAGAGGTAGTCCTCTGACTTTACACCCCCCCACACACACACAAAGGCTCAGTTTTCAATGTCTCCACACTCAGTTAAGCCCAAGCCCCACTACCTGAGTCCCCTACTTGCACCTGCCTTTTCAATGAATTGGTGACAAGCCTAGAGTGCTGACTGGTGCAGAGATTCAACAGGCAGCCTCCTCTGTGAGTGGCTAATTCTGCTGGAGGAGGGTGTGTGTGAATGAAATGACACCCAATACCAAGATGCTGCAGAAATGCCTATCCTCAACAGGGGTTGGCAAGAAGCAAGCAAGTCCAGAGCAGGGACTCACGCAGGGATATGACAGGCAGCCTTCTCTTGGGGCAAATTATTGTGCTCCACCTCTCTGCATTGCTATGATCAAAACACAGAGATTCAGAGCAGGCACACAATAAGATTATGCTATATGTTGTTGATGTTGTTGATGATGTTGTTGTAAGTTGCATACAAAGCAAGTCCTACTCAGAGCAGATCCATTAAAATTAATAAATGTAACTAATTTATGTCCATTAATTTCAATGGATCTACTTGGGATAAACCTTAGTTGTATACATTTTACTATTATTAGGCAGGTGGCTTCTCTTTTAACTTTTAAACACCTGCTGAAAACTTTTCGGGCCTATGCAGGCAATTAAGAATACATATTCCCATAATGGTTAACTGATGTCTGTTTTTTAAGTTTTTAATGGTTTTAATGTATGGCTTTATGTATTCTTGTTGTAAGCTGCTTTGATTTTTTTTAAATGAAATCGTAGTCTATAAATGTTTTTCATAAATAGATAAATAAATATACTAGTTGTTGTTGTTGTTGTTGTTGTTGTTGGGTTGTATTCAATGCTAATCCTAATTAGAGTGGATCCATTAAAATTAATAAACATGACTAACTTATGTGCATTAATTTCAATAGATCTACTCGGTGCAAACCTTACTTGGATACAATTAGTAGTAATAGTATTAGATGTATTTATTATTATTTACCCACCCTTCACCATAAGGTTCCAGGGTGGGTCCCAACCCTTTAAAGTACAATACTATGCACGATTTACACCAAATTAAACTGCCTGCCCAACCTCTTTCAAGTGATGTTTCCTTGGGAGGAAAGTAATCATGCAGAGACATGACAGCACCCTCCCTTTGGGGCGCAAGTTGGTGCTTACAGGAGCCTTTCATTTTACATCTCGCAGCACATTAGCAGTCCTCTATGGCAGAAAGCTTCAAGAAGCCATAGTCTAGGGCATCACCCAGTTACCAGGAATGACACAAGTACCTTTATCCCAAACACACACACAACTTTCTCACCCATCATCACCTCCCCCCCATCCCCGGCCAACCCTCTGTGCCTGATTGTCTAATTAGTGCTGATGGATAGTTTAAGTAGCTCCCCTGAGCGTGGCAAGTCCAGCAGAGCATAAAGTGGAAGCGATTAGGACCAGCAGGCAACAAAGCCATCCAGCCCCATTAAGATGCAGCGAGGGCCATGCCCAGGAACTCCGGAGTGACACGCAGAGCTGCCAGACAAGGAGGACAGCACTTGGAAGTGGGTGGACAGTGCCTGCTGGGCCTGCCCCCCCCCATAGGAGCGCTTAAGGAGTAATATCCACATGGGCTCAAGCAAGGAGGATCTCTGGAAGAGACACAGGTCCAAGGCCTTGTGGGATGCTCAAGGAATCCTGGGAAATGCAGCTTGTTACAGGTGCTGAGAGTTGTTAGGAGATTCCTCCCCTCCCAAGAGATACAGTTCCTAGAGTTCCCTGGGAAGAGGGCTTGAGTGTCAAACCACTCTGAGAGTTAGTTGGCTCTGCCTCTCATTGGCTCTTCCTGGCTCCTCCTATTCTTTGGCCTTCCTGTTTCCTGCCCTACCAATCTCAATGGGCATTGGCCACCACGGGATTTGTGCACAGAACATGGCTGTTCTGATCCCATCGAGCTCTGCCCACCTCCTGCACTGAGCATATGCCTGAGCTATTCATGTATTTTCATGCAGAATTATACATGGGGAATAGTATATTATAACTATAATATGCATTAAAAATGCTACTCCTGTGTGGTACTATAGTTCTGCAACATCATGCTTTACCTATTAACACATGGTTATTATTTTTTTAATACAGTTGTGTATCTTGTTGTGTGCATCTGTTTTTGTACAGGAATAGCCAACAAGGCACCAGAGGTCTTAATTATTACTTATCTCATTTATACCCCACCTTTTCCTCCAAGGAGCTCAAGGTAGCTTATGTGGTTCTCTTCCACCACCACCACCCATTTAATTCCCACAACAACCCTGTGGGAGCATCAGCAACTGGCCCAAGGTGACGCCCAGTGAGCTTCATGTTTGATTGGGGATTTGAGCCCTGGTGTCTCCCAGCTCCCAGTTCAGCTACTGCACAACATTATCTCAGACTGGTTTGGGACCACCATTCCTAACCACTGGGCATGGTGACTGATGGGAGATATAGTCCAAAACATAACATCAGCTATCCCTGCTTTAGGAAACCTGTTCACACGCATATAATATTGTATATATAATAATGTCTATAAATGAAATAATTGTTCATATTTTTAGCAGAACTGGTAAAAAACAAAAATCATTTTGCTTCTTGTCAAGGCCAAGGAATGAAATGGGAATTAAGAGGAAAGGAAGAGTAGGAGGAGGAGGAGTTTGGACTTGATATCCCGCTTTCACTCCCCTTAAGGAGTCTCAAAGTGGCTAACATTCTCCTTTCCCTTCCTCCCCCACAACAAACACTCTGTGAGGTGAGTGGGGCTGAGAGACTTCAGAGAAGTGTGACTAGCCCAAGGTCACCCAGCAGCTGCATGTGGAGGAGCAGGGAAGCGAACTCGGTTCACCAGATTACGAGACTACCGGTCTTAACCACTACACCATACTGGCTCCCTGACTGGCAGTAGCTCTCTGGGGTTTCATGCAGGGGTCTCTCCCATCCCTACATAGAGATGCCACAGGGGACTGGACCTGGGGCCTTTTGCAAGCAAAGGAGGTGCTGTTTCGCCGAGCTATGACCCTTTCCCATGTCCCCTCTGTTTTTCTTGGTAGGCACTGCTTACCTTAGGGTTCTCCAAGATCCCGGCCTCATAGCTTTTGAATATGGAGATCAAGAAAGGGAGAAAAGGAGAAAAGCTTAATTAGTAACTGGGTCTCTTGTCCTCCTGAGCCGCTTGTGGCATAGGGCTGACCTCTGTCAGAAACAGAACACTGGGCTAGGTGGCCATTTGCTCTCAAGCAGCAGCAGCAGCAACAACTTTATTATTTGTACCCCGCCCACCTCTGGGCAGCTTATTGTCTCACCTGATGTGCATAAGGTTTTCATCCATGCTCCATGGATTGGTGGGCGTCACTGGAATAGGGATGCCATGCTCCTACAGACAAGATAAATTGAAAAGGGGAGAAGGAATTAAATCTGGGAAACACAGCAGAGCAGCGTCAGGAGAAACAGCTTTTGCTATGGCAGACAGACAGCAGCGCAACCTGTTGCTTCTGCCTGCTTCTTGCTTTTCAGATCATCAATTGTCACAGGATGTACACCCCTTTTGCAATATTCCTGGGGCCACGGAATATGAAATGTTTTGGGGGAAGTTACCTGGAGCAGAATCATAGAATTTTAAAGTTGGGAGCGACACCAAGGGTCTTCTTGTCCAACCTCCTGCAATTTAGGAGGGAAGCTCTTGGATCATGTGAGGCTGAGTCCTGCCTATTATTTATTTATGTATTTCAACCATTTATATACTGCTCAATCACAGTTGTCAGTTGTCCAAGGAAACACAATACACAATGCAAATTAAAATCAGTTAAAAATTACAAACTCAGAGTTCAGTTAAAAAGCCTCCTGGAATAATTTTTTAAGTATTCAGTAGGTGCCAGAAGGATACTTAACATCATGCACTTAAAGTACAACATTCGAACTTGCAGCACACTAGTGGCTTAAAGTACGAGATGTTGGTGTTTTAGCATTTTCCTGTTTAAAATCATTTTCAGCTTTGCAATTCAGCAGGGAATCCCTATCCACACATGAACAGAGGATAATTTGATTGGGTCAGTTGATATCAAAATTTGCAAAGACCAAACCCCTCAAACATTCTTAACTGCAAGTGAAACATATTCATAATCACATCTATGAACCCAGGGAAGTCTGACCGTTCATCTGTCTAGCTCAGTACTGTCAACACTAACTGGCAGCAGCTCTGTCCAAAGTTTCAGGCAGGGAGTCTTTCCTACCCTTACCCGGAGATGCCACTGGGGATTAAATCTGGGACGTTCTGCATGCAGTGCAGATGCTGTCACTGAATCATTGTCCTTCATCTAAAAATACTGTAAGGCTCTAGTCCTCATGAATAGAAGATGCTGGGGACTGCCCAAGGGATCTTCTGCATGTACAATAGATGCTTTAGCACTGAGCTGTGGTCCTTCCCACTGTCGGAGGTGTCTAGACAGGAGGTGTCTATAAGATTCTCTTGTATGCACTGGCAGAGGAAGAGGAGGGCGGAGGAAGAGGAGTGTGGGGGGAGCACACCGCCCCCGGCATCATGATCCCGGTGGGGTGTCATTGCGGCTGCCACCCCCTGCCCGCACTAGGTGCCACGCCCCTGTAGGTGGTGCACCACGCCCCTTGAAGTGCACCAGCTCTGCCCCCACCTGCTCTCCGCCCCTCAGTGCCGGAGCATGAAGCTCCGCCACTGCTTGTATGGATTTTATTCAATCCAATTTTTTAAGCAAACTGTCCTGATTATCACATGCTGGACCTAGTGAACAGATCACAGCACAGTTAATATCCTTTAGTTAATATCCTCTCCAGTTTTTTGCAGTCCAGTATTCATCTTTCAAAAAAAAAGTCCAAACAAAATATAGCTTTTATAGTAATGTTGTGTGCTTTTTATATATACCTTCTAAAGTACTCAGAAACCTATTTTGGCATTAAGCAAAAGTTATACAAATAAATCACAGCAGTTTGCCAAATATTAATTTTATGCAGTTAAAAAAAAAAGTTTAAAAGTGCGTAGATTTATGCAGAAACAGGATAGAAAAGTCATATGCATGAACACATGCCAGGCAAAGACCAGACCAGAAATGGAATCATCCATCCTTATCCTATAAAAAGTTTCATGCTGTCCCTACCTGCCTTTCACAAGGCCTCAAGACGTTTCCTCCTCTATTAATCTCCTTATCCTATCTCCCCCCCCCTCTCCCTCTCCCTCTCCCTCTCTCTCTCTCTCTCTCTCTCTCACACACACACACACACACAGAGAGAGAGAGAGAGAGAGAGAGAGAGAGAGAGAGAGAGAGAGCGCATATAGATAGTCATAAACCTCAGCTCTGTTACGGGGTCACCCACTCAGTCAATTAGCCGGCGACATTTCTGTGGGTGAAATGGTCTGTGAAAACTGGGTGACTTACACGACGGGCATGGAATTAGCGGGAGATGTAGCAATGACATGGTTCTCAGCCTGACAAACGACACAGCAGCGGGGTGTTGATCGAGGGGGTGTTAGGCTCTGCCAGGGAAAGGCAAGACTCCACCAGCATTTTCTTAACTTGAAAGATTTGACAATTGGGACAATAATTTATTTTATTTGCCAGAAGAGATGTTTGCTGTTTGTTTGTTTTTTTGCAAAGTTGTAGAGAGGGGCATGCAATTCCTGGACAAATCCAGTCAGCGGGTGCTGATGTGGTGCTTGTTCCTTCCTACATTACAAAGTCTTGAATCAGAGCCTGGGTGACCATCTGTTAGGGACAGCTTCCAAGTCTAGGTTCTTTGCATTGAGGAGGGTGTGTGCGTGCCTGTTAATTTATTATTTAGTTATTAAGAGATTTAATACCCAACCCTTTGCTGCAAGGTCCCTGGGTGGGTGACAAGAACCATGTCACCATCAATATTGAAATCCAAGAAAACACTTTAAAGCAACAGAAATGGCCAAAGAATGTACCTCAGGCCATAGGCCATTCTACCTCAAAAAGGGGTATTGTAGGGTTCAAAAAGGTTCCGGAAAGGGCTACCAAAATGATCAAGTAGATAGAGTGACTGCTTGCACTAAGGTGGCAGCACTGGGGGCTTTTTAGTTTAGAGAAAAGATAAGTAAGAGATGGTGTCACAGAGGTTTATCAAATGATGCATGGCTTGGAGAAAAAGGACACAGAAAAGTTTTTCTCCCTCTCTCATGACAATAGAACTAGTGGACATCCTATGAAGCTGAATGTTAGGAGACTCAGGACAGATAAAAGAAAGGACTCGTTTATATAGCAGAGTTGATGAGTGGAAGTGACTCCCTTAGTGGCCACCAACCTAGATGGCTTTGAAAGAGGATTGGGCAAATTAATGGCGGAGAGGGTTATTGATGGCTACTAGCCATGATGGCTTTGCTCTGCCTCCACAGCTAGACACAGAAATGCTTCTGAATACCAGTTGCTGGAAACCACAGGAGGGGAGAGAGGGCTCTTGTGCTCAGGTCCTGCTTGTGGGTTTCTCGGTTGGTAGAGCATGAGATTCTTAATCTCAGTATTGTGGGTTCAAGCCCTACATGGGGCAAAAGATTCCTGCATTGCAGGGGATTGGACTAGACACAATTCAATGTAGTCCATAGCAGCTAGACTCTACTTATGTCCTACTGCCACTGTCAGAGGCAGTGACTCTGAATACCAATTGCTAGGAATCACAAGTGGGGAGAATGCAGTTGCGTTCATGTCTTGCTTGTGGGCTTCCCATCATGGGCATCTAGATGGCCACTGTGAGAAGAAGATGCTGGGCTGAATGGGCCACTGGCCTGATGCAGGAGGCTTTGCTTACGTTCTTATGACAGAGGCTATCTCACAAAATTTCCGCGAATCTTCACTGTTGAAGACCAGTGCTTCCAAGTTTCGGCAGGGGGGACATGCCTTCCTGTTGCTTCCATGAGTGTGGAAGAAAAATTAATTACCCAAATCATTTGCATTGGCATTTCTCTTGTTGGGGGCTGGAGCACCTCAGGCCCAGAGGCCAAATGTGGCCTTCTGAGCCTTTCCCCTCCTAGATACCTCACCCACCACCAGCCCTGCTTCCACACCCTCCTTGAGTGTTTTGGCCTGGCTGAAATGTGTCCTCGAAATCTGATCATGTCTCTTGCTTGCCTGGGTGGACGATAGAGAGGATACGTTTGTAGAAACTAACCAGCACCGAGGGCCTTCTGGCAGTGCCCTCACACTGCAAGAAGTGAAGTTACAGGGAACCAGGCACAGGGCCGTCTCTGTAGTGGCTCCCGCCTTGTGGAATGCCTTCTCCCATCAGATGTCAAGGAGATAAAGAATTACACAACTTTTAGAAGACATCTGAAGGCAGCCCTGAATAGGGATGCTTTTTAATGTTTAGTTTATGTTTTTATATATGTTGGAAGCCGCCCAGAGTGGCTGGGGTTACCTAGGCAGATGGGTGGGGACAAATAAATTATTATTATTATTAGGCAGATGTAACATTTATATTCTTTGCTCCACCCACTTTTCCCTTTGGCACCGCCCACTGGCATACTGTCCTCAAGTGGTCACCCAGAAGGGAATGTGGGCCCTCAGGGCTGAAAAAATGCTCCTTGCCCCACGTCTTTCAGCTCACAAGGCACTCTTCCTGGCCTGCTGTTCTTTTCTCACCCATCCATCGGGGTGAGGCCGACTGTGCGAGCGTATAGTTGTCCACGCTCCGAGTCCTGTGAAAGGGAGCAACCCCCCCACCCACCCACTTCACACTCCAGCGACCGCACTGGTCCATTAGCTTTGAAGAGCTCGTTAGTCAATTAAAGCTCCCCTTTGTTTATACTGAATGGGCTGTTATAAGAAGCGGAGGGCAGGCTGGGGAAGCTAATTCTCTTTTTATGACCACAAATCTCTCTCTCCCCCACCCCACCCGCCATTCCCCGTCCTGGAGCCCACCCCGGAGGCTACCCGAACACACACACACACACACCGAGGAGCCTGTGAACATGGATTAGGTGTTTTATGCAACCATGGGTTTTAAAAGAGGCAGTGGTTTAAAGGTTTCAAATAAATAAAGTGAAGCAAAACCCTGGTCATTTTCTTTTCTGTTAGTGGCACTCTGAAAACGCTCCAATTCCACCTGTGTTTTAAATGACATTAGACTAAATTTTATCTTTATTTTTCTCAAATCACAGAAATACCTGTTAGGGATTCAGGAGACTGGTCTTGGACTCCAGAAGCTAATAATAATTAGCACTCTTGAACCCAGCATTGCTTAGTAATTCTTAGTAACCCCCAAATCTGTGGAGTTTTGAAATCTGGCTAAAATCAATGCAGTTTTGAAAAATACAGTCTGCAATCTTGTTTCGAAACGGCATCCAATTTTATCCAAACCTGCTCCTAGGTCTTGGGAACCGCTGTGCAAAATTTGGTTATGTCATCTCAAGAGGTATCTAACTGCAGAGTGAATAAGCAGATAAAATATACAGTGGTACCTCTGGTTGCGAACGGGGTCCATTCTGGAGCCTCGTTCGCAACATGAGCAGAACGCAACCCACGTCTGCATGGGTCAAAATTCGCCACTTCTGCGCATGCGCGTGACATCGTTGTGTCCATCTGCGCATGCAGGAGTGGCGAAAGCCGGAAGTAACCCCTTCCAGTACTTCCGGGTCACCGTGGGACGCAACCTGAAAAGATGTAATCTGAACCGAACGTAACAAAAGGTATGACTGTACCATAGAGAAGGGGTAGAGAACCTTTGCCCCCACCCCAAGATCTTGCTGGACTACAACTCCCATCAGCCCCAACAAGCATGGTACTTGCCCACAGCTGGTGTAGAAAATAATACTAGCCATAGGACAGTAATAGTACCAGTACAAGAATCTTTCCCAACCCTTCCCGGAGATGGTGGGGATTGACACCGTGAACTTTGGTAGTAGCAGATTCTGGGTACTATTTATAACACAGAATAATATTTACTGACTTTATAAGTTATTTGGTACACAAGCAAGGTCTCCAAGAGACTTGCGAGCATTTTCAAGAACTGTGCTCAGAGCCCTGACCACTGCCCAGCTACTCACAGGGACAGATGCGGCAGGCCTCTTAAGGGTGTTCCACATCAGTCCCTGTGATAGACTGGCCGTATGAAAGTTTTGTACAGTAGGGTTGCTTAGGTACTGGATCTTTGACTTTTAACATTTAACCTGCAGGCTCCACCACTAAGTGATGGGTTTCTTTGTATCATCACTAAGAACATAAGAGGATAAGGACCTAAGCGCCTGCTGAATTAAGCCAATAGCCCATCTAGGCCAACATCCTCTTCTTGCAGTGGCCCCTGCTGGGGAAACTGCAAGCAGGACCTGCGCACAAGAGCATTGTCCCTCCTGAAGTTTCCAGCAACTGGCATTCACAAGCACTGCACAGCCGGCATGGCTAGTAGCCATCGATAGCACTCTCCTTCATGAACTCACGCTAATTCTTTCATACAGCCATCCAAGTTGGTAGCCATCTGTTGCTATTCAAATTGGTAGCCACTGCCTCCATGCAGGAGTGAGTTCCATAGTTTAGCTTTGTACTGTGTGGATGAGTCCTTTATTCTTAATAGTAATAATTTATTATTTATACCCCGCCCATCTGGCTGGGTTTCTCCAGCCACTCTGAGCGGCTTCCAACGGAATATTACAATACAAAAACCTATTAAACATTAAAAGCTTCCCTAAAGAGGGCTGCCTTCAGATGTCTTCTAAAGGTCTGGTAGTTGTTGTTCTCTTTGACATCTGGTGGGAGGGCGTTCCACAGGGCAGGCGCCACTACTGAGAAGGCCCTCTGCCTGGTTCCTTGTAATTTAGCTTCTCACAGTGAGGGAACTGCCAGAAGGCCCTTGGCGCTGGACCTTAGTGTCCGGGTAAAATTATAGGGGTGGAGACGCTCCTTCAGGTATACTGAAGGCCGTCTTAAAGTTTCCAACATCCAGAAGGAAAAACTTTCCATTAGGGCATTTGGTTGGCCCCCCATGAGGACAACAGACGGTGCAGGGATAGATAGGCCAGTGGCCTAATCCAACAGGTTATTCTTATGCATGTGTTATTTTTCGACTGCCTTTTAGTCTGGCTCTCTAAGCATTACAAAACCCTGGCTGAATCCGCTGGACAGGAGATAAAGGAACAGTTTGCTTGTGGCACGACAGGCTCTCTAAAAGCTCTCCAATATCCTCATCCAGCACCTTAGATTCAAACAACAATACCCTGGTGGTGAATGAACACAAACAAACACAAAAAAACCCCAGGTTGTGCATCCATTAACCAATCATTTCCCCTTCCCCCCTGCCCTTTCCCTAACACACGGCCACGGTTTGAAAAGTCTGGAACGCAACTCTTTTCGTCCACATTAATTGCTTCAAGCGGGGGCCCTCTCCTCAGCTTATAGCTGTGGCCTTTTTTTTTCTTGGGAAGAGAAAAGGCGCACACTTCAGTTTCCCATACAATAACAATTAAAATACACACACACATACATACACACAAACAGAGAGAGGGCGAAGTTAATAATTTGTCCGTTTGGCAACATATGGGAGTCTTTTCGAAATTGCCTACTTAGGAATAAATAACAGATGGTAAAAGACAAGTGTCGGGAAAAGCACGTGCCTCTTTATTTCCAAAATATAAAATTTAAAAGGGAGGCCGAGAGCGACAGCATCCGGTCTCAGAACCCTCTGCAGAATAATTCTTTCTGACTCACAGCTTTGGATCCGCTTTAGATGGACGTTGTTGTTAGGTGTTTTTTATTTTAAAAAAAGAACTAGGAAGGAGAGAGAGAGAGAGAGAGAGAGAGAAAACCTCAAGCAATTTTCTGGTTTATACACCGAACTGCTCTTTTCCTCTTGATTGATTGAGCCCAGTTGTCAACCATTTCCATAAAGTCGCAGGGAAAGAAAAGGTCCCCTGGTGGGCAGCCAAGGGGCTCTGATGCAAAACTTCTAATATGTTTTATTGAAACTTGTTCTCCCCCCCCCCAAAAAAGCGGGGAATAAAAGGCATTGGGGAGGGGAGGGCAAAAAAGGCATTTACTTTGTCTTTCGAAGGAGCTATTGAAGTGAGGACAAGTTTTTGCCTTCAAAGTGGATGACAATTAACATCTAGGTAATTATGGGCCTTTTTAAAAAAAAAAAAGGAGAAGGGGGGAAGTATCCTTACGCCCCAAAAACCGAGGATATGTGGAAGCCTCCTGCAGGGGGTGCCTGTAATTGCTGCAGTAACGAGCAGGCGAGATTGCGCTCAGCTAAAATCCAAAGTGGCCTTGAAGGTTTGAAAATTAAAGGTTCGTTGTGATGAAAGAAGGGGGAAAATGACACGTTGTGAATGGTGTAGAGAGAGAGAGGAGGCAGAATGGACGGCAGTTTTTTAAAGCACTCTGGAAGGTTTCAGCCCCCCCCCCCCCGGGGACATGAGCAAAGCAGCCTCGATTTCACAGGAATGGGGTGCTCAGTGATGGAGTAACTGTGTTCCAAGTTTGAGAAGGTGAAATGAGAAGAAGAAGAAGAGTTTGGATTTGATATCCCACTTTATCATTACCCGAAGGAGTCTCAAAGCGACTAACATTCTCCTTTCCCTTCCTCCCCCACAACAAACACTCTGTGAGGTAAGTGAGGCTGAGAGACTTCAGGGAAGTATGACTGGCCCAAGGTCACCCAGCAGCTGCATGTGGAGGAGCAGGGAAGCAAACCCGGTTCACCAGATTACGAGTCCACCGCTCTTAACCACTACACCACACTGGATCAAGTCAAGTCATAGAATCATAGAATTATAGAGATGGAACGGATCCCAGGGGTCATCCAGTCCAACCCGCTTAATGCAGGAATCTCAACTAGCATCCATGACAGGTAGTAATCTAAACTCTGTTTAAAAACCTCCAAGGAAGGAGAGCCCACAACTGCCTAAGAGAGTCCGTTCCACTGTCAAACAGCTCTTACTGTCAGAAAGTTCTTCCTGATGTTTAGTTAAGATCTCCTTTCTTGTAACTTGAAGCCATTGGTTTGAGTTTAACCCTCTGGAGCAAGTTTGCTCTATCTTCCATGTGACAGCCCTTTGGATATTTGAAGATGTCTGTCATATCTCCCCAGTTTCCTCTTTTCCAAGCTAAGCAGCCCAGCTCCTTCAACCATTCCTCATAAGGCTTGCTTTCCAGACCCTCGATCATCTTGGTCGCCCTCCTCTGCACACATTCCGGCTTGCCAATATCCTTCTTAAATTGTGGCACCCAGAACTGGACACTGTACTCCAGGTGTGGTCTGACCAAGGCAGGACAAAGTGGGACTATTACTTTCCCCTGACCTGTTCACTATAGGTGTTGCTGCAGTGTAGAATAATATCACCTTTCTTTTACCTTTGCCTTCAGCCCCACAATAAAAAATCTAAGGGGGCAGGCAACCCCCCCCCCAAAATTTGATGGACGTTGCCATTCAAATGGTGTGCATGCATCAGATCACGATCAATTATGCAGCACAGGGCTTACCTCCCCTCCCCCCAATACTTTATTCAGGTTGGCACCCCTGACCTTTGCTAACCCTGCTATGAGTTCAAGACAGACAAAGGAACAGATTTCAAAACGTATACTCTGAGTAAAACTTATTTGAAGACCATTCTGAGGCTGCAGCAAATTTCCACATGGAAGCACCTGCTGAGAATCCAAAGTAGCAAAATCCTGTTCATGACCCTGGGCATAGAGTCAGAGGCTACAGAGGCATCAGCTATGAAACAAGGCCAGGTCCAGGACTTCCAGCCAGCTGCTGCAGACCAAGTGACCACAGCACCTGAGGCCCTGGAAGAATGTCCTGCACTAGAAAGGCCGAGAGCTGGGTTGATCAGAGGCCCCTTCTTCCTGTGGGCCTGAGAAACCAAATGCCTATCACATTGCACACCAGGAGGCGGGCTACAAAATGGGAAAGGGACATCTGCCTGGCCTGTTAAGAACCTGAGGTTCTTCTTCTGAGCCTAGAAGCAGCAGCCCAGAGGGCAGAGGCTTAAAATGCCTCAGGCTGCTCTCAATGGCAATGAGAGCAAGTGGCTCATTTATTACTAAATTTATTATTATTATTTATATACCGCCTATCCCCCAGACCAGGGCTCAAGGCAGCTTACACAAACTGAAACAACACAGATAAAAAACAAAAAACTAAACTAAAGACATATAAAAGACCATTATTTTAAAAAGTAATTAAACCTGAATAGGATAAAAACAATATTAAAAAAACCCCAAATGTATTAAAACACAGATGACAGAAACAGCACAGCACTATTTAAAGCCCTACCCTTAAGAAACAGTCAATTCTCAAAGAACAAAACAGTCTTCCCTTGCCTGTGGAAGGACAAGGAGGAAGCCAGACTGGCTTCTCCTGGAAGGGAGTTCCAAAACTCCAAAGAACCAGACCTTTAATTGCAGGAATTAACAGGGGTATGGCAGTTACAGGAACGAGGGGAAAGGACTAACGCAGGAGATGGGCAAATTCTCCTACCTTGGCATATTCCATGAGGTCGCTTCGGCCTCGAAAGCGGTTGTAGAATTCCGGCATTCTCCAAGGAGCAATGATCTGCAGAGAATGGTGGGAAAGAACTAGTTATTCGGGGGGCGCTGTCAGCAAATATGAGTTTGGCAGAATCGGGTTCCAACATAAAATCAAGGCCAGAGTAACCAATGGCTTCTAGCCGCAATGTGTTCCATCTCTGCTGTCAGAGGCACTATGCCCCTGAATACCAGTTGGTGGGAATCACATAGGGAGTCACATAGGGAGAGTGCTGCTGCACTCAGGACCTGCTTGTGGGCTTCTCATCATGGGCATCTGGTTGGCCACTGTGAGAACTAAGACGCTGAACTAGATGGGTCACTGGCCTGACCCAGGAACCAGGCTCTTCTGATATTCTTCTGTCAGAAGTTGAAGAACAGGATCCACTGTTAGTCCTCCTTAATCAGAGGACATGGCTAACTTAAGAACATTCATTCCAGTTAGTCTCCTCTGAGTAGAGCTTGGTAGGATATAACCCCAGCAACATTTGGAAGATACATTATAGGCCGCTTTCACACCATACATTCAAAGCGCTATGATGCCACATTTAACAGCCACAATTTCCCAAAATAACTATTGGAGCTGTGCGAGCTATTTTCATGATTATATGCATTTTTATGCACACTTTACCCTAGTGTATGCATTTTTTTTTTATTTGGGGGGGCACATTACTTGGCTGGAGAAGGGCAAATTTCAGAGTGCAATTTCCAAAACGTGCAAATTTGGGTTGGTTCACCTAGAAATGAGGCCAGAGTTGGATTTCTCCCCCTTAGACCTGGTCCACAAGGTGAAGACCAACCCCTTGGGGGCAGTGGGATTACCTGCTAAGACACATGGGGATACTTTGAAAAGCTGGTATCACTGGATCAAGTTCATCAGTTTTGTTGAATCAAACTAAATAATTTTAACTGGATTTTCAATAAATGCTAATTCATTGTTACTGTTTTGAGTCTTATTGCATTATTATCTTCTTTAGCAAGTCATGCAAACTGCTATTCAGAATAATGAGTTTCTGGAATCAAGGTGATAGTGGCCTGGAAAAGTTTGGGGACCATAGCTCTGGAGACTTCCCCCAAAACCAGCTACTAGAATGAACCCTTGCCTGGAGTAGAGAGAGTTTCAAAGCTCTTTTGGATAGCCAGGAGCACTGGCCATTAAGCATCTCCTGCATTAATCTCACCAAACAAAGGTAATCCAAGATGCTCTCAAGCTGTTACTGTAACTTAATGACCTGCCCAAGGCAAGGTGCAATTCAGGCGTCCATTTCGCCTTCTCCAGTTTGGGTTAAAACAGGAGGCCGATTAAAAGATCAGAACAACCCATTCGAAAGCCAATAGATTTGACAACCAATTTTCTGGTTTTTTACGTAACTCAAAAGAACTGACTTTGAGTTTCAGTTGTTCGGCTGGGAAGCGACATCAGCTAAAATAGGATTGCCTTCAGATGGGCATCAGCAAAAAAAGGGGGAGGGAATTGTGTGTAAGACAACAGAATGGAATTCTAGAGTATACTGAAGCTTCAGGGATCAGGCAATTAACAGGTTAGAACAATGGTTCCCCAACTTTTTCTGGCTACTGCCCTCTTGGTTCCATACACTCATCTCCAATGTTCCCTACCCTATAAAATAGCAATATTCAGAATAGCAGTTTGCAGGCCCCACTAAGGAAGATAGCAGCACAATAACATTCAAAATAGAAACAATTAATTGCACATTTATTCAAAATCCAGTTAAAACTATTTAATTCAACAAAACTGCTAAATTTGATCCAGAAATGCTAACTTTTTCAAATATGATGGTCATTTACATATCCACCAGCACCCTCTGCTGCCCACTTGCCTCTTAGCACCCCCCACAAGTAATCCTACTGCCCCCCAGGGGCGGTATCACCCAATTTGGGAACCACTGGGTTAGACAAACAGAGGCCACATTTGAATCATATATTTAAAGCACTATGATACCACTTTAAACAGTTATGTTTCTGCCCCTGCGAAGAATTCCAGGATCTGTAGTTCATTATGGGTGCTGAGAGTTGTTAGGAGGCCCTCTTCCCCTCCCAGGGCTACAGTTCCCAGAGTGGTTTAAACAATGAAGCTCTCATCTTAGGGAAATTCTGGAAATTGTAGTTCTTGGGAGAGGAACAGGGGTCTTCTGCAATCACCAGAGAGAATAAACTCCCCCATCTCATGCTATGAATCAGCATCCCAATTGAGGCCCAGTTCAGTTTGATTTTCTATTCCCCCCTAAAACAAATGCCCCTTCCGATAATTTATCAACTTTGTTTTGATGGGAGATCATCAGTGCACTGGTACAGCTCCTTACCTTGATCTGAGGGCAGATGGCATAGTAGGTGAGCTCAAAGCGAATTTGGTCATTACCCTAAAAGGGATAGAAGAACACAGAGTACAATCAAACACTCCTGAATTGCAGGCAGGTTTCAAATCCTGCCATGTTGATCAAGGGCTAGCATTTTTTTCCTGTCCCACTGTGACTGACTGGCTGCAGACTGACTGAGGTTCACTAGGAAAGCTGAGAAAGGCCAGCTCTTCACGAGAGCCCCCAGTTGCTTCCTTTTGCTGACTTTAAAGCTTCTAGTCTTCATTGCAATTCTTGAAAAAGAGCTTTATGGGGAGATACATCAATAACTCTTGATTTAATACCCGTACAGACCTTCTTTTCTCTAAATTAAAAAAAGATAAACTTAAGGTTTGGTTTACACTGGCATCCTGTAAAAGGTTCTTTTAGCAATTAGGGATAGGCAATCAGTCAATTTGGGTTTCTTATTTATTGGATAGTCGACATTTCCATAGAAACTGGCATTTTTTTAGTTTAAAAAAATCTCACAAAGCCTGTATTTGTAGCAGTACCACGCCACTTTAAAACAATTATGGCTCCCCTCAAAGAATCCTGGGAACTGTAGTTTATTAAGGGTGCTGAGAGTTGTTAGGTATCCCTGTCATCCTACAGAGTTGCAGTTCCCAGTGTTCCTTGGGAAAGGGGATTGATTGTTAAACCACTCTGAGAAATGTAGTTCTGTGAAGGGAATAGGGGTCTCCTAACAATTCTCAGCACCCTTAACAAACTACAGCTCCCAGAATTCTTTAGGGGAAGTCATGACTGATTAAAGTGATATGATACTGTTTCAAACAAAGCATTAATCAGAAGAATGGAGGGAAGAGGCTAATTAGCATCATGGAACATGAAGGGGGGGAAGGTTAACCTGTTCCACTATCTGCAGGAAAGTTTCAAGTGCATTCTGGATATTTAGGTTTATGCACGTAAAGCAGATTAAAGTGTTCTGTCACCCTGGCTTTAAAAGAGAGATACCTTTGCAGTTAGGAAAGCGAAGGGGAAATGCCTGAGAAGAGTGGGGTGAAGGAATGATTAATGGAAAGATGTGTAAAACCCTGCCAGCAAATCCAGAGATTAGCAGGATGAATACTCCTTTATAGTACACCCTCATTGCAAACAAACTCTCCTATATTGTATAACCTCCCTGGAAACAAATGAGAAAACATACTCATTAAGGTCTGGGCATAGCCTAACCTCTCCATTGGTTTTGTACAAGCAAATCAGGGGGATATTCAATAAACAGGTCATCTGGAGTAGTCCAGAGTTCCCACTTGCGACTCACAAGCTGTAGGAAGAGGTAATAAGTGTCAGGGAAAGCACCTATCTTTTAATGAGAACTGTAGCTAATGGCTTGATGGGCTCCCCCTGTACATCAATGGGCATGGTACACCCCCCAGACAGTGTCTTTCTCTAATTAACCTTCTCAGTGAGCGTGTAATCCCTCGCCCATCTGCTTACCATTATTGCAAAAGGCAAATACTGGCACAAAGCCATCCCAAAGATGGATCGTTCCACTCAGTTATCAACCAGCGGGGCTGAGGTCTGGTCTGTTTGATGTCACCAGGTGCACATACATCTCACAATTTTCGAAAGCAAGAAGTGTGTCAGATTCCAGTGGGGAGGGGGACCTCTGCTTTGATTTGTGGTCAAAGTTTCTAGTCCCTATGAGACACTTGAAAGAGCTTCTGGTCATCATGGTTCAGAATTAAGGGCTGATTTAAATAGGAACACGGGAAGCTGCCTTCTCCCGAGTCAAACCGTGGGGTCCCTCTAGCTCAGTGCTGTCTACCCTGTCTGGCAGCTGCTCTCCAGAGCTTTCAGGAAGAGGGTCTTTACCCAGCCTTGCCTGGAGATGCCCATGGGGATGGAACCTGCAACTTTCTGCCTACAAAGCAGGTAGCCTACAACTCAGCTAAGCCCCTTCCCCTAAAAGTTAAGATTCCATCCTCCTAGTTCTGAATAAAGGATGGGAATTATACAGTGACTCAGGAAGCTGTCAAACCATTGCACCACCAGTACTGTCTACACTGACCAGCAGCAGCTGCTCAGGGTTTCAGGGCAGGGTGCTGGGGATTGAACTTGGAGGTCATCTGCATGCAAAAGCAGGTGACCTCCTAGCCTTCCTGTCAAGGAGAGCTAGTGTGGAAAAGGGGTTAGAGTGTTGGACTAGGACCTGAGAGACCAGGTTTCAAATTGCTGCCTGGCCATGAAACTTACTGGGTAACCTTGGGTTGCCACTCACTCTCAGCCTAACCTGCCTTACAGAGTTGTTGTGGGGATTAAATAACGAGTGTGAGGACCACGTATGCCACCTTGAGCAACTTGGAGGAAAAGGTGGGATTCCAAAAAACAGTCAATTTACACGGTTTCAAGGTGAGGAGATAACTCAGAAGGTCCATATTCTGGAGCAGTGCTTCCCAAACTTAGCAACGACTGCACACCGCTTTTGAGAGTTTACAGTCTTACCATCGCACCCCTTCTTGTGTGGAGACAATTGGGGGGGTTAGTTGGGGAGCATGACCTTGGACCTATCACTGTCTGAGAGCCTAGACTGCCTCACAGGGTTGTTGTGAGGTTGCAAGTGGGTAGCAGGACAACCATGTGCGCCGTCTTTGAAGAAAGGCAGGGTATAAATGTAATCGCAAGTAATAAGCAGTGCCCGTGGAAATTAGGTGGAGATGTTCTTGAGGAGAGGGCTGGAAAGAGAATACACATGGCTAAACTTGTTCCTGACTGCAGGAGCCTCCAGGGACTATTACAAAACACTCTGGAGGAAACATCTAATAGAACACTCATTTCCCTTGCAGGCCCCAAACAGCCCCATCTGCTGCCCAGGCGCAAGGTCCTGCAGATGGCGCGCGGTGCATTAAAGAAGTTGGCAATGCAACCAGAGGATGGACTGATGGACTGCTTTGGAGAGGGGGAATCAAGTTACTGGTTCTCCTGGCCTCCCTAACCACTTCCCCTATGAGAGAATGGTTGCAGCATTTGGGACATTTCCGTTTAGAGGAAAGACAAGAGGAGACACAACAGATATTATGAAATTATGCATGACACAGAGAAGGTGTATAGAGGCAGGTCTCTCTCCCTTTTTCATAAGAGGATTTCCCAAACTTGGGCCTCCAGCTGTTTTTGGACTACAGCTCCCACCATCCCTAGCCAGCAGGAGCAGTGGCCAGGGATGATGGGAATTGTACTCCAAAAAACAGCTGGAGGCCCAGGTTTGGGAAACCCTGCTCTAGAACTTGTGGCAACCCACTGAAACTGAATGTTGGAAGCTTCAGGACAGATGGAAGAAAGTCTTTATGCAGCACACAGTTAAACCATAGAACTCGTTCCCGCAGGAGGCAGTGATGGCCACCAGCTTGGAGGGCTTTAAAAGAGGATTGGGCAAATTCACAGAAGGGAAAACTGTTCCTTCATGGCTACTAGCCACAATGGCTGTGCTCTGCCTTCCAGAGCTGAAGGCAGCGGTGCTTTTGACCACCGGCTGCTGGAAACCACAGGAGGGGGTAGTTGTGCTCAAATCCTGCCTGCAAATTTCCCATTGGGGCATCTGGTTGACCACTGTGAGAACAGGATGGCAGTCCATCTCCCCTGTAGGTCCAGGGAGATTTTTTTGATTTTTTTATTCTTTTGAGCTCACATAAGCCGTTGTTTATTTCATTCCTCTCAACACCCAAGCAGTGAAGTTAATGGACTGGAATCAAAGGGGAACAGAGATCAGAGCAGCCTTTAATGGCCACGAAAAGCTTCATCCCTGATTCACCAACAGTCCACAGGCACTCCTTGGAAGGTTGCTGGGGGTCCATTGCACAGTCTCTCTTCCCCCCCTGCTGGACAGTTCCTGCCTTGTCAAGCTAGAGAAACTCTGAGTCAGCAACTTTAGAATGGGAAGGAAGTGGCTTTAAAAACACGGTTTCATTGCACCCTCTCGTGGAAAGAAGCCTGCTATACAACTTTCTACACCAACAACAGAAATAAAGAGCACTTATTATTTCCATATTGATTTCCAAATTATTTCCGAAGTGAGACCGAGAATGAGAGCTGTAACTTCACTAGAATGAGATTTGAATGGGTGGCTTCTTATTTTAAACCCCCTGTTTTATAATTTTATAATTTAAAATTATAAAACAGATATGGTAGAATCAAAGAATTGTAAGGTCGAAAGAGACCTAAGGATCATTTAGTCCAGCCCCCTGCAAGGCAGGAACGACAGCTGGAGAATCCCTGGTTGCTGGAAGCCACAGGATGGGAGTTTGCTTTTGTGGTTGAATGTTGCGTTTCCCACACACATCCGGTCAGCCAGTGTGAGAACAGAATGCTGGACTAGATGGACCCCCTTTGGCCTGACCCAGAAAGCTCTTACGTTTTTATGCCCTGGGATTAAGGGATCATCTAGTCCACAAATAGAGAGACTGTGTGGTTCTCCAAAACTTGTTGGACTAACATCTTGTTGGGCTACAATCCCTGATTGGGCACCAACTCCCATCAACCACCAGTCAGAATGGCCAATGGCCAGGGATGATGGGATTTGTAGTCCATTAACATCCAGAGGCCCCAGGTTCCCACTCCCTCTGCTCCCACCCGATTGTGGCATTTCCTTTCAGCTGAGCTGTGCGCACCACTGCCATCATTCCAGCTTCATCAGAAGACACATTCACTTCTCTGGGCATTTGAAGAAACAGTGACTGGGGTTTGATGGGATAGGATTTCTTGTCTGTAATACTGTGCAAACTGTTCCCCCTGAAGATCTCTGCATTGCAGAGCAGGTGCCCCAGGAATCTTGGGGTTCCTCAAGCGGTTGCTTAGGCTTAACATGCTTCCATGGTTAAATAGATGAGCCAGCCAGCCAGCAACTCCAGGGCAACAGATGGACTCTCCCCTCTGCCGGAAAGCAGCTTAATTTTTAACCGAAAAAGAAAACAGGCTGTCCAGATTTGCAAAAGCATGGCATCCAGTCTTCTTGAACAACCCCAAAGGGCATAGTCTGAAAAGGCTACATTGTCTTCCTCCCGCCCCTACCCCAACTTGGGGTGGGTTTCATGAGAATTCCAGATCTAGTTTTGTTTTTAAAACCAGCTTCTGGTTCTCATGTTTGTGCAGTGCCATTTTAAAAGGCTATCTTTTGATTCAATAGGACTGCATACACATTTAAAGCACTTTTAAAGCAAATTTCCCAGCAGCCCAAGAACCCTGGGGTCCATAGTTTATGCCTCACAGAGCTATATTTCCCAGTAACCTTAAATTACAGCTCACATGATTGGGGGGTGTACTTTAAATGTCTGATGTGTACACAGCCTAAGGGTTGATTAGGTTGCTCTTCCATGAAACCCCAGTCCTAAATTATGGGCTGTCTATGACAGAGCACCTGTTTGACATGTAGAAGTTCCCAGGTTCAGTCCCTGAGATCTCTAGATAGGAGCTGGTAAAACTCTGGAAAGCCACTGCCAGTCAGTGCAGACAATGCTGAACTAGATGTATCAGCTGCCTGGCTCAGTATAAGGCAGATTTATGTTCCTATTTAATTCAGTCCTTTATTCTATGAGGACTAGAATCTTGGGTCACATCTACATCATACCTTTAAAGCACCCTCAAGCCCTTTGAATAGCCATGGCTCCATGAGGTGGTCTCCAAGCAACTCTTAGGCTGAGCAATTGAGGCCATTGAAAGAGCAAATGGGGCACTGCCCCCAATATAACCCAACATGAACATAAGAAGAGTGTGCTGGATCAGGCCAAACACCCATGCATCCTGTTCTCACGGTGGCCAACTTTATGCCTGCAACAAACCCGCAAACAGGACCTGTGGGCAAGGGCCCTCAACTCTCCTGTGTCTCCTAGAAACTGTGGAGGCAGAGCGAAGGCATCATGGTTAGTAACCATTGATATCTCTCTCCTCTATAGATTTGCCTTATCCTCTTCTAAAGCCATCCAAGTTAGTGGCCTTCACTGCTCCCTGCAGGTGTGAGTTCCATAGTTTAACTATGCACTGCAGTGCTCTTGTTCAAAGAAAACATGAAGTTGTTACAGTAAGTCGCTGGGCGACTCAGGGCAACCGTGAACAGATGCTGGTTTGACAACAGCCACATTCACTGCCCATGGAGGTGCTAAAAAATAAGGCAAGCTGTCTCCCTAGCTGGTCTGGGGGTCACCCCTGGTTCTGGTGCAGGTCAAATAAATACGCCCCTGCCTCCCTCGTTCTCTTAGATTCAGGTGGATGACTAGGGCAGCTCGGAAAGGTCCTTGCAGAAACACACATGTGTGCAACAGTAGAGGCCTGGCTGGAAAGCTTACAGCCTGCTGCCACTACACGGGATAATGATTGAGGAAAATGAAATACGAATTGGCCCTGCCCCATAGCTTGACCAGTCACGGCTAGGAGCTAGGTGGAGTCATAGATCTAAAAAAATGTTTAGACTGACACATGCTGACCTGTTTCCGTATTGACCTGAAATGTTCGTTTTGGGCTTTTCAGAAGTACATACAGTGGTACCTCTGGTTGCGAACAGGATGTGTTCCAGAGGCCCGTTCGCAACATGAAAGGAACACAACCCGCAGTGGCGCGTTTGCGCACACACGGGTTGCGATTTGTCGCTTCTGCGCATGCACGTGATGTCATTTTGCACGTCTGCGCATGCACAAGCGGCGAAACCCAGAAGTAACACGCTCTGTTACTTCTGGGTCACCGTGGGACACAACCTGAAAAACTGTAACATGAAGCAAACGTAACATGAGGTATGACTGTAAAGGCAAGAAGGGCAGGGGGAATGTCAGCTCGCAACGGCACTCACCTGAGAGGTGCTGGAACTGCACTCCAGCACACTCCGGTTGAATAAAAGCACTGATGCACCTCATGAAGAAGTGCTTCCTTTTATCTGTCCTGAATCTTCCAGCCAGCTGCCACCTGCCCACAACCAATCCAGGGAGTGGCACTGCCTGACAGCTTCCTTGTCTTTCTTAAGTCTCAGTGTTGTCCTTGTAGAACCCAGCAGAGGAAAGATGGGGACAGAACTGGAATCAGCTGGCTCTGGCGCCACCTACTGCTGGGCTTTCTGCCTTACATCCCGCCAGTCTCAATGAGCACCAGTCGTCAAATGCTTACCTTGCCTGTAGCTCCATGGGCAACATACTGGGCACCTTCTTTCTGCGCTATTTCCATCTGCTTACGAGCAATGCAGGGCCTGGCCAGTGAGGTGCCCAGGAGGTATCTGTCCTCGTAAATCGCGTTGGCTTGGACCGCCGGCCAGATGAATTCCTCCACAAACTCTCTGCTGATATCTTCAACGTAAACCTGAGACCGATGGAGAGGAGGAGAGGGGATGGGATTGTTCCCAGTTATTTATCAGAAGCTGGAGGGAGGCATATTTTGAACTCAGAACCCTGCCAAGGGGTGAAGGGGGCAAGTAAAGCCTGCCCCAACAATTACATTCCTCGTCTGACAGCCTGATTCAGGTGCCCGCCCTCCCTGCTTCAGAAAGTTGGCAATCCTCACAACAGCTATAGAAATACAGTTTTAAAACAGTAATACAAGGCTGTATTTTACAAAAGTTACAAAGAGTGCCTAGTAAGTATATTAATGCACAACTAAGCTGTGCTTAGTGATCCCAAGTGCAAACTCTGTGGTGCAGGGCCAGCCCAAGACATTCTGCTGCCTGAAAACCAAAAAATGGCATCACATCACATCACATCACCCCACCCCCACCCCACCATGCAACCTCTTGCTAGAGCAGGATGAGGTCAGCCTGGGGCTGACTTTGTCTGGCTTCAGCTTGGGCAACAGTTTTCCAGCGGTCCCCTTCGGTGGCATTAACTTGAATAAAATATTGGGGAGGGGGGTACTGCCCAACACCCAACCGAAAGGTCGACAGAAGGAGGGAGGGAGGTTGGAGCCAAGTGAGTGCAGCCCAGGGAGAGGCCCCCAGCCCAGTGTAGCCTTCCTCTCTCGCCCAGCACTTCTGAGGCCCAGGCAGTCAGGCACCAGGCATGGGAGGTGGCACTGCCCAGGCTGGGGCCAGCGCTGAGGGGCTCCTGTTGTCAAGCTGCAATTGGCATGGCCACCTATTGGCAGCCATGTGAACTGCAGCATGACGACAGTCTTAGTTTTTATGTCTATAGGAAGATTTATACTATGAGAGTATTTCTGTGCTGCCATTGTAGGCAACTTCCTCCCACGCCATCATTTCATATACACAGCTGTAGAGGCAACTTTCCAAATAATTCCCAGAGCAATCCACTTGCAATGCTTCTGACCTGTTAATAATGCATGCATAACATTCTCTCCCATCAACCTGACAAACTAACCCTGCAAATTAGGCCAGTCTGACAGCTCTGTGGATTTGCAACCCATTTGATTGACTGTTAGCATGTGGAGGGGAGGCTTAGGAATCACCTTTTCGGCTCCCAAGGAAAGTGCTTTCTTTCTTGCCTTCTCAAAATCATCCTCTTGTCCAATGTTGGCCTGGAAGAGTAAACACCGTGCCATATATTAATATTTGTTTTGGGGTAAAAGGGGTGGGGAGATGGAAGACCCACATAGATCAGATTCTTTGCTGAACTGTGGCTAACCCAGAATTTCAGCCAGAACTGACCCAAGATTTAACCAAGTCTTACTGCAAAATAGAAGGAGGAGGATACTGTGGAGTTGGAAAAGGTTCAGAAAAGAGCAACCAAGATGTCCCCCTGTGAGGAAGGATTGCAGTGTTTGGGACTTCTTTGTTTAGATAAAGTGGATAGAAGAAGAAAAAACATTTCCCCCTCTCTCATAACGCTAGAACTCATGGATCTCCAACAAAGGTGAATGTTGGAAGATTCAGGATGCTTAAAAATATGTCCTTTTTGCAGTGCAAACTATGGAACTTGCTTCTACAGGAGGCATGAATGGCTGGTAACCTAGATGGCTTTAAAATAGGATTAGACAAATTCATGGAAGAGGGTAAAGCTGGCTGCAATATCAGTGGCTGGAAACCACAGGAGGGGAGAGCTGCTCTTATGCTCAGGTCCTGCTTGCTCAGCAGAGTAGCAACCCCCACTGGCACCTGGGGAAGACCAAAGTTGTTGAGCTTTTTTAGGGCAGCCACCAGAATTCCATAGCTGCTGATTTTAGGGATGGGAAGTGGCTCTGACCCCCTGCAGAGTCCAAAATGCCCCGTTACCACCATGCCACCCTCAAGCTCCCCTGCTGCCCAGAATCCCACCTCCAGATGCATAGCACCCACCTTGCTGCACTACAAACCTCTGTGCTACCCTAAAGACCCCCATGCCACCCTATGCCACTCCCACCCAGTGCATACTGCCCCCGCTGGCTAGCTATGCTACTGAGCTTGCTGGTTTCCCACAGGCATCTGAGAGGGCCTGGTGAGAACAGGATGCTGAGTATACCTGAAGGAGCATTTCCACCCCCATCGTTCTACCTGGACACTGAGGTCTAGCGCCGAGGGCCTTCTGGCAGTTCCCTCGCTGTGAGAAGCCAAGTTACAGGGAACCAGGCAGAGGGCCTTCTCGGTAGTGGTGCACGCCCTGTGGAATGCCCTCCCACCAGATGTCAAGGCAATAAGCAACTATCTTATGTACTTTTAAAAGACAACTGAAGGTGGTCTGACGCTGTATTGTTTTTAATATGCGGTTGGAAGCTGCCCAGAGTGGCTGGGGAAACCCAGCCAGATGGGCGGGGTATAAATAAATTAAATTATTATTATTATTATTATTATTATTATTATTACACCTATAGCACTTCCTCTCCTGGATCCTGCTTGAACTTCACCTCGTCAACTTACCAAGTAGGCGATGACCTTGTAGCCTTGTTCCTTCAGCCAGACCAGGATGCATGAGGTGTCCAACCCCCCGCTGTAGGCAAGGACCACGACGCCTTTGCTCTGAGACATGGTCTCTATCAGTAGAAACAGAAATGATTCCTCACACTGGGTACCAGACGGAGGTTGGGACAAAGACTCTCCAGTCTCCTCCCCCCACAACAACAACAGTTGTCTTTTCAGTGGTGGGTCCGCAGCTGCAGAATGCTCTCTCCAATGAGGTGCACTTTTCTCCATCATTATTAAATTTCAGGAGGAACTTGAAAGCCCCAGGGAATTCAGTGGCTGAGGAATACTCTTCTTGGCAACCAGAAGATTGGCCTTGGGCACATCCCTATTTCACTGGAATTTTTATCCCAGGGATTCGAAACCCTTTTTCCTGCCTGAGGGCCACATTCCCTTCTGTGCAACCTCCCAGGGGCCAGGGGCAAAAGTGGGTGGAGCAAGAAATGCAAATTTTACATTTGGATAATAGGCTAGTTTCCATAGACACTCTCTCACACATCCATTTCTCTAGCCTCCATTCTGACAAGGAAGAGGCATGATCAGAGTTCAAGGACACATCCCATCCAGGGAAAGAGACTCAAGGAGGGGGGGGCAGAGCTGGTGGGGAAAGAGACATGGGGAGGTCTTTGTGTGGCAGAGGAGGAGGTGGTATAGCCTAGAGAAAGCCCCAAAGGCCATACAGACTTGGAGGGTCAGATACAGCTGTGAGGGTTCCCTACTCCAGAAATCAGACCATGAGTCCACCCCTGTTTTAGATACCCAGGTCAAATCTGTGCCATACACTCTGATTCCACTTCCCCCAAAACCACAGGTGAAATATACTCAGAGTCGCAAAGTGATTTCATGCTCTATATTCAGCTCATAGTGGTGAGGAGGAATGAATGCAAGTCCCCTCAAAGTATCTGCTTTATATACATTATTTACACAATGGGCTGCACATGATTGGCTAATTCTGGAATTCTACTGTAAGCCAATCAGGTTGTGGATTCACTTATATCTGGAGCATGATTGGGTGGTTCCTGCCAACCAATCATACTGCTGCATTGTTCTAGGACCAATCAGACTGCTGCAATTTGGATCCTATTGTTCTAGGACCAATCAGACTGCTGCAGTTTGGATCCTATTCAACTCAGTACATAACAACAGGCATGGCTTTCCCTCAAAGAATCCTGGGTACTATAGGTTGCCAACTATAGGTTGTTAAGAAATCCTCCCAAATTCCCCCTCAAAGAGCTACATTTCCCAGGGTTCTTTGGGAAGAGGGATTGGTTGATAAAACTACTCAGGGAACTGTGAGAAGAAATGGGGTCTCCTAATGTCTCTCAGCACCCTTAACAAATTACACTTCCCAGCATGCTTTGGGAGAAGCCATGACTATTCAAAGCAGTATGAGGGTGCGGCCTCTGTTCCAAAGGCTAGTTTGAACAATAAAGTTCTTAAAAGACATCTGAAAGAAATCAGGATGAAATCAGACTGCAGGCCGTTTGCAGCCCAAGAGCTGAAAGGTGTCCGGCTCTGCTTTAGAGATCCATGTGGATGTTTCTACCATCATTTGTCCAATTAAAAGTTGTTTTTTTACCCCTCAGTGGACTTGGCACATTGTGTAGGTAGCCTCGTTGGCACCATCACGCCTGGCATCAGCATAAATGATTGAGAAGACCAAACAAAGACCTCCACAGTTCCTGCTTTGGACAACCAGCCTGGACTGCATTTTCAATTTCCTCTGTGTGCAGCCTGGGATTTATTTGGAGGAGGGGAAGAACAACAAATGGGGGTACCAGTTGCATGTGGAACAAAAGAATAGCCACAATCCACAACTTTTCTGGGTTTGCTTTTTTTGCCAAGTATTTGGGGGCTTCTGTACAAGCCAGCTCATGCAGCATGGCGTCAGGACCCCAGAGATTCAGTTCAGTCATGAAACTCACTGAGATGCCCATGAGCCAGTCCCTATCTCTAGGCCTAACCTACCTCGCAGGGTTGTTAGGAGGATAAAAGGCGGACATGTCCTGAAGAGTCAGTGTGGTGTAGCGGTGAAAATGCTGAACTATTTGTTTATTTCCAAAAATATTTATATACCACTATTTCATATACAGTAGTACATAAAACCACACAATAAAAACCATTATAAACTATAAGAATGAGAAATCAGAAAGCTGTTGTGGAAAGATGTGTTTTCAATTCCTTGCATAAGTCTGACGGAAGAGAAAAGTTTTCAGCAGGTGTTTAAAAAGTTGGCACAGAAGATGCCTACTGAATGTCCAGAGGCAGGGAGTTCCACAGGACTGGGCCAATGAAACTAAAGGCTTGACTCTTTGTTCTTGTCAAATGAGTCTCACCAGCTGAGAGAATAGCTAACAATGCTTCTGCAGGGGATCTCAACAGCTGAGCTGGGATATAACGGTTCAAGTTGTCCCTGAAGTATACCCTAGACCTAAGTTGTTCAAGGCTTGGTAATTTAATACAAGGACTTTAAACCTGGCTCAGTAATAGATGGGCAGCCAGATTAACCTAGATTAGCCTAATCTGAGGTTCTGTCCCCCTAACAAAAGCCGGCCCCCCACAACAAAAATCCTGGCTATGCCCATGTTTGTTGGGGTGTCATGAGCATAAAATAGGGAGAAAAGAAACAAAATGTTCCATTTCCAGAATCAAAGTTGGCTACAAGGAGATGATAGCTACTGTGAACAATATCTTTCTCACAATTTGCTGGATTTAAATACAACCCACCCACCAGCTAGAACAGAAGGCAAATAAGTTCATTAAAAGAGGCTCCCTTTACTGAATATAGGGCAGAGCTGCTGGCGAATAACATTCATCAGAAGTTTTTCATTCTACTTTCCCCTTTTAACTCAAGGGGCACCAAAAATGTTTGCTTTGGAGGTCTCTACAAACAGCCCTGCAAGGTAGCACCTGCTCTTTGTTAATGCATGTTGTGGGCACTGGGGAAAACTTGAATCTGAGGCTTCCCAGGTTATTCCCCCTTAGTGGCTATCATTCACCCCCTTTCCTTACACCTTTATGATACAAAAGCCACAGCTGTCAAGTTTCTAGTTCCACCTACTGCATAATGCATAGCAGCCCTGCTGGCATTTATGTGTGGCTATCTGAGGCTAGGTTTAAATGAGGGACTGGAGATGCCCAGTCAATGGGGGTTCACAACGCTCCCAGCTGCCCTAGTGAAAAGCAAAAGCCCCAGAATTACTCTTGCACTTTCAAACAGGTTAAACATACACAGGCAGTCCTATTCAAATTATTTTTCCACATTGCATTTATCCACTTTAAAACACAGCCTCAACTCTTCTTTCCTTGTATTCCTGGATCTTAATCTCCTCTTTAAGAAAAAACCCACCCCCTTTGCAATTTATCTCCTTCACCTTCTGTAAAATTTAGAAAAACCCCACTCACCCCACCACAGGGAATCTGCCACAGATGGAATAGTGCCACTCAGCACACAAAACTATGTGTGCCTCTCCTAGAGAGCCACCCCAGATTATAAATCACAGCCACTTGTTTGGGGTGGGAGGAGCCAGGAATGACTGAGGTGTGTCTAACTCTCAAAGGGACTGCTCTGCATACTGCGGACCTCCCTCTTCACTCATTCACAATTTCCTCTCTAAATTGGGTTATGGAGTGAGGAGAGTTTTAAAAAAGCAGCCTTCCTCAGAGATCGAAAGGCCCCAACAAAGACCTCCGGAGTTCCTAAGGAAACCAAGCCTTATGAGGAACAGTTGAGGGAGTTGGGTATGTTTAGATTGGATAAGACAAAATTGGAGAAGACAAGATTGAGAGGTGATATGAGAGCCATCTTCAGTTTCTGAAGGCAAGCTTGTTTTCTCCTGCTCCAGAGGTTAGGACCCAAACCGATGGATTCAAATGACAAGAAAGAAGGTTTCAACTAAACATTGGGAAGAGCTGTCTGATGGCAAGAGCTGTTCCGCAATGGAACAGTCTCCCTCGGGAGGCGATGCTCTCCTTTGTTAGAGGTTTTTAAACAGAGGTTGGATAGCTACCTGTCAGGGATTTTTCAGATGGGATTGTTGCATTTCAGGGGGTTTGACAAATGGCCCCTTGGGTCCCTTCCAACTCTACAATTCTGTACTTTGGACAACAAGCCTGACAGAAGCTATTATATAAGAACTGTAGTACTGCCAACTTTGGGGGGCACTCTTCTGCCTTTAACAGGAGCCAGGCAGGTGAGCAATTAGCAAGTGATGCTCTTCCTGGGTTAGAGAAAAAAAGTGCTGAAGAAAAAATTATTTTCTGCATGTCTGGCTGTGGGTTTAAAGACACAGGAGCAGGTTCGGGAGCAGAATTTGGTAACCCGCTTGTCAACAGAAGATCCATGGCTTGTGATTGCTGGCTCAAGGCCAGAAAGACAGATAGTGGGCTGCTGTGCCAGAGTGTCACCTGTCTTTTTTGGCACCTGGGTGTTGACACGGAGATGTTTGCTGACTCTGCATTCTTCACAATCCAATCCCTCTTTCTTATGTAGTCTTGTGGCTTCCAAACTCTGTGTGCTGAATCAGCAGCAGACAAAGCAAAGGGCCAAGGCACACAATCTTGCCTATTCTGAATGCAGCCGCGGGACATCCCCTCTGTAAACACAGAAGGATTGCCCTCTTGGATCAGACCCCAAAGTCCATCCAGCTCACATTCCAAAAGCAGAACATTTGATGCTTTAGGAAGTTCAAAAGCAGGCATAACTGGAAATAGCCAGCCGCCCGCCCGCCCGCCCACCCCCCGCTCTAGGGATACAGAGGTAAGGAATTCAGTTCACTTTGTATTAAGGAGACAAATCTATCTTGTACTTTGCAAAACAATATGCAAACTGAAATGTAGCTATTCTTTCAAAATTCAGACTTATCCAAATTTTGCAATGCAGCTCTCCAGTCATGTGATACATGGAAAACCGCATGTGTTAAGTACAGTGTTCATTAAAATGCACACATTAGTGAAAATAACATACTGAACAGTGGGTGGAGTATCACTGGGTTTATTTCATTGGAAAGAGAAAATTCTGAAGACTTTATAATACCAGGTTATTCACTGGTATATAGACTAAGTAGGTGGGAAGTTACTCTCTAATGTGCCATGAACTTTACCATTATTATTATGACAGAGTCATAGAATTACAGAGTTGGAAGGGACCCCTAAGAGCAGGGCTGGATTTAGGTTTGATGAGGCCCTAAGCTACTGAAGGTAATGGGGCCCTTTATATGTCCAGCTGTCCTTTATCAACAACAAATTGTCGCTGTTTTTTGTGTTGAATATATACTATATGGCAGGGGTGTCCAACTCCCAACAGACTTTGGGAGCTGAAGTTGTTGAACTTCTTTGGGGGGAGCCAGCGATCTACCACAGATGTCCAGTGATCTACCGGCAGATCACGGTCTACCTGTTGGACGTGCCTGCTATACGGTCATTTATGGACCTAATAGGTATCTAAAGCCATTTGCCACTGTTGCTGTATGTAGGTTTTATTTTATTTGTTTTTTATCTTATATTTTGGAAATGTACATCCAGGTGGTTTTTTCCTTTAAATTTTTTGGGGGCCCCAAAGAAATTGGGGCCCTAAGCTATAGCCTATCTAGCTTATACAGTGGTACCTCAGGTTAAGAACTTAATTCGTTCTGGAGGCCCATTCTTAACCTGAAACTGCTCTTAACCTGAGGTACCATTTTAGCTAATGGGGCCTGCCACTGCCATGCGATTTCTGTTCTCATCCTGAAGCAAAGTTCTTAACCCGAGGTACTATTTCTGGGTTAGTGGAGTCTGTAACCTGAAGCATCTGTAACCCAAGGTACTACTGTACTTAAATCCAGCACTGCCTAAGATCCATCTAGTCCAACCCCCTGCAATGCAGAAATCTCAACTAAAGCATCCATGGCATATGGCTATCCAACATCTGCTTTAAAACTTCCAATGAAAGAGAGTCTACAATCTCCTGAGAGAGACCATTCCACTGTCGAACAGCTCTTGCTGTCAGAAAGTTCTTCTGATGTTCAGTTGGAATCTCCTTTCATGTAACTTGAACCCATTGTTTCAGGTCCTTTCCTCCAGAGTAGCAGAAAACTAGCTTGCTCCATCTTCCATGTGACAGCCCTTAAGCTATTTGAAGATGACTATCATCTCAAACCTCAGCCTTCTATTCGCCAAGCTAAACTTGTCCAACTCCCTCAAGCATTCCTCATGAGGCTTGGTTTCCAGACCCTTGCTCCCCTTGGTCACCCCACTCTGTGCACCGTCCAGATTTTCTTCTTAAAACTTCCAGGCATGGGAACTCTGGTGAAGCACATCTCAGTCGTTCCCTGCCCCTCGTCTGCAGATGTGCCTCTCTAGCAAATTTCATTTAGATACCAAGAAACATCAGCACATTTTGCAGATTTGCAGATGTTTACCCAGGGTAAATTTGTGGGCGTGTGTAACCCCCATGGCCATAAAAGGCAGAGGTTCCTTCTATGCTTTTCTCCAAAACTGTTGTGAACCGCCTTCTAATTTTCAGATGAAGGGTGGTATACACATTTAAATGATTATGATAATGATGATGACAGTGAAGTGTTGCCTAGAGTAGGAACGGTTTAACAATGAGGATACTGCTGTTGCTGCTGCTGCTGCTCCTCGAGTGCTGGCTGGGCCGCTCCCTTTCCTGCCAACTCCACTGCCCTAGCGGGCGGAGCCTGCACTCACCGCCACAGTTTTGCAGCAAGTGACAAAATGGTTTTAAATGTTTTAAGTGCTTTTAATTTGCTGCACTTTAAATGGTTGTTGTTGTTTTTTATAATATTCTATAACTTTTTTGTTTTATTTCTGCTTGGGGTTGGATAAGTATTTAGTTAGGGTGGGGAGTAGTTTAATTTTAGCACTATTGTTTCTTGCTTTGCTTCTTTTTTATTATTCTGTTAAGTTATTATATAGTTTGTATTTTGCTTTTTAAGGGGAAGGGTCAGGGCTGCCTGGGAATGGGCCTCAGCCAATAGAATGGCTGGGGCAGGTTCCACAGGGGGGAATGTATTGGGACACCCAATCTCAGTGATCATGGGCAGGAGGCGGAGTTACGCTAAGACCAGACCATGTCATTACCGAGGCAGGGTTAGTCGTTTGAGGACTATCCCTGCCTCCAGGTCTGGTCCTGACCAGAAGGATACTGGAATCAGCAAGGGAAACCCACATGACCTGAAAGTGTTGCTGTGCAATGCCAGGTCAATGATGAATAAAACCACTGCCATCCACGACCTGATTGTGGATGGAGGATTTGACCTGGCATGAGTGACAGAGACCTGGTTGGATGAAGCAGATGGGCCTGTCCTAGCTGCTGCTTGTCCACCAGGTTTCTCTTACGCACAGCAACCCAGGTCATGTGGGCGGGGAGGGGGGGTTGCAGTGATTTTTAGGAAGTCATTGGTTTGCACCAGGCGTCCTACTGGGAAGACCCAGTTCTCTGAGTGCATGTTCTGGAAGTTGGGCAATAGGGACAGTACAGGATTCCTATTGGTGTACCAACCTCCCCGCTGCACCAAGGATTCCCTGCCCGAGCTGCTTCAGGTCGTGGCAGATATGCTCCTGGAGACACCTAGCTTGGTTGTCCTGGGGGATTTTAACATCCATGCCGACACGACCTTACAAGGGGCCGCTCGGGACTTCGTGGAAAGCATGGCCTCCATGGGGCTGTCCCTGAATAAGTTTGGCCCAACTCATAGCCACGGACATGCCTTAGACTTGGTGTTTACCTCTACGGATGTTGGTGATCTGACACTAACTAAAAGCAAAACAAAAGAAGTGCCATGGTCAGATCACTTCCTGGTGCAACTGGACTTCTCCGCAACCCTTCCCCTCTGCAGGGAGGTGGTACTGATTCGGATGGTCCGCCCCCGCCACTTAATGGATCCAATAGGCTTCCAGAGAGTGGTAGGGGATGCTTTATCCCAAGTTGATGGCCTTTCAGCTGATTCCCTGGTGGCATGCTGGAATGCGGAGTTAACCAGGGCTATTGACTGTCTGGCTCCGAAGCGCCCTCTCCGATTGCATGGAGCCCGGACAGCCCCGTGGTTTTCCCCGGAGCTGAGGGTGATGAAACAATCGTTGAGACGGCTAGAGCGCCGGTGGCGGAAAACTCAATCTGAATCAGACCGGACACGGGCTAGAGCTCAACGTCGAGCCTACCAAGTGGCAATGGCGACGGCGAAGAGGGCCTTCTTCCCGCCTCCATTGCATCTGCAGAAAACAGCAGCAGGAGACTTTTTCAGGTGGTTCACAATCTATCGGAACCACCTGCACCACCGGGGCCTGGTAGGGACCCCAAGATCTCCTGCAATGCTTTTGCAAAGCTTTTTGCAGATAAAGTCGCTCAGATTCAGAAGGAGGTAGACTCCACCGTGGGAGCAGGGCCAGGGCGGGAGAGTGCTAGAGTTCTGTCTAGTCCTGTTATATGGGATCAATTCCAATCTGTTACCTCCAAGGATGTGGACAGGCTGCTTGGACAAGTGAAACCAACCACCTGTCTCCTTGATCCTTGCCCATCCTGGCTGATAAAAGCGAGCCAGGAAGGGCTGGGCGATGGGCTCTGCAGGGTGGTGAATGCTTCCCTCTGTTGAGGGAGCCTTCCCAGACCCGCTGAAAGAGGCGGTCATTAAACCGCTTCTTAAAAAAACATCTTTAGACCCAGCCAATTTGGCTAACTATTGCCCAGTCTCAAATTTACCATTCTTGGGCAAGGTGATTGAACGGGTGGTTGCTGAACAACTCCAAGCACGCCTGGAGGATGCAGACCATTTGGATCCCTTCCAATCGGGATTCAGGCCTCACTATGGGACTGAAACTGCCTTGGTCGCTCTGGTTGATGATCTCCAGCAGGCTAGGGACAAAGGTAGGAGCTGTTTCCTAGTTCTGCTGGATCTCTCAGTGGCCTTTGACACCATCGACCATAACATCCTTCTGGACCGTCTTGAGGGGCTGGGAGCACTGTTATATGGTGGTTCTGCTCCTTTCTCCTGGGCCGTGTCTAGAAAGTGGTGGGGGGGGATGGGCTCTCACTTGTGGGGTGCTTCAGGGATCTGTCCTCTCCCCCATGCTTTTTAATATCTATATGAAGCTGCTGGGAGAGATCATCAGGGGGTTTGGGCTGGGTGTTCATCAGTATGCAGATGACACCCAGCTCTACCTCTCCTTTAAATCAGAACCAGTGAAGGCGGTGAAGGTCCTGTGTGAGTGCCTGGAGGCGGTTGGAGGATGGATGGCAGCTAACAGATTGAGGTTGAATCCTGACAAGACAGAAGTACTGTTTTTGGGGGACAGGGGGTTGGCGGGTGTGGGGGATTCCCTGGTCCTGAATGGGGTAACTGTGCCCCTGAAGGACCAGGTACGCAGCCTGGGAGTCATTTTGGACTCACAGTTGTCCATGGAGGCACAGGTTAATTCTGTGTCCAGGGCAGCTGTCTACCAGCTCCACCTGGTACGCAAGCTAAGACCCTACCTGCCCGCGGACTCTCTCACCAGAGTGGTGCATGCTCTGGTTATCTCCCGCTTGGACTACTGCAATGCGCTCTACGTGGGGCTACCTTTGAAGGTGACCCGGAAACTGCAATTAATCCAGAATGCGGCAGCTAGACTGGTGACTGGGAGTGGCCGCCGGGACCACATAACACCGGTTCTGAGAGATCTGCATTGGCTCCCAGTACATTTCCGAGCACAATTCAAAGTGTTGGTACTGACTTTTAAAGCCCTAAACGGCCTCGGTCCAGTATACCTGAAGGAGCGTCTCCACCCCCATCATTCAGCCCGGACACTGAGATCCAGCGCCGAGGGCCTTCTGGTGGTTCCCTCATTGCAAGAAGTAAGATTACAGGGAACCAGGCAGAGGGCCTTCTCGGTAGTGGCGCCTGCCCTGTGGAACGCCCTCCCAGCAGATGTCAAGGCAATAAACAACTATTTTACTTTTAAAAGACAACTGAAGGCAGCCCTCTTTAGGGAAGTTTTTAATGTCTAATGCTTATTGTTTTTAATATTCCGTTGGAAGCTGCCCAGAGTGGCTGGGGAAACCCAGCCAGATGGGCGGGGTATAAATAATAATAATAATAATAATAATAATAATAATAATAAATAGTAATAAATAATTATTATTATATTATTATTATTATACCTTAGAAAGGTGACTGAGGACAACCCCAACTGTGAAAATCTACTGTAAAGAGTCCTCCTCAAGCTTGAACTGTGATCCTGAGGAAGGAGACACGGAGCATAGGAAGCTGCCTTATACTATTTGGCCATTCCAGCTCAGTATTGTCTACACTGACTGGCAGCAGCTCTCCAGTATCTTTGAGAGGGTTTCTTTCCCAGTCCTAACCTGGAGATGCCAGGCATTGAACCTCAAACCATTTGCATGCAAAGCAGATGCTCTGCCCCTGAGAAGGTGAAGGCAGCACTGTTGGAAACTGGTTTGGATTTTAGAGGAGGCAGTGAATCACATTACTTACTCCAGAGAGCTTTCTGTTCTGGAGCTGCTGAATGGCTTCCCTTCGTTCAAAGCCACTTCATAAAAGCTGTCCTCTGCGAGGTCTTGCTGAGCAAAATGAAATATCCTTTCACTGCTTGGGGCTGCTGATGTGTGGCACCAGGCAACACCACTACGTCAGTGGGGGATGCAGTTGCCTAGCAACCCCACGGATCCATCTCCTGCTAGGATGTGAATCCTGAATGAAACAGCAAAGATGCACGCTCACCAGCCAACAGCACTGAAGCACCTTGTGGATGGATGGACAACCCATTCCTTGCTCCTTACATGTGGCAAAGTGAAATCCCAATTAATGTGTTACATGAAATGAACCAGAGGGGGGCGGCGAGAACTTCCAAAGGATGTCAGGTCCTACCACTGGTAACTCATGGAGACCAAAACAGGGTCTTGTGATGCTGGTGCAAAGTGGTAGCTTTATGTACGGTACTGAAGGGTGTGGGGGGTCTCTCAAAACTAGGTCTTCTACAACCAGTCATCATCACCTCCTCCACCTATCAGAATTCTGGTCTCTCAGGAAACCAAGGGCATTAGATTACATGTGCCCTATAGGACACCGCAGTAGTCTAGTGGCAAATTCAAAAGTGCAGGGTCCCTTCATGATATCCACAGCAACACTTCTTCCTTGTCCACCGTTGCAGCCCTCAATGTTCTTCCCATGTACTTTCTCCAGAGGGACCCCAGGAGCCCATCCTCAGTGGCTGACTTTCATTGCGATTAGTACCCATCAGCAAAAAGGGTGAGAAGACATCTTCTCAGTGGCCAAAGAGCTAGCATCTTGAAGCCAATAGGGACACACCAGGCTTTATAAAAACCCTCACATCCATGTCAGTCCTGAGTAGCTACAGATGGGCATGCCTTGCCTCTTCCTGCCCCAACCTCCCAGCCTACCTTTGACCACATTTACTTCTGACCCTGTGGGAACTCTGATGTTTGCAGGGTCTTGACAATGAAGCAGGAATAATCTGACCTACTGTTATGTAACCTGGCAATGTGTCCGCTTCAGGAATACTGTGTGCTGTTCTAAGCAGGCCTTCTCAAAATAGGATATTTAAGTGCTACTGGGGGGGGATCTCACTCACTCTCCTCCCCCCCCCCAAATAAAACTGCCAGAGGGCTGGAACATTTTTTTCCTGACTGATAAAGGTTACATGAGCTGTAGCCTAGGGGTGGGGAACCGACTAACAGCACAAACCTATACTTGTCCGCTGGGTGGGAGTCAACATGAGAAGATTGGTGCTCTCACAAAGGAAAGGCCTTTGTGTAATGAGGAACACAGTTGGGTGAATAGAGACCTTGTTGTCTCTCATGCACACACAGAAGACAGTTGTGCCCTGATTCCTGGAAAAGCTTGGTGGTGTGGTGATGAATAACGTTCTCATCCCTGTCTGAATTGGGGGACTCATGCAGTACCCCCAAAATGGCTGAAATATATTCAGACGCCCTGGAAGAATGGCAGATGAAGGTGATAGACTATATGGGGTTGGCAGAAATGACTGGCAGAATCCGAGACCAGGGAAAAGAGACGGCGGAAGAAGAGTGGAAGAAATTTAAGAACTATCTTAAGAAACATTGTAAAATTAATGAGTGTTAAAATGATGCGGCTTTAGAAAGTAAGTGGATTACAGCTGTAAAGATTAAGTTAAAAGAAAAGAAAGGTTAACAATTAGATAAAATTAAGGGTGAGGATTTGCTGAACTAAATATCTGAAATTGGAATGCAGAAAGGGGAGGTATGAGGAAGTCGGGGAAGTAAGTTTTAAGAAAATAAGGATTTGAAATTATACTTGTTTTTTCTTGTTTGTGTTTGTTTGTATTGTTGTGTTTGATTATATAATTTGTGAAACTTTAATAAATATCTTTTTTTAAAAAAAGAAATATATTCAGACGATACAGAAACCTGAAACTGATATAGACTGATATAGATACTTATGAACAAAGTATCATAAGAGTCTGTTGGATCAGGCCACTGTGGCTCATCTAGCCCAGCCTCTTGTTCTCATATAAGCTACCCAGATGCCCCAGTGGGAAAACAGAAAGCAAGACTAGTCTGGATAGCTCAGTTGGTGTGTGGTGCCGAAAATGCCAAGGTTGCAGGTTCAATCCCCGTATGAGATAGCTGCATATTCCTGCATTGGAAGGAGTTGGACTAGATGATCCGCAAGGTCCCTTCCAACTCTACAGTTCTATGATTATAAGATCTGAGCACAAGAGCCCTCTCCCCTCCTGCTGTTTTCAGTAATTGGCTTTCAGAAGCACTGCTGCCTCCATCTGTGAAGGCAGAGCAGAACCCCTGTGGCTAGTAGCCATTATTCTCCTCTATGAATTTTCCCAATCCTCTTTCAATGCCACCTGAGTTGACTATGATTGCCTCTTGTGGGAGCAAGTTCCATAGTTTTAACTATGCATGATGCTCTTTAACATCTATTTGAAGCCATTGGATGTGGTCATTAGGGGTTTTGGAGTGAGGTATCATCTATATATGGGACGCTGGTGGCGCTGTGGGTTAAACCACAGAGCCTAGGACTTGCCGATCAGAAGGTCGGCGGTTCGAATCCCCGCAACGGGGTGAGCATCCATTGCTCGGTCCCTGCTCCTGCCAACCTAGCAGTTCGAAAGCATGTCAAAGTACAAGTAGATAACTAGGTACCGCTCCGGCGGGAAGGTAAATGGCATTTCCGTGAGCAGCTCAAGTTCACCAGAAGCGGCTTAGTCATGCTGGCCACATGATCCGGAATCTGTATGCCGACTACCTCGGCCAATAAAGTGAGATGAGCACCACAACCCCAGAGTCGGTCACGACTGGATCTAATAGTCAGGGGTCCCTTGACCTTTACCTTTATCATCTATATGCTTATGACATCCACCACCACCTCCCTGTAACATCTGAATCAGGCAGGCCATTCAAGTACTGACCTGGCGTCTGGTCAAGGTGATGGGCTGGATGGCAGCCAACAATCTGAAGCTGAATCCTAGCAAGATGGACACCCTGTGGGTGCATGGGTCCAGATGATAGGTCAGTTGCCTGTTTTGGACAGGTTTGCAATCCCCACCACACCTCCAGATCAGGGTGCCTTCCAATAGTTTTTGCTTATATGACAGCTACAACTATTCCTGGGCAGGGCAGCAGCTGACCTCAGAGAACTATCACATCCCACCATTTTCCAGTTAGGATCAACCCAGAGCTTGATTAGCCCTCATGGGAAAAATAGAAGCCTGCCAATCCTCCAGGATTACATACAGGAGCTGAGCAGGCAACATCTCCAAATAGAGGTCCATACCTGAAAACGTCCCATTCCTGAGAAGTCAGACTCTTCATATCAGGTATATCCAACGTGGTGCCCTCCAATGTTGCTGGGCAACAACCTGCATTATCCCTGACCACCATTGGCTGTACTGGCTGAGACTGGTGGGTTCTGTAATCCAGCAACAGGTTACCCGTCTCACATGACCAGCCAGCTATAAAATTGTTCTGTTTCATGTTAGCAGCTCCCTGGGCAGGTATGGAATTTGGAGCTCCACAGTAGCAATAACAGGAACAGGACTAGGCCTGGAGTTGAGAATTTATCCTTGACAGAGATGTGAGCCTGTGGTCCTGCAGATGATATTGAACTACAAGTCCCAGCAACCCCTGCAAGCATGGCCAATGGTCAAGGAAGATGGGAGTCGGACTCCAGCAACATTAAGAAGGGCACAGGTTCCCCTTCCCTGACCCAAGAAGGAACAATTATTAGAGGAATTGAAGTTGAGATCTATGTTTAGTGAAGCCAGCTTCACGTGCGCAGGATTATGAACTAACCACAAAATAAGTAAGAACCAATTTTGGAGGGGCCTAGTCGAAAGTTAGAGCGAAAAAGAGCTCAAGATAAGATGCAAAGAGGCCTCTGCAAGTACAAATTGGGCTGGGCAACATTTTCCAATGACTATGGTTGGCAGGTGCTGTGGTGAAAGAAAAGGGCAGAATAAAGTGTGTTTCATAATGGAAAGTTCTCACAGACTTTTTGGAATCTGACCTGTAATACATTACTAAGTAAAAGTCTAATTGAGAATCTGGTTTGAGCCTCTGTATTGAACCCCTTAAGTGAATTTTCTCCCACGGGATCCATTTGCCACCATGTCATTCCAGGGTTCTGTCCAAAGTGAGGTTGCAGCTAATTTTTTGAGGTTTCCCCCCTTAGACGAAACTTCCAAAGAATTCTGAGGAACTAGCTAAAATTCCCCAGTGGTGGTATTAGCCTTAAAACAGAAGAGAGTTAGAGAAAGATTGGATGCTCCCAACAACAAGTAAGAATCCAAAAGCCCACAAACAAACAAACAAAAACAGAGGTACTATTATCACCATCGTCATTATTATTACTTCCTTTCAGAAAGAACTGTGTTTTTGTTGTCATTTTTTTTAAAGCTCCAACAAGATTGGCCACATTAACACTTCTTTAGTTTCATGCAGAGAGAGAGAAAAACTTGGGGTACTGGATTGTTTCATCATTCCTCTTTTACAATGTAGGCAAAATGGCAAAATGAATGCGGGGGGGGGGAATAAAGAAATACAAAAGAGGTGGGGAGACAGCATTCAGAGGGGGTGCTGCAGACATCGCAAGTCCCAGATGCAAGGCCTGCCAAGAGCAAGAAGTTTGGGGCCTTTTGGGGTAGGGCAATGGATAGATGGACGAAAGACAACAGAGGGCACGCTGACCCCCTTCTACCCCAGCCAGGCAGCACAGCAGACATATATAAGTTGTGGGGATCTTTCTTTCTTTGTTTCTTTCTTTCTTCTTTTTGGCTTAGATTTCTTCTGTGAGGGACAACACCCCTGCAGCATGAGTTTTTTTTGTTTGTTTGTTCTTTTTCGGAGACACGAGACAAAAAAATTATACAGCAGCTTTGACACACAAAAACTGGCAAATAAATAGCTACCACTTGTTCAGAGGTCATTCAAAAGAAGAAAAAGCATCTCACTTTTCCGTCACGCACACACACACAAAATGAGAGCATAC
Source organism: Podarcis vaucheri (assembly GCF_965113315.1). Lineage (NCBI taxonomy): Eukaryota > Metazoa > Chordata > Lepidosauria > Squamata > Lacertidae > Podarcis > Podarcis vaucheri. The sequence goes on along the minus strand of NC_138758.1, from coordinate 36,262,744 downwards.
AATAACAATGTCACACCCCAAATAATCATCATAATAATGTGTGTGTGCGTGTGTGTGTGTAGCATTGCAATTTGAACCACAAACCCAAATGAGGATGGACATCAATTTCAAATGGATTTTTAACCCCCCCCCCCAACACACACACGTGCGACACCCCCAGGATTTTAAAAGCAAAAGCTTAGCTGCGATTAAGCCATCCACTCTGACAGTTCCGGTCCAGTCCAGTGGCGCCCTGACACAAGACGTCTTAATGGGACCCTACATCTCCAGTCTGCATGATTCCCCCCCCCCCTAAGAGATATTTTAAAATGGTGCTCGTTCTTAATCCATTCGAAACAAACAAAACAGAATATTAACATGTGAGAGTATTCTTCATGGCCCCAAGGAAATGGCGCTTATCTTTTCATCATCCTCTTCATCACTGCTTTCTCCTCCTCCGCCCCCACTTTTCTTTTTTTCTTTTTTTTTTTTAAATCGTTGTTAAATGCAGACGCTGGCAAATGGAGATGACGAGCTGGTTTTTGAGCACAAAGTGGTTGGGTTGACGTCACGCTCCAAGCACACCCCTCTCCCACGTTTTTAGCGCGATGAGGGGCTGGCATAAGTCAGGCGAGAGAGTCTGGTCTGAGGTGGGTGTTTGATGGCACTGGAAGGGGGTTCCTTCAGGTGTGTCTGAAAAAAAGGTAGCAGAAAAGCAGTTAAAAGGGGGACAAAATTGTTACAAACATTTTGACTTGATGGACATTCCTATGCTTCCAGACTAAGGCAACATTCACACCATACATTTAAAGCACAATATCACTTTAGGCAGCCATGGCTTCTCCCAAAGAATTCTGGGAACTGTAGTTCAGTAAGGGTGTTGAGAGTTCTTGTGAAAACTTACTATTCTCCTCACAGATCTACAATTTCCTGAGTTCCCTGCAAAGAGGGACTGATTCATTAAACCACTCTGGGAACCCCTCTATTATCACTCTAATGGCTGTCTGTTTTAGGCTTTATTAGTTCTAAATGAGATTTGGAAAGCAATAAGTTGGTCTCTCCAAACGGTCTGCTGATCCTTGGTGGTGTTTGCTGACTCTACTGACACAACAAACTTGCAATATGGACATCAAAAGCTTGCCAATTATTTGACCTCACAGGCAGAACCCACTCCTGTGACAGATTTCCAAACTCCCAGCACTTGCATTCAGGTTGATAAATGTGTCCTCTCATTGCATATCCAACTGAAAGGAGACCTACTGATATTAATGAATATGGCTTGCTTAGGTTTATTAATTACAATGGGTCTCCTCATGAACAGGCTAGCTGGATAAAACCCAATGTATTTTGACAAGCCACTAATCAGTAAATTATTCACAGAATGGAAATTTTGAAAATTAGACAATGAGTTGAGCAATGCTATTCTCATATTCTCCCCTTCATGGATCACTGCCTTGCCGTGGCGAAGGGGCTTGAAGAACTCAGAGAAGCTATGAACTACGCCGAGCAGGGCACACAAGATGAACAGGTCATAGTGGAGAGTTTTGACCAAACGTGATCCACCTGGAGTAGGAATCGGCAAGCCACTCCAGTATCCCTGCCAAGAAAACTCCATGGACAAAGACAACAGGCATATAAAAGTTATGACACTGGAAGATGAGCCCCTCAGGTCGGAAGGTGTCCAACATGCTACTGGGGAAGAGCGGAGGACAAGTACAAGTAGATCCAGAGCTGATGAAGCGGCTGGGCCAAAGCCGAAAGGACGCTCAGTTGTGGATATGCATGGAAGCGAAAGGAAAGTCCAATGCTGTAAAGAAAAATATTGCATAGGAACCTGGAATGTAAGAACCATGAACCTGGGTAAGTTGGATGTGGTCAAAAATGAGATGGCAAGAATAAATATTGACATCCTGGGCATCAGTGAGCTAAAATGGACGGGAATGGGCGAATTCAGTTCGGATGACTACCATATCTACTACTGTGGGCAAGAAACCCGTAAGAGAAATGGAGTGGCCCTCATAGTCAACAAAAGAGTGGCGAAAGCTGTACTGGGATGCAGTCTCAAAAATGATAGAATGATCTCGATACGAATCCAAGGCAGACCTTTTAACATCACAGTAATCCAAGTTTATGCACCAACTACTGGTGCTGAAGAAACTGAAATTGACCAGTTCTATGAAGACTTACAAAACCTTATCGAAGTGACACCAAAGAAGGATGTTCTGCTCATTATAGGGGATTGGAATGCTAAAGTAGGGAATCAAGAGATAAAAGGAACAACTGGCAAGTTTGGCCTTGGAGATCAAAACGAAGCAGGGCAAAGGCTAATAGAGTTCTGTCAAGAGAACAAGCTGGTCATCACAAACACGCTTTTCCAACAACACAAGAGACGACTCTACACATGGACATCCCCAGATGGGCAACATCGAAATCAGATTGATTATATTCTCTGCAGCCAAAGATGGAGAAGCTCTATACAGTCAGCAAAAACAAGACCTGGAGCTGACTGTGGCTCAGATCATCAGCTCCTTATAGCAAAATTCAAGCTTAAACTGAAGAAAGTAGGAAAAACCACTGGACAGGTAAGATACAATCTAAACCAAATCCCTTATGAATATACAGTGGAAGTGAGGAACAGGTTTAAGGATTTAGATTTGCTGGACAGAGTGCCTGAAGAACTATGGATGGAGGCTCGCAACATTATACAGGAGGCAGCAACTAAAACCATCCCAATGAAAAAGAAATGCAAGAAAGCAAAGTGGCTGTCCAACGAGGCCTTACAAATAGCGGAGGAGAGAAGGCAAGCAAAATGCGAGGGAGATAGTGAAAGATACAGGAAATTGAATGCAGATTTCCAAAGAACAGCAAGGAGAGACAATAAGGCCTTCTTAAACGAGCAATGCAAAGAAATAGAGGAAAGCAACAGAATGGGAAGAACCAGAGATCTGTTCAAGAAAATCGGAAATATGAAAGGAACATTTCGTACAAAGATTACCATAATAAAGGACAAAAGTGGTAAAGATCTAACTGAAGCAGAAGACATCAAGAAGAGGTGGCAAGAATACACAGAGGAATTATACCAGAAAGATATGGATGTCTCGTACACCCCAGGTAGTGTGGTTGCTGACCTTGAGCCAGACATCCTGGAGAGTGAAGTCAAATGGGCCTTAGAAAGCACTGCAAATAACAAGGCCAGTGGAAGTGATGGTATTCCAGCTGAACTGTTTAAAATTTTAAAAGATGATGCCGTTAAGGTGCTAGACTCAATATGCCAGCAAGTTTGGAAAACTCAGCAGTGGCCAGAGGATTGGAGAAGATCAGTCTACATTCCAATCCCAAAGAAAGGCAGTGCCAAAGAATGCTCCAACTACCGCACAATTTCACTCATTTCACATGCTAGCAAGGTTATGCTTAAAATTCTACAAGGAAGGCTCAAGCAGTATGTGGACCGAGAACTCCCAGAAGTGCAAGCTGGATTTAGAAGAGGCAGAGGAACCAGAGACCAAATTGCAAACATGCGCTGGATTATGGAGAAAGCCAGAGAGTTCCAGAAAGACATCTACTTCTGCTTCATTGACTATGCAAAAGCCTTTGACTGTGTTGACCACAGCAAACTATGGCAAGTTCTTAAAGAAATGGGAGTGCCTGATCACCTCATCTGTCTCCTGCGAAATCTCTATGTGGGACAAGAAGCTACAGTTAGAACTGGATATGGAACAACTGATTGGTTCCAAATTGGGAAAGGAGTACGGCAAGGCTGTATATTGTCTCCCTGCTTATTTAACTTATATGCAGAATTCATCATGCGAAAGGCTGGGCTGGATGAATCCCAAGCCGGAATTAAGATTGCCAGAAGAAATATCAACAACCTCAGATATGCAGATGACACAACCTTGATGGCAGAAAGTGAAGAGGAATTAAAGAACCTTTTAATGAGGGTGAAAGAGGAGAGCGCAAAATATGGTCTGAAGCTCAACATCAAAAAAACGAAGATCATGGCCACTGGGCCCATCAACTCCTGGCAAATAGATGGGGAAGAAATGGAGGCAGTGAGAGTTTTTACTTTCTTGGGCTCCATGATCAGTGCAGATGGTGACAGCAGTCACGAAATTAAAAGACGCCTGCTCCTTGGGAGAAAGGCGATGGCAAACCTAGACAACATCTTAAAAAGCAGAGACATCACCTTGCCAACAAAGGTCCGTATAGTAAAAGCCATGGTTTTCCCAGTAGTGATGTATGGAAGTGAGAGCTGGACCATAAAGAAGGCTGATCGCCGAAGAATTGATGCTTTTGAATTATGGTGCTGGAGGAGACTCTTGAGAGTCCCATGGACTGCAAGAAGATCAAACCTCTCCATTCTGAAGGAAATCAGCCCTGAGTGCTCACTGGAAGGACAGATCGTGAAGCTGAGGCTCCAATACTTTGGCCACCTCATGAGAAGAGAGGACTCCCTGGAAAAGACCCTGATGTTGGGAAAGATGGAGGGCACAAGGAGAAGGGGACGACAGAGAATGAGATGGTTGGATGGTGTTCTTGAAGCTACTAGCATGAGTTTGATCAAACTGCGGGAGGCAGTGGAGGACAGAAGTGCCTGGCGTGCTCTGGTCCATGGGGTCACGAAGAGTCGGACACGACTAAACGACTAAACAACAACAAATTCTCATATTCTACCTGTTCATCAATTAAAATGGAAATTTTATCAAATTCAAAAACCCTAAGAACAGCCTGCTGGATTAGGCCAATGGCTCATCTAGTCCAGCACCCTGTTCTCATAATGGCCAACAATATGCCTCTGGGAAACCCTCAGGAGGACCTGAGCACAACAGCACTCTCCCCTCCTGAAGTTTCTAGCAACTGGTAGTCAGAGGAAGCATTACTGCCTCCACCCATGGAGGCAGGGCATGGCCATTGTGTAATTAATTTGTCCCCTCCTCTTTTAAAGCCACGCAAGTTACTGCCTCCTGTGGGAGGTCCAAAATTTAATTATGCACTGCATGAAGAAGGACTTTTAAAAATCTGTCCTGAATCTTCCAACGTTCAGCTTTTTGGGATGTCAACGATTTCTAGTGTTATGCAAGAGGGAGAAAAACTTTCTGTATCCCCTTTCCCCATGCTATGCATAATTTTATAAACTTCTATTATGTCACCTCTTCCTCACCTTTTATCTATTCTAAAGAGTCCCAAGTGCTGCAACCTTTCTTCATAATGGAGTTGCTTCATCCCCTTAATCATTTGGGCTGCCCTTTTCTGAACCCCCTCTTAAAGAAAGCTGAGGATGTATTCCCCATAAATCAGGGAGGGGGCACAGCATCCAGATGTTCCCAAAGCAACCCCACATCCCCACAGCCCCCCTCTATCTTTTTTTAAAAATACACCCACTTACCAAAGCAAAAGACTGCAAGCTATACGAGTCCGTCATAGAGGGAGAGCGCCTGAACAATGGAAGGGTCAGCCTTGGAGCCCTCCTGGAACTCCTGCAGGGTGAGTTTTCCATCTGAATTCTAGGACAACAGACAACAGTGAGGGATCAGAGAGGATAATCACAACAACTCTGTGAGGTAGGGGTGTGTGTGTGACTGGCCCATTATGGCTGAGGGATGATTCGAGCTCAGGTCTCCCCAGCCTCACATTTCCTACCTAGAGATGCTAGAGACTGAACATAAGCTGTGGCTTTGCTTGCTCTCAGGTTCAATCCTCAACCCAAAATACTGTTTCTGTATGGAGTCAAGCCATTTGGGCCTACCTAGCCCAGTACTGTTGATCCTGACAGGCAGCAGTTCTCCAGGACCATCAGGCAGGGAGTCTTTCCCAGTCTTAACTGGAGATGATGGGGCCTTCTGCCTTTGAAACAGATGTTCTACATGTATCCCTTTAGAGCCAACGGCCTCAATCCCTCATGGGAAATCTTCTGGGGACCAGATGATCATGATAGATGGGACCATATGCAAAAGAGGGTGGAACAACAGGTGTTGTCTTGTACATTTGAACAACCAAAGTCAGAGGATTGCACCCACACACCTCTCTCTACCCAACATGTAGGAAAACAAGAGGCATGATCAGAGTTCAAGGCTACATCCCTGCCAAGCAAAAACACTTCAGGAAGTTCTGAAGTGAAGCAGATAAGGGCAGTGGTCTGAGGAGAGCCCCGAGGGCCAGATAAAGAACTGCAGAGGGCCACATTTTGCCCCTGGGTCTGAGTTCCCTCTACGCCACTCAACTATAATTCTTCCTCCTCCTGCAGAGACTGCCTGTGCAGATCTCCGGATCCATTTCTGCCCACAGGGAGAGTTTGCTACATGTGGGAATAAGCCTGACGACAGGGTGAAGGAGACAACCTGCCTTCTGGACCCTCAAAAGGCACCCTCAAATTCATTGAAACAGGATATGGGGGACATTGGTTGTGATCTCTGGTGTGGGAGGGTGGCAGGGAAAACGGGCCTGGCAATTTCTGGATGGTTGCCTCAAGGTGAGACAATGTCTGGATGCATCTTACTTTATCCATCATGGCAAAAATCCGGTCCACCCGCTTCTCTGGGGTGTTTTCCTCTTCAGGGAGCTCCACAGTGTTCCCCTGAAGAGAAGAGAAGAGAAGAGAAGAGAAGAGAAGAGAAGGGAAGAGAAGAGAAGGTGGGGGGTTCAGTCTCTGCCTCCTGGCCTGGAATGAAATAAATAAACAAGCTTCTCCCAAAGAATTCTGGGAACCTGTAGTTTGTTAAGGGTGCTGGAAGTTCTTAGGGCACCTGCTTATTCCTCTCATAGAGCTACAATTAATTCCCAGAGTTCCCTGTGAATATGGACTCCTTGTTAAACTACTCATAACAAACTCCAGTGCCCAGAATTTTAGGGGGGAACCTTTGACCGTTTAAGTTAGTAACATAGTGCTTTGAAGGTATGGTGTGAATTTGGCCTAAGACTACAAAAGCCTTTAGAGGTTTTATTCACCCCAAGGAGTATAATTTGTAGCAGCCTAGGGAAAAAACCAACATAAACTCCCAACTTCCCCCATTTACAGAAGCATCCTTGACTGGTTGCCTGGAAATGGTTTGTGAATTACCCAGGTGACCAAATTTTGCTCCTCCAGGATGGAGCCTAGCATTTACCCTTCCCTCCACCTAGTTTCTCTTTCTATAAATAACAGCTGGAGTCTTACTCATATTGCATCCTGCTCTTTCAAACACTCACCACCATCTGGTAAATGGCATCAACGATGTCCAGCATCTCATTCCTAGTGATGTAGCCATCGTTGTCAAGATCATACAGCTTAAAGGCCCCTGAAACCACAAGTAGAAGGTTAGGGAGAGTTATGCTGACCTGAGGCTTAAAAGCCCTAATTAATTGTTAGCCCCACCCTCATCTAGGCATCATTGGATGCCTAGATGGTGTGTGTGTCTGCATGCGCATGTGCGTGCTATGTACAGTCCTAGCAGAAGACTTTCATAAGATGCTATCTGAGAGCAAGAGGGAAAGGGGCAAGATCCTGAGGGTGCCACATGCCAAAAAGAAAGCCTTAGCTCACATTGCAAAGGTTAGTTTTGCTCGGGGATGGATTGTGGGAGCTGAGCCCTAATTTAGAGTGTTGAATGCTGACAGGACCAGTTTTAATTTTCAAATCCAGTTGACCACTTACACCGCAGTTTCTCATCCAACGTCCCCCGGGAAGTGACCGACAAGGCTTGGATAAACTCGGAAAACTCAATCCTTCCATCCTGAGAACAACAGAAAAGTGATTTGGTAAGGCTGGAGCCACCTAGTATGGCCCAGGGCAGCGAGGCATCTCCAGGTAGGGTGGAGAGAAGCTCCCTGTCTGAAACCCTGGAGAGCTGCTGCCAGTCAGTGCAGATGTTATTGAGCTTGATGGAACAATAGCCCTGACTCTTATAAGGCTGCTTCCCAAACAAGGTAGTTTGTGATGACTGGGGAAGAAGGTGGGATCTCACAGTTGGGAAGGACACCATGCACTCTCTTGTATTGCTGCAAGGGATAGAAGCCTCAATCTATTTCTGCTCCACATTAATTCCTCACACGCTCTTTCAAAAATCTATCCTGTCCTGCGTCCAATTTAATCTATGCTTGTTTTGAAAAAATATGCACAAAAATTCCTATTTAAATACGTATTTCAGGAAGCGTTTTATCCCCAAACAAGATGTTCTTGTGGAATTTAAATTCTACATACACATTTGTAAATGCATTTTATTCCAAACTGCACTCACAGAATTTTCACATGTTTAAATCTGTTGAGCCGAGAGCTCTGTGTGTAATATTTTGGAGGATATTTTAATCCACACATCTAAGTCCAGGAGCTGCAAAATCCATGCCCAATTCACTTTGGGAGACACAGAAATCAAAATTCCTCAAGCACCTGGAAATACAGCATAGCTGAGCATTGCTACAAAGGAGATTCTGTTGGAACTATCAAGGCCAACTTTCCCACCTGCCTCGCCCCTCTCCATGCCTAGTGGATGTTTTATATTTTATTGTCAGGCATCATTTCAGTTGCTTTTAGTGTGAGATGCTTGCTTACAGACATTTTATTTAAATTGTGATCTGTTTTGTATGCTCCACCGCCACAGCTGGGGCACTAATGCTTCTGAATGCCAATTGCTGGAAAATGCAGGAGGGGAGAGCACCCTTGTGCTCAGATCCTAATTTTGGCTTCCCACTGAGGCATCTGGCTGGCGACTCTGAGAACAAGATGGTGGAATAGATGGGCCCCTGGAGGAGGAGGCTTTAGATGGCTACTAGCCGCCATGGCTGTGATCTGCCTCCCTGATCAGAAGCAGTAAACACTTCTTCGTCTTTTTAGATTATATATGGCCTTTAATGAGCATTCATTCCAATTTGTTTGCAAGGTTATACAACAGGGAGCATTCTTCCTGATTTGTTTGAAAGGTGTTGACACATCTTCCCGTTAGTTAGTCATTCATTCATCCCACTCTTTTCTATGCATTTCTC